>NC_060210.1:108477500-108799166 GCF_021130785.1 Homalodisca vitripennis
AGTAAAGTAAATGTTTTAGTGAACTCATTAAATTTGTAATGAAAACATTGGAATTTCTGTAATTAATACTACTATTAAGTCACATTTATTTTAATATATGGTATTAATTGTATAATATTTTTTGCGTGAAGTATTTTCACAGTTTTAAGGAGCTAATGAAAAACTTCTCATCTTTCACTTGAGCTGCGATCTCCATCATAATTTCATTATAAACATTAATTAGTATATCAATTTATTAATTAATATTGGATACCGTACATTTTTTCAGTACTATTAGACATTTTAGAGAAGAGGTTCGGATATAAATATAGAATATAAATGAATATTCAAATTCCTGTATTTTCTAATCACCGAGAGTCATATATTGCGTTTTTACATGTTATTATTAATGAGTTAGAATTGGAAGTATTTTAAGTTCTAGTTAGTTGTATTATACTACAACAATTTCAAGCACTTACCTGAACTGAGTAAATACTTGATAGGATGTTACGATGTCCATTGCAATTGCGGAAACTGTATTGCCGCTTATTACAATGACGTATTGAGAGTTAAATTTGTCATAAAAAGAGAGTAAATGAAATTTCTATGGAACCACGAACGGTGTCGGGTAACAAATTGAGTGTACGTAATTAAACTTCGTACGTTGACACAACTAGTTAACATATGCAGATCTTTTAAACAATAGTTATGCCAGTAACGATATTTATATGTTAGTATGGATATACAGTAGTTTTATTACTGATATAGGAGGAAATACTTAACTCATGAGTTAGCACTATGCTGTCAAGGTGCGAAAAGGGAGTTACAGATAAGTAAAGCGTAACCCAGATGATTCTTTTTGTCACCGAGAATTTCAAAATAAAACATAAATAAATAAACCCAATTGAAAACTATGAATATTCTTTCAAGACATTTTATGAAGTTTGAGGTGAATATCCTTATATATGTTGTCCTCTTGCCAAAAAATATTGTATGAACGAAAATAAATAAATTATTTAATTCACACAACATATAAATACATGATTACCATAATAGATAATATTATCTGCTGTAAGCAGTATATTTGGGCTTAAAAAGAATCATTATACGTATTGCGTTTAGGAAACCGTGTATAGAACTTAATAAGGAATTAAAATAAACATTTCATGTAAAAATTATCTTGAGCAGGAAATTAGAATTTTCCGGACGTTCGAGATCTATATTAAAAAAAGACATAAAGGACCACGAGAAAAGGGTCAATAGGAAAGTTAAAAGTATTTTTTTGGAATATATATTAAAGTTTTGGCCACATGCCGCAGTTATTTATTGTTGGTAAGTGGATGTCGTTTATTGGTGATGCAGTAGGCAACAGCGAAGAGTATGTAGTGGAGTGACCAGATGGCCTGATTGCCCACACAAGTCAGTCAGTATGTGTGTGTCTAGTCTTGTCCTGACACTGCTATATAAGACAAGTGTGTCACACGATCTTACGCAATTGCCTCTTTATAAACCATTGTTTCAGTTTACTGAAAGTAATGGGATATCTACTGTGAATATAGGTTACATCCAACACAATTTTTTGCTGAAGGAGGAACACTGGGTTAGCTCAATCCTAATTGGGTACGATTAAGGTAATGAAATATCTACTGAGAATATAAGTTACAACCCAACACAATTGTGTTCAAAGGAACACTGGGTTAGCTCAATTCCAAATGTTTTAATAAGACTACGATTAAAGTAATGAAATATCTACTGAGAATATAGGTTACAGCCCAACACAATTGTGTTCAAATAGGAACACTGGGTTAGCTCAATCCCAAAATGTATTTATAGAGTACAATTAAATTAATGGAATATCTACTGAGAATATAGGTTACAGCCCAACACTATTGCGTTCAAGGAGAAACACGAAGTTAGCTCATTCATTGATCATTGACTAAGATATGGTCAATGTTTAAATTATAAGAGTAATAAAATATATGTATAAAAGTAATTTATCATGTAATATTAAACCAAATGGCAACAACTGTTATATGAATGGTCACTGTTCCACTAAGACGTACAGCACGGTCACAGCAGACCTGTAAGGTGGTGAATTTGCTATCCGGGCCGCCAAACTTGTATCCGTGATCAAAGCTCATTGACTCATATCTCTGAAATATCTGACCTACAAATTTCCGGCGAGAATAAATTACCACCGCTTGTCAAAAAATAAGATATTCGTAGTCTAAAGAGTTATAAAATAGTACTAAAATACAATACGTACTCACGGAACTGAAGAATTTTATGCATTGAAACCTTGATTAGCGGTTTTACTGTACTTAGTTCCTCTCAATAAAATATTACAATACTTCTGGAAACTGAGCCCAGGATAACAACCACTGTACCCACTGGTAGTAGTGAGGTTGTGTAAAATGTCTTGCATCGTCTTAACCATAAACCCCATGTCGCAACATCAAAACCTCATAAGATTAAAATATTATAAAGTAACGTCTCTTAAAATAACGTTAAATTTATGATGAATGCCGTGATGTAAAAGGTGTGCACTAGCGTGTCCGTGTACTATATGTTGTATAGTTTGTCGGTTTATGAAGAATGCCACTGTTAGAGGATGAAAACTAGCGTGTCCGTGTACTATATGTTGTATAGTTTTTTCCGTTTATGAAGAATGTCACTGTTAGAGGATGAAAACTAGCGTGTCCATGTACTATATGTTGTATAGTTTGTCGGTTTATGAAGAATGCCACTGTTAGAGGATGAAAACTAGCGTGTCCGTGTACTATATGTTGTATAGTTTATCGGTTTATGAAGAATGCCACTGTTAGAGGATGAAAACTAGCGTGTCCGTGTACTATATGTTGTATAGTTTATCGGTTTATGAAGAATGTCACTGTTAGAGGATGAAAACTAGCGTGTCCGTGTACTATATGTTGTATAGTTTATCGGTTTATGAAGAATGCCACTGTTAGAGGATGAAAACTAGCGTGTCCGTGTACTATATGTTGTATAGTTTATCGGTTTATGAAGAATGCCACTGTTAGAGGATGAAAACTAGCGTGTCCGTGTACTATATGTTGTATAGTTTATCGGTTTATGAAGAATGCCACTGTTAGAGGATGAAAACTAGCGTGTCCGTGTACTATATGTTGTATAGTTTATCGGTTTATGAAGAATGCCACTGTTAGAGGATGAAAACTAGCGTGTCCGTGTACTATATGTTGTATAGTTTGTCGGTTTATGAAGAATGCCACTGTTAGAGGATGAAAACTAGCGTGTCCGTGTACTATATGTTGTATAGTTTGTCGGTTTATGAAGAATGTCACTGTTAGAGGATGAAAACTAGCGTGTCCGTGTACTATATGTTGTATAGTTTGTCGGTTTATGAAGAATGCCACTGTTAGAGGATGAAAACTAGCGTGTCCGTGTACTATATGTTGTATAGTTTATCGGTTTATGAAGAATGCCACTGTTAGAGGATGAAAACTAGCGTGTCCGTGTACTATATGTTGTATAGTTTATCGGTTTATGAAGAATGCCACTGTTAGAGGATGAAAACTAGCGTGTCCGTGTACTATATGTTGTATAGTTTATCGGTTTATGAAGAATGCCACTGTTAGAGGATGAAAACTAGCGTGTCCGTGTACTATATGTTGTATAGTTTTTTCCGTTTATGAAGAATGTCACTGTTAGAGGATGAAAACTAGCGTGTCCGTGTACTATATGTTGTATAGTTTTTCCGTTTATGAAGAATGCCACTGTTAGAGGATGAAAACTAGCGTGTCCGTGTACTATATGTTGTATAGTTTATCGGTTTATGAAGAATGCCACTGTTAGAGGATGAAAACTAGCGTGTCCGTGTACTATATGTTGTATAGTTTATCGGTTTATGAAGAATGCCACTGTTAGAGGATGAAAACTAGCGTGTCCGTGTACTATATGTTGTATAGTTTATCGGTTTATGAAGAATGCCACTGTTAGAGGATGAAAACTAGCGTGTCCGTGTACTATATGTTGTATAGTTTGTTGGTTTATGAAGAATGCCACAATTACTAGGATGAACACTAGCGTGTCCGTGTACTATATTCTGTAGAGCTTGCCGGTTCATTAACAATGCCACTGTCATAGGATGAACACTAGCGTGTCCGTGTACTGTATTCTGTAGAGCTTGCCGGTTCATTAACAATGCCACTGTCATAGGATGAACACTAGCGTGTCCGTGTACTGTATTCTGTATAGTTTGTCGGTTCATTAAGAATGCCACTGTCAGAGGATGAACATTAGCGTGTCCGTGTACTGTATTCTGTACAGATTGCCGGTTTACTCTAATATCACAGCACATTGTGGATTATGACAAAGCCTTGATTGTTGTGTGCAAGCTGTTGTATTAACCCCAAAGGAAACTGTAAAAACTGACTGGAGCCCTGGATCACAATTTGCTAAAACGGAATGAGGGTTTCGGGAATTGAGCGACTCCAATACGAGCAAGCGGTCCAATTTCAATTAATCAAATGGCAATTAGTTGTACCAATCAAAGCGGCTGGCAAGCGAGTATTGTGGAGCCGGTGTGTCGGGTCGAGCTCTGGAACTTTTCCGCCACAACATGACGACCGCAACGGCTCGGTGTGTCAGACCTTGAACTGGTGTTTTAATTAACATCATTTCAACACAACGTATCTTTGTTTGATTCCTGTAACAGAAATGTTAGTTATAAATAATGTCACGAGTTCATCAATAGTGACCTCTTTGCAGTCTTTAATTGATACATTCCAGTGAATTGGGAAACTGTCAGCTATAATTTAAGAGGACTGCAGACCGCTTAGTTATTGGTCGAATTGATTACTTAAGTGTGTAAACCTAATCGTTGCTTTATTAGCTTTCTATATTGTTTTTGTATTTATCAGACTGCGAGGGTTAACACAAATAACTGAGTATAAAAAGTAAATTTCTAGAATTATCTGTACTTAGCTTGTTGCTCTATAATTCAACTAATATTAAGCCATTTAATATTACGATTTTGGTGCTGGATCAAATGCGAGCATAAGACAAGGCCGAGTCTGTGTGATATACGGATACTCACGTATCATGATATGTTTTATTTTCGTCTAATCCCACTCTTCGCTCCAACAAGGTAGGGCTTACATTCGATTATTTGAGGATTTTAATGTTTATACATATAACAGTTATTAATGTTTTCATGTGAAAACGGGTATGTATTGTAAAATATACAAAACAAGTTTTATGTCTGAGAGATAACACCAACACGGAATGTGCAGCATAAAAGTGAAAAAATGTGAACAAGAATTCATTTGGAATGTTTTGGATCGAGCCGTGATTAGACGTTTGAGGGGGTGGTAAAGGGTTGTTATCTTCACAGCCCTTATCATGATTCAATATTGAATGACGCGAGCGCTGTCGGGAGTTACAGTAATGTGTGGGTGTGGCGTTTACATGCTACATGCTATGCGCGCTCATCCGCACTCCTACTCGGTGTGATATCGTTTCTCGTATGTGTTGCCATTATCTCCCCAGATAGAATTTCGGAAAAAATTTAAATCCAACAAAAATGAAGTGAGATTTACGGGGATAATAGTAGACAATAACGTGTTCTGGCAAGTAAGGGGATACGTGAAGCCGCACAAATCCACTGAAACAACACGATGTGTCTGGCTTCCCTCAGCCCATGCTCACTGTATTCTGCCGTGATTTTATACGAGCTGTTCGTTGTTGCAAAGCTACAAACTAAAAGATGATTAGAAAAAAAGTGTAACTGTTTTATCATTGATTGTATTATTATTGAAATTGAGGTGGAAAAAGACGTGATTGCTCTTATTTATTAAAAAAAAAATATTATGAACCGACGAGACGAAGTGTTTTGTCTATAAAAGAGGCTGAATTAGTTTGATAAAAAATTAGATTAACTACAATAATGATATCAACCTCAGTAGGAATTTAATTCGTACTGGCTAACTATCCTTTCCCTCATATTTAATAATTTAGAACGTGTTTAGTTAACTGGTAAATCGCAAACAGTTAAGTAGTTTGATTTTTCTTCCCTTAATGACGACGTCTCATAGAAGGGCTGTTTCCGCTCAGCTGGCAGACGTAGGTAAATTTTGTGACAGTTGAAATACTATTAGTTTATTCCCATGGGATTTAAACATACTCAACATCTCTAAAACCGTTCCAGATAAAAAAATCACGCAACATAAAGATTAGAAAATGTTATAAGCATTGCAAAACACCTTTTGAAGCGAATAGTCGAGAAGCGGATGTTTCATCGCTTTAGCGTATTCGGACAGGTCTACTGCTAGCACGGGTAGGTCTGAGGTAACTGTGCCACTTGAGATACTGTAATGAGGATGAATATAGAGTCAGCAATTTGTGTACTGTAGTTAGTTACCTTGACCCGTGCGGTGTGGTATAATTATTACAATGTCATGCTGAGAAATGGGCACAAATAGTAAATCTCAGCTTCCACATTGTAGCCGAGCGACGATACACCTTTTCTGTTAAAACATTTTAACTTGCCGTGTTTTTTTATTTTACTACGGGAAATTTTATGCAATTTTGTCTCTTATATCCCATTTTATTGTGACATATAAGTGAATGATTCGTATTGCATAGCTTCTTATAGAGGATGAATTAAATTGCTGGAAGGATAGGTTAGTTTTTTTGTGGTTGTTAAGGAACGGGGTGGCTTGCAACGTTGAAATTAGCCTTGAACTATCGCTTTATTGTGTTTGTTTACACACCATAGCCTGTGGTATGACGCATGTTGGGTGTAGTGAAGCGAGGGCAAAGATCAACTGGCCAGTCTCAGATTTGGCCTCTCATCCGTCTCTGTCACCCTTCATTGATCCGCTGTTCAAACATCAGGTCGTACTAGAAATTGTACATACTCTTACAGGATTACGTTTTAAAATATTTCTTCTACAATACCACCAACATACATTTATGAAAGACATTATAGAATTCGTTGTGGCACTCGCAATTCTCAATCCGACTATCTCAACAAGCGGGATAATACATCAATTTAAGGAACCCCGCACGGAAGCCTCTATCTAGCTGCAAAAGTTGAGAGTAATATATCTGTTATTTCTTTGATTTCGCTCGCTTGAACACAATACACATGGTTCACTAGTACACGGAATCCACTAGCTGAAGAAGTTGAGAGTGATATAGCTGTTATTTCTTTGATTTCGCTCCCTTGAACACAATACACATGGTTCACTAGTACATGGAATCCACTAGCTGCAGAAGTTGAGAGTGATGTAGCTGTTATTTCTTTGATTTCGCTCCCTTGAACACAATAAACCTTAGTTCTCCACTGCGCGGAATCCTCTAGCTACACATATTCATTGTGGTGAAGCTGTCATTTTCTCTGATTTCGTTTCCTTGAACACAAGGGACACCACTACCGAAATCCTCTGGCTGCACAAGTTGATTGTGGTGAAGCTGTCATTTTCTCTGATTTCGTTTCCTTGAACACAAGGAACACCACTACCGAAATCCTCTGGCTGCACAAGTTCATTGTGGTGAAGCTGTCATTTTCTCTGATTTCGTTTCCTTGAACACAAGGAACACCACTACCGAAATCCTCTGGCTGCACAAGTTCATAGTGGTAAAGCTGCCCTTTTCTCTGATTTCACCCCCTTGAACACAATAAACCTAAGGTCACCACTGCACGGAATCCTCTAGCTGCTCTCGTTTTCCACTCATTATTTTACCATTTTCAAACGCTGACGTGGTTTCAAAGAAGCTAGTTATTCGAATATTACATACGCTAGTTATGAGTTAGATATCCGCGTATGTAATACTCGAATAACTAACTCATAACTATTCGTTCATATTGGCTAGAATGATTCTTTATTTTGACAAAATTTAGTATTGTTCATTTTTAACTTTACTTACCATGACCATCCGTAGAAACGAAATTGATCTACTTAAAAATTAATTAAGTATTACGAAAGTTTTATATAGCACAATAAAGTTTGTGATATAAATTGGGATATTTTATTTCTCCAATAAGTATAGAAATGAAATTTAAGAAAAAACTATCAGCTTATATAGGCTAGTTTTTATTATTGTTTCTGGGGGAAAAAAACCGGTTCAATGATATAGAAACAAAAATTCACATACATTAACTTTATGTATAAATAATTTAACATTGAAAGTTTCTCTTTGCCAATTTTATTAAAAAGTGAGAGAGGCGAGTATGTTCGTGGCGAGCTCAGGGATGCTTTTGGTCAGGCACCGTCCAGTAACGTGTTTGTGATCAGAAAACTCTCGTGTGACAATCGCTATTGATGGAGCGGACACCTCTGACAGCTTGTTACACCCACCTTCCAGTCTCCGTTTTCACTTTCAGAAACCATCTTATTACTCTAACCTCATGCTTATCCGTGTAAACCCTAAATAGGTGTGTCCTTTACATGCAAGAATAATATTTCAGTCAATATTAAGACACTTTTATATTGGAAATGTTGTCAGATGTATCGAAGAGCATCTACAATTCTTAAACAAGTAACAGCATCATTTTTGTGGTATAAAACTGAGAGGCATGGCGACATTGTCAATAACGCAGTGAAGGCTGTCGGTATTGCGGGGTTACGGCGAGTGGCCACACCAGCATCAGTCGGTCACTTGTACTGAGTCACGTGTTATGTGGCTAAGACGGGACCGCGGTCAAAGTATGATCTCTGGTCGGTAGTGTAAACACGAAGCGGCAGAGCGAGAGCAATTAGTGGGACTTATTGTGTGGAAATAGTGGTAACCCTGGGCCAAAAACAATACTGGGAGTATGAATCAGAGCAAAGTGGGAAGGGAAGAACGCGTGTCAAACTGGTGGAGAGCGGCCAGGCCCAGCGCGAAAATACCGCTGTGGCACCCGACCTGAGTGAGACTACTTACTCTCTCGGACTAAAAACAATATAGCTTTTGAGATATGAATCCTTCTGAATCGTAGTTTTAGTGGAAAAAAGTTTTTCGTTCAATATGCAATAGTGTATATTTGAAAATGGTTTCTAGTAATGTCAATAACGTGCATTCAATAATAATTTCACTTACATGAGATGTGTGTACAGTAAAACCCATTCTTCTGAAGTTCTGAAGCAGCCCATATAAACCAAATCGGCTGTCAGGCGCTCCAACCGGTCGACTCCGTTATCAAATTATGCTAACGGAGCGGCTATCCCATCCTATCTCATCTGCTAGCTCATTGACTTGTCCCCGGCTAGCCGCATCCTGTCTCAACTCACCACTCCCCGCTCTATATTCACAGTTTCACAAATTAACGCACATCCTGCACAGACACGGAGTATGCAGCTATTGATACACAACACGCCACTTACGGCCCCGCGAGGGTATTTTTAATTACAAACAGCAATAAAGCTTCTGCATACATTAGTTGGATTCGTATTTCTTGCTTTCTAATATATGTTGTACATATATTATTAATTACAAACACCAATAGTCTCTTAGTATTATTTGCTTCTGCATACATTACTCGAATTCGTATATATATATATATATATATATATATATATATATATATTGTTGTTGTACATATATTTAGTTACAAACATCAATAATCTGTTGGTATTTGCATATACTCCTTGAAATCGTATTGCATATTTGCTAATATAGATTGTTCATATATTGTTAGTTACACACACCAATAATGATTAATTGATTGATTGATGATATACTATTACTATCTTGGAGTTCAGTACCGCAGTAGTCGATACTATTTTCAGTGTTCTCTAGACCTCTCTCAAGCGTACGGTAGACGTTATCACAAGACACATCTACATACCCGAAGCTTCTAGTAGTAACAAGCATCTAACGTTACTAATGTCCTAAAACAGGACAAATTTCTTAATTAAAACAAAATCATTACATACAATCGGTAGACAGATACAGAAGCACGATAAGAAACACGTTTCTTGGTTTGTATAAAGAGAGCAATAATTGGGTTCGTTTCATATGAAAATTGAAATTAAATTTGACATAAAAGACGCATAATAAAAGGGGGGTCGGCAGAAATGTAACGCCTGACACGGCATAGCCGCGCAGCGACCGCTGATAAGCCGGATAAGGTTTAATGGAATTGTTCTTGTAATAGAATATTGTTAAATATTCAACGCCGAAATTGCTCCCACCTGGATTCTTTCAGCTTCATGCAGCTTAACCCTCGCTACTTGAGAGTTCTGATGACTCTGCTGCGGTGTTACGACACAGGTAAACATTTCGATTAGTTTCGTAACTAAAAATATATTATTTATCATCACTTTTTGGCAAAACTTAGTATGAAAATATTGAACGTAACATGAATAAATGTTAAAACCATAATTGGACCTCAGACCATTTGTGCAATTAGTGTGAGATTACTAAAGTGTCCGGATATTCGTTCTTATTAACAGTATTTTATATACTGGATAAATAATTATTCTTTTTACAAATTACTATATTTTTTAAATAATTCGAATTGATGTATTTACTTCGATTAATCAAACGTGTTATAGTTCTACTGTGTATTTTGTATATTTTATTATAAATAGCTACAGTTGTTATAAACTAAAACAGCTATAATAAAGAAACAAATTTAAAGGCATATTACAAACAAAGTTAACACATACTATACAAAGAAAGTGCAATGTCACATGTCACGTAAAAGAAATTTGGAAAATTCTTAAATCGTTTTGATTAAAATGCTGAATCTTTGTTGAAAACAAAACAAAAAATATTTTTGTAATACAAAAAACACAACAAAATTATGGAGTTTAATGATGGTGCATGTTCACCATGGAATTGGTCGCAAAGCCTATACCAACGCATACTTAAAGCGATCACCCAGCAATGAAATTACCTACAGTCTTGAAATTCTTTATGTATTGACTAACAAGTACTAAGGATTCTGGAAAAATTTCTTTTTTGTATTCCTGCCTGTGTGTCTATTTCCCTTTGGATATCTCAAGAACGAATTGAACTGTGGACTTATGAATGTATCTTCATTTCTACATAAACGAAGTCGTGGTATTTCATAATGGGCATGCCCATGTGTGCGATTTGGCTGATCGCTTTACATTCCCTAACTATCCGTAGAATATATCTCGACAACGATTTCACCTGTACATTTTAAATTTTGCATTAAACTTAATTTGTGTATAGACAAGAATGAGACAGTTCAAACTATAGAGATTGCCCTTCTTTAAATAATCACTTAGAGCTTTTTTATTATAATAAATGTTATATAACGTAAATATTTTTGAAAAATCATTTGAATTTTATTTTACGTTTTTCAAATTTAATTACCGTCTAAAAAAGCGCTTTCAGATAAACTATCACCGTTCAAATCTGCTTCTTACGAATACAATTTAAAAGAGTTTAATTGCATCTATTGAAGAAACTTTTCATCATATCATTACAAAGCCTAAAATTTATAAGCTTTGTTAATGACTAGTGATATAAAATCCCCGGGAATTTGAAATGGAGGAAATATTGTCACGGAATATTTCCGGCAATATTTCCAAAGTTCATAAATTTCTAAGAATTTATAATTAATTAAAGATAGTTATAAAAACTGTACATTAATAGGTAAAAGTAGTAGTTCTATGGTGAAATCAATCTCAAAAACTGAAATATATTTTGAAATTAAATTCCTGAGTATTTATAATTTAATAGCAAAATCGCTCAAATTAATAGGTCAGTGTGATAATTGTACATAAAATGAAACACAAGCATTCCTACATTCTATTTTAAATTATAAATAAAATATTTGGCTGTAGGTTTAGGGTTTTAAATCTGAACTTTACCTCTTTGTTAGAAATAAACACATTTCAAAGTTTTCAATGTCTTAGAGATCAAAGAATTAAATAAATTTATACTAAGTGATTCCCATATTGTGTAATAAATTTTGAATGTACTAGTATTCAATAATGTAATAGTACGTCAATATTGGCAATTATCGGCTTAACAATTATACATTTTAAAGGTGAAAAACATGAAGAATCAGTGAATTGATAAAAATGGTAGTTCCTGATTATTGTAGACCTAGGATGTTTCAACATGAGTTCCAAAGAGAAATTACTTGTTAAAAGTTCTTGGTTTATAAATGCTTGAGTTTTTAATAATGGTAGGGGATTGAATCCGTTTCGATCTATAAATTCCCAGGATATTATTTATACAGGTAATTAAGGCATAGAATGATAATTTATCGATTACAATGTTTGAATTTACGTAGTTAACCTAGTTTTAAGGATCTGTAACTCAGAGTTATTGCAAATTTTTATTAATATTGCAACTTTTGGGAATTTTTCCTGACCAAAGAAATGTGCCGGCAATATTCCAATTTCAAACGTTCCCTCGCACGGTGAATATTCTCGGCCCGTACCACTGTTGATGATATATTCTATGTCTGAATTTTAAGTAAAAACAAAAGTAAACACCAAAATATTTAATTTCCTTCAACATCTCAAGTTTAACTCTTGTGCAGTAGTTCAGACATTTTTGTTTAGTTTAGACTCTTGAAATACCAAGATATTTTTTAAAATTTGTAATGTCACGCCGTGTCTTTTGTAAACAATTCTATATACTGTTTAGTAGTCAGCGTGAAAGAAAGAAGATACATTTATTTATGTGTCGAGCGGTAATTTATTTATTATTTTTGTAGAATATCTTCTTTGTTGCCGCCTATACTGTACAGCATGAGGAGAGGCGGCATTGCCGTGTCGACGGAACGTGGCTGGAAGGTCAGTGGCCCGGTCCCGCGTGCCGATCTCGCTGACAATTAGACTCGCGTCGCCAAATCGGCAACCTCGCATCAACCCGTATCTACTACTACCGACCGAATTACAACGTTTCTGTCAATGGGGAGTAGCCATGATCTAACTATTGGGTATTTTGTTTCCAATACACAGATGACATGTGGTCACTCACAGATTTCTGCTAGTGAAGCGAACATTGCCCAATGAGGTCGAGAAACTTCTGTAAATTTTCCTAAAATTTCACAATTAAGATGTTTAAAATAACAGTGATAAAGGACGGCGTACACGATTTTCAACATTTGGAAACTTGTGATTAAGCTATCAAATTGTTCTTTCATATCATAAAGCTGTCGAAAAACAAAGTCTAAATTCCATTTGTCAAAATGTTTAGCAAACTTTTGAATTATGTTTGATTAAAGGGTTATCGTATAGTAACTCCCCATGCAAACGAGGACTTGGCGGGACAACCAACTACCTATGTATAACATCAGTTTCTGTTACATATGCCCTGCGCATTATTGCCAGATTTTATGTTTCTTCTCATATTGAAGTATTCATCGCAAAGAATGTCGGCATTTATCTTAATTGTAATTTTTTATTAAACATGTTTTCTATTACTTACATATATAGTGAACATGATTTAATGTAGAAGTCTTCAGTTTTGATTCCTTGATTATCGAAATATCGGGACAGGATCTCCATTCGATGCCGATTGGTGAAATTACATATATTATCATGACACTGGAATGTTTACAAAATGTAACTTTTCTGCCCACTTCCCCGATATATCTGTTGTAGTCATGGACACGTAGCCAATTCACATAACTATCACGTGAGCAGGTCCAGTGAACAAGTTGTCATGCACTCATGGTGTCAAGGAAACAGTCTGTCTTTTCTTCAATGGGTTTTGAATTATCTTGTTATGTATTCATTTAAAATTTTTCTCAAAAATATTCATCTGGAATGTTGTAACTTCATGTAGAAGTTACAATGCCTTGTGATTAATTTTAATGGATCGTAGGGAAACTGAAACCTTTGATTAGTTAAACATTTAACAATTGTTTATTTATATTACCCAATGGCGAGTGTAGAGTGAGTGACGTTGTGCAGCGCAACGCGAGATATGGATGTAGCAGCGCGCAAGTCACATCGGCATATCGACCTGGCAGCGAGCAGATGAGTTCTGTACAATAGACGAGAGACTGAGTGACGTGGATTAATGGCGCCTCAGGCTCACAGACCTGGTCCTGTATTTCGGGTAGGAACTTTCAGGGCATCTCTCATAATGTAGGATATTATCGATATCATCGGCATATCGAATTAGCAGGACCGGATGAGTTCTTTAGAATAGACGAGAAACTGAGTGACGTGGATTAATGGCGCCTCAGGCTCACAGACCTGGTCCTGTATTTCGGGTAGGAACTTTCAGGGCATCTCTCATAATGTAGGATATTATCGATATCATCGGCATATCGAATTAGCAGGACCGGATGAGTTCTGTACAATAGACGAGAGACTGAGTGACGTGGATTAATGGCGCCTCAGGCTCACAGACCTGGTCCTGTATTTCGGGTAGGAACTTTCAGGGCATCTCTCATAATGTAGGATATTATCGATATCATCGGCATATCGACCTGGCAGCGAACAGAGATGAGTTTTGTACAATAGACGAGAAACTGAGTGACGTGGATTAATGGCGCCTCAGGCTCACAGACCTGGTCCTGTATTTCGGGTAGGAACTTTATGGGCATCTCTCATAATGTAAAATATCGATATCATCGGCATATCGACCTGGCAGCGAACAGAGATGAGTTTTGTACAATAGACGAGAAACTGAGTGACGTGGATTAATGGCGCCTCAGGCTCACAGACCTGGTCCTGTATTTCGGGTAGGAACTTTATGGGCATCTCTCATAATGTAAAATATCGATATCATCGGCATATCGACCTGGCAGCGAACAGAGATGAGTTTTGTATTATAGACTGAGGGACGTGGATTAATGGCCTCAGGCTCACAGACCTGGTCCTGTATTTCGGTAGGAACTTTATGGGCATCTCTCATAATGTAAAATATCGATATCATCGGCATATCGACCTGGCAGCGAACAGAGATGAGTTTTGTACAATAGACGAGAGACTGAGGGACGTGGATTAATGACGCTTAAGACTCACAGAGCTGGCCATCTGATATAATGTAGGAAATTATCGACACAATCTTATAGTACAAAGATTACGGTAGTACTGTCTCTACTCCTATTTAATCCCTGAGAATTAGGACTCCTATTGCAGATGTTTTACATATTTGGCATGAATTCAAGTGCCTTGTAAATTGTTCTCTAACAACACTGGAATTCTGAGTTACTGGAATTGAAAGTGCAACTGTGTCAACGGCATGAACGAATATTTACGTAAAACATTGACTGGAATGCACAAAAGCTTCATTTTAGTTGATCTTGTTAGTTCTGTACTCATTTTCGATCAGTATCTGCGCGCAAAGTTTTTTGTTTAAGGTTATGTAATTCATTTAATTATGATGCTTGTCTGTGATTGACGTGCCCTATATTGCCATCTATAAAGGGGGTGAACAACCAAATTTCCTTTATATTCTTTTCAAAACCTTACATCAATTCTATAAAATATACTCCATTTCTCTAAAATACTAAACATCTCGATGAATGGTATAGTATTTATGGTATAGTATGGTACTACCATATTATGGTATAGTATGAATGGTATACCTATCATATTCGTAGGTAACAAAAGATATTTTGTCATATACTTGATATATACGAATAGGAGCTAAAGAAATAAATGTACCGTCATACTCGTAAATTAAAAGTTAAATAATCGTCAGCTACTCATATGAAGATCGACCATATGGCTGAAAATGGCATCTTTCAATTGGTCTTTTTACTGAAAAACTCATTATTAATTAAAATCTGAAATAGCTATTCACGTTTAAAACAGTATTTTTGTGTAGTGTTAACTCTTTCAATACACTTCCAATTGACCTCTCGCTAAAACTGTACAAACATAGCGCAAATTTAGCTCTCGGCTCATTGATTACGTTTCTAGTGAAATTTGCGACCAAACTCCGCCTGGATTGCATTTTGTAATTAATATAAAGCAATAAAGCTAAACAGATGTCTACTTGTATATAACTCTTTTAAGCACGTAAACTAATTTTTATTATATTTTCTTTCACATAAGTAATGTACTTGACGATTCGCAATGGCGGTAACTACTCAATACAACTGTAAGTGGCTGCGGTTGATAAACTTTACAAAAGTTTCTTTTCAGAGTGATGATATGAGTATCTTTTATAATCTCTCTTGTAAAACAAATGTTTTTGTATTTGTAACATTTTAGTTAAACTTATCGGTGAAAGCAGTTATCGGAAATGTTCTTCTTCTTTGTAAAACATTTAATTATTTTTTATGTAGCAGATATCTGTTTGCTCACTTACACACAATACTAGTTTCTGGTTATGTATAATCCGATCCATTTCGATATCTTCGAAAATGTTTGTATCAGAAGCAGCTGTAATCGTTATTTTATAATCGTAGCCTTTTCCTTTATAAACGTATTAGTGGTATATTAGCAGAAATAATGATACCAAAGTAAGGCGTGTTTGGTCGTTTCATTGACTTCATCACATAAAAAGGTACGGTCTTCCTTAATTAATACAGATCGTGGTGACTGTTTTCATATTCACTTTTACACGTACCGCACGAATTAATACAATAACGTTATAGAAACTCGTGTTGACATCTGATTCATCCATTGTTGTGCTATTCAAATCGTAAAAAATTCAAAATAGTTTTCCACCAAAGTTCTAGTGATTGTTGTTGACTGCTATGAACTCTCTAAAATTTGTTTCCTCAGTAAGCAATAGAACAGAAGAAAACAATCGTTGATGGAGAAGATGAGAACGACACTTCCAATAATGAATAAATTCTCGAGTATATGTCACAAACATTTGTACGTATATATAACGAGGCTTGTGCCAACACCATCGTGCGTTGCGTCTTGTGTGGAAACTTTGCATTACGTAAACGCCTCATCATAACCGGTTCCGGTATAATACTACATTTACTGGTCCACCAAAACTTCAAGGGAAGTTGATAAATCTCTGATAAATATTCTTATTTTGAAGTTAAATTAATAACTTTATTCATAATATAGAACGAAGTTAAGTGTTATTACAGGAGAAGAAATTAAAAGAATGATAAAGTTATTTTGTAGGAACATTTGATCTGCATTCCTCGTCTTTTGTTCCATCTGCAAAGTTGCTGAAATGATCTGCTTAAGTTGGCTTTACAAAGAGAAATGTACAGTTTCATCTGTCAGGCGGACAACAGACAACTTGTCTCTCGTAGAACGTGTAAGCGATTCACTTGTGTTGGTTTTCTTGTGTTCTGAATGTTATTCTTCTGAATACAGAACTTTCGTTTGTGTAATAACTTTAACATTGCAAAACGGAATTCTGTTAGCTCTCAGACTACTCTCAACATGTTTGTACAGTAATTGGCCAATAAAGTTAGTTGAAATTAAGCTTGGACTATAACAATTTCAAAAACATTTCTTTTAGACAAACGACCAACTTGGCAAGAAAAGTAAATTGAACTTTTAAGTTAAGATGGGGCTGTTACGCTTTCAAAAACACTTCTCCTAGGCAAACGCGAGTTCTAGCTCAGTATTGTAACGATTAATAAACGTTTCTCCTAGTAACGAATCTGCAAAACTGTGCCGTTATTTGGACATTTTTTTATTGTTACCAAGTGAGCAGCCCTCACTCAACTCAACGAGAATAAAAGTTGTATAAATCTCTAGAAAGTATAATTTAATTACAAAGTTTACGATAAAGAGCGACCAAGTGCTGTTGCCAGCTCAGCTCCTGTCTTGCCTACACATCAAGTCGCTGGTCCAGTGTCTGGCTCAGTCACTGTTTCTCTACTCTCACTAAATATCATTAGGGCATCAAAAGAAATTTTTTTAATGACCTTACTCGCATTTTGAGAAAAAGTTCTCGTTTAAAACAGTTAAATAATTGTGTTTTTAAAACTTATGGTTTTAAACCTTAGTAGATACCAAAATATACATTAAATTGTAGTGAGATTTTACTTTGACTTCTTAATACCGTTACATTTGTACTTTTATTATTTTACGACTATAGACGTTCAAGGTTTTTTTTTTACTAATACTAATAACATGTCATTTATTCTAATTAGAGTGTTTTGTCGATAAAATTATGTTTCCAAAACTTTTCTTAGGATATTGATTTAATTTGTACTCGTTATGATTTTAATCCATGTACTAATACTTAACTAAACGACAATATCGAACGTCCATAAATATTAGTGTTCAAAGATTTAGTTTTAATGAAACGTTTTCCACTTTTAGTGTATTATTCGTCTAGAAAAATAGCAAAAACTAAACGATCAACATAAAATTAGTTCATTTCTTAGAATAACATATAGGCCACTCCGTTTATGTTTACAATTCGTTTTAACTCTTGTTCGATTTGCTGGGCGACTGATAAGATAATTTTCCAGCTAAGCTGTATATACCATAGTTGTTTCTGAAATACCTTTAAAACAAAATAGGTTGTTCTCAATGCCGACAAATATTGTGAGAAATGCTTACCAGCAAAATGCTGATTGAGGATTTGGGGGGGGGGGGGGTTATTTCGCATTTTATTATGCACTTGATTGTAACGTTCAAAAGTTGCCCGTAAATATTTTATTGTATTGCTCATCAAGAACATGAAAATAATTATGGTACTATGTTTTTGTTTTAATAGAATTTTAATGTACTGTTATGTGTAGCTACTTATGTAGCAATATACGATACATTCACACTTTGGAAACTTTTGGACGAGATTGTTTTGGACATGTTATTTGTACGTATTGTTGTAAAACATGTTAAGCTTAGTGTAGAGATTTTAGGACTGTAATAAAATAAATTGATACAATCAAATTAAATTTACAATTAAGACGGTTATATTGACTATACTAGGGTAGTGTGAAATCAACTATACAAACAGTATGTCGTGTAGTGAGGTTATGTGGCGTACTATAACAGGAGAAATGTCTCCACATGTCACACAGATAGGCTCGTACACCTTTGGGCGGTCTATGGCATTATCACTGTCCACAGCATATTGGCAATGCTAATAAACAGCTTGTAATATTTGTTTGCGGTTTAAGGATTATCAGCTGTGATGGATGTTCATAGGCCCACGATGGCGTGTAATGCGAATCACGGAGGGATAACTCCGCACTAGGAGTCGAACAAATGAAAAGCGGAGAGTGGTACAACAGTTGTTACTGTGAAAGCGAGACGACTAAGACGTTACTCGAACTTAAAGAAATTAAACTACGGGTATAAGTGACATGAATGCTGCGAATGTACACGTAACCGTGTTTTAAACAAAAGAGGGGGTGGGCACACTTTTACATGCCGAACCTACCTTGACGGACGTATCACGCTATTAATGACAAATTACTCGGATTACTATTAAAATTAAAATAGTATTGTAAATATTATACGCTAAGCAACTGTGAACAAGTTAAAAATATAAAATTTTAGAGCTTTCAAGTATCATACTTTAATCAACATAGAAATTAAAATATTAAAACCTTTTACCATGGAGGTCGCTTGCATATCCGTGATGATAGTATGGAGCTTTGTCTTATACTAAATTGTATTGTAAGGTCATTTTATTTATGTAAGTGACACATTGAAAATACATTTTTGTGGACAAAATTGTCACTAAAACGGAACTTTAGTTAATAAGGTTTCAGTTGATCGAGCTTTTAGGTACAATAAATGATTTGTACCTAAATAATTATATTTTTGCAGTGTTTCTGTGCTTCGGTGTAGATAGAATGGGATTAATCTAGTCCGTCTATAGAGCATTTCTTTCCGCCCCGTAGAAGTTCCGATTCCTTTCCAATCATGGACACGTGACTTTTCCATTCAGATTTATATCTGTCTGTACCTCTCGCTCGTGCTTACTTGTTTAGTGCGTTTGTATGAATATTATACTAACTGCCAACGCTTTTACATGAAATTGTTTTTATTGACATCTAAGGTAAATTAAAATTATTGTTGTAAAAACCAAACATATAATATACTGTTTACTCCATTTTTTTATTGTATTAATGATTTACGTCAATATTGTCTTGGAATGTTTTTCTATGGGGATTACCATTGTGCTGTAATAGTCCTGTAATCGCATGTGAAATTGTTGTTATTTTTGAATATTTTTCTTTGGCTTCGAGTTACGTTAAATGGTAACATTTTATGTAACATGTAGAAATAAAATTAAATCTATTCTTTAAAAGAAGCCTACGCGTCTATATCCTTAAAAGTTATTCCCTGTTCCAGAGAATCCTTTATTGGTAAAAGTGTGTAAAAGTGTTTTGTCTATTTTCTGTCAGATGCAATACTAACAAATCCGTGATCCCTTTACATGCAGGTTCGGTATACAGTGGTTCAGACTAACAGGCTTATATAACAGAGTTGTAAGCTGCTTTGTGTACTCCCGGAATGAAACCTTTGTTGACAGAATATTATTCAGCTCTTACTCCAGTTACTTATCTTCTTTTATCTTAGCGTCTGCCATGTAAATTACCTGCTGCTTTGACAAGATACGAGGCTATTGGCTATGTGTGTCATTCGTTTGGTAAAATAGTGTTTTCACATTAAAGCTGAACTTACCCTTGTAGCATATATTGTTCGTAAGGATACCTCATGTTCCTGTAAAGCACAGCTTTCTGTGTTCAGGAACTAATGGTCTGAAAGGTGAAATTGAAAGAAAACTCGATAACAAAATTTCGTATTTGTTTATAAATGAATCCTTATTTGTATTATTCAACTTGTCTCAAGTCGTTCGAAAGGTTTCTCGAGTCCTTCTTATTATTCGAAATATCATTTCCTTCTCCTACTGTCCCATAGAAATATTCACTTAGTGTAAGTTTGAGTTTATATCCATGTACTGTCAATATTGTATTTTACCGTCCGTGAAGGCCCAAATTTCAATCAATAGCTTTAATAATTGTCTAGCCGCGTAATTTGTGCCTGAAGATATCAGTTAGTCAACTACAATTTTGTATCATTAACAAGGAAATAAATTAACAGTAATTTCCAATCTGAACTATAAACTTTGAATTGATGTCGTTTTGTAATTAGGTTTTATTGTCGTTTTTAACGATTTTAATAATAATAATAATAATAATAATGTTGTCTTTATTTTCATCAAGCTTTCTCAGTTACATACAGAACAACTGCTTTTCAGAACAACTATCGTCAAATACAACATATACATGAAAATTAAATAGAAATAAATAAATAAAATCTATACATTAAGCAAATTCTGCCTCATCTTATTCTTAAATGTAGCTATTGAACATTGTTTCACGTTTGGTGGGAGGTCGTTGTACAATTTCGGGCCGAAATAAGAGAAGCTCCTTCTTCCCAACTCCAGCCTAACTTTGGGAAAGTGAAGAAGATTCCCATGGCGGGTTCTGCGCTGAGAGACCTCATCCCGAAATGAGAGCTTCTCACTAAGGTACTGAGGCTCCTGATTAACAAGAGCCTTGTGGACCATGCAACACGTCATGACCCTGCAGACGGTCTCTACCGACATCATCCCAGCGGCATCTCTGTAAGGAGAGACATGCTCAAATCGTTTCAAATTAAAAATGAAACGGATAGCAGAGTTTTGCAACTTTTGAATGCGATGCATGTCTTCTCCAGAAATGCTATTCCCGTAGGCTGGGAAACAGTAGGCGAAAACGGACAGGACTAGTGACTGCATGATACGTAGCTTCGCAGACTCAGGTAAAATATCTCTAAATCTGTAGAGTCCCCTCAGTCTACCGAGTGCTCGTTGACGGGCATGCGTGACATGGTCAGAGAACGTGAGGCCACTGTCTAGCACAACGCCAAGAGTTCTCGCCCTATCAAATACAGCCAAACTCTGACCATCGAGCCTCACCATCACTCCTCTTTCACTGAGGGACTGCACAATGTTGTGTGGCGCCGTATGCAACACAGTGCACTTGCCTATGTTTAGTTTCAGCCCATTCGCCATTGACCACCCCAATATTTTTTCAAGGTCGACATTGATCATATCAATGGCTGACACCATCTGCGATGGCTCATTTTGATCTGTAAGAGTGTTGAAATTGATCCACAAAATTGATTTATTCTTATTTTTGCACTTTTCTTGTACTAAAACCACCACCTAACCTAACGTCCTAGCACTTGCTCTTCTTAATATATGCGTAAACGTAAGAAGTTGTCAATAGCACTGACTTGTTCTACTTACTATAAAACATAACCGAATACAATATTCAACTTAAATATGTTATTGGGGCATACATGAAGCCTCTTTGTGGCTGAATGCGTTAGTGTTTTAGTCTAACTAAATAAAATTCTTGTTCAAATGTGTTTTCGTATTCTCTTACTTACAACGAAAGAACTGCATGTTGGAACGAGAAAAACAAACGAGAAGCAATTGTGCAGCTGAGAGTTGACTTCCCCGAGGGGCAAGACGCGATATCTCCACCTCCTGGGACTCACTGTAATTCGCCGGACCCTGTACATATTGTCATTTTATTAGTGAGCCTCAGGACCCGGATTAATTGAAACTGTTCAGTGTCACATATTATACTGTTTACATCTGCATTTTGGAGAGAATATCATGGATTTCTCCGAACTCGTAGAATAAAACGTATATATTTACTAATTATTGTATAGTTGGAAAAAAATAAATTATTAAGGTTTGTATGTTGCGGAAGGTTCTAATATATTGTTATTTCAAAATTATTGTTGTTTTACAATGTTGTATACAAAATTAGCAATATTTGCTTTATATTAACTACATGTCTGTAACTCGTAATTATCGCTCGCACTAGTGAGTTTTAACAATATGATATACGTTGCGTAAACAGAGAATCCATGTAACCTTAAATAGAATTTCAACACAGTAGTTCGTTTCCTACTTTCAGTGTAAATACTTTTGCGACGAGGTTTTCTCATCAGGGAAGATAGCAAACTTTATGAAATCAAGTAATATGATACAACTACGGGAGCATTACCAGTATAATGCTCAGTTAACACGGCATTATTACTTTCACCAGTCAGGGTTGACTACAATTCTGATGAGAGAACATAGTTAAGATGTATAACAGTATAACTACACCATATAACTGTATTCTAAATTAATACAGAGCAACACTTGTCGATATGCTAACTATTGATAAGTATTCAGAACTTCAAAATTACTTATCTCAGTGTCTAAGGACCGGGTGGGTAGTGAGCAGGCAGGTATTACTGCACAGTTCCCTGTCCCTTGCCTTTACTAGTCAGCTTCTCTGTGTTGTCTTTACGGACGGGGTGGGTTGTGAGCAGATAATAACTGGCCGGCCGCCGCCGTCGCTATTCAGCTTTTCTGTGTACACACATAAAATATTCACAAGTCCTGTCCGTTCTCGCTAATTACCCCGTTACCTTCATGTTTATACTTACTTTCTGCAATACCCTACCTTGTTACAGACAGAAAATAGAGAGACGTTCTGGCAGTATTGGGATTGTGGCACAGTTACAAATATTGCTGCAACGCCATTGCATGCATACCTAAATACTCGCTCATTTATTCATAACCACGCTCAGTATTGTGCGGGAGCGATATGGGCATATTTTTATTTAACGCTGATTAAAACTGTATATCACACTTTATACGTGGCGTTTTGATAATTCTTCATCAGTGAAATAGACAGGAGAGTATCATGTTTTTCCCCTCTTATTGAATATGACGTATTTATATTGTTATGTATGCCAATAATCATTAACCAGTGACTTTTTTGATTATATATATTATTCTAATACTAATACTACGTCGCTTAATTGTAATAACCCATTGGATGTTGGTTTTTGTTATATGTGAATTACATTTCCATGCCTTTTGTTTCAGGTAGGAGATTTATTTCTGTCCATTTAACGCTTGAATAACAAGGTCAGTGCAACATTAAAGTAGTAAGAGTATATTGCATGGATCCTTGATAGAATTTTAGACAGATTTATGTCCTGCTTTTGACAAATAACAGATTGCTGCATTTTAGTCTATACATACGAATCGAATTCAGACTTAACTGGCATTAATTGAATGTCGATTGGACATTGACTTTTTCTCACTAATTTCTTAGTCGTAATTTAAACTCAGCTATTTTTATGTCTCCATAAAACTGACCATTGAATTTTGTGTCTTACTGGCGATACCTGAATGATTGTTTTTTTTTTTTTTTTTTTTTTTTTTTTTTTTTTTTTTTTTTTTTTTTTTTTTTTTTTTTTTTTTTTTTTTTTTTTTTTCTCAATGCAAGTAGATATCACAATTTATAGACATTGAAACCATAATATATTGCTATAACAAAAAACTCTGACAACAATATTTGTTTACATTTCGTGTATATTTCATGGTAAGCAGCACATAGCATACACACTGAACACTCGGCTACTCGTATAATTAAAAATTAGGTTTGGCGGTTATGTTGTATAAATATATAATAGGATATAATGTATGTTGTACTCGGTATTATTGTCTCTATCGGTTACATCAAGATCGAGAGCAGTACCAGCATCAGTAGGCTGTTTCACTAAGAACTTTATTGTTCTCTATTGTACACAGTCACTGCTGAGTGAGCTGTATCGTGTTTAATTGTCCTGCCATTTTCATTGTTTCCACATTTGTAATGCGTTTACTGCATTTTCGCTCCTTAAATTCGTCATCTTATATTAGCACATTATTTCTCTACTTTCCTGACGGATTTCTCTAATTCCGATTTAATGTTTGGGTTTATCTCGGTTAAGAAGTTTTAAATCTAAGGATAATTACTCTCTTGGCAATAAACTAAATACGTCTTGTGGAGAGGGAAGGGAGATTTCTACAGTACAGCAATTTAACGCAGTGACTGTTGCTGTATTATACATTACAAGCATTACCATTGTTTAAATGGTTAGTTTATAATATACATAAAAATTAAATTATAGGGGGAACCTTATGCTAATTTTAACTTGAATAAAAACTAAACATAATGATTCATCCTTTATGAAGAAGTAAGAAATGTATTTATCTTATGTATGTAATTATGTGTGTTATTAACAAATAATAATAATAATACATTTTCAAGAACAAATGATTAATATTTTTGAGTGTATATATATCGTTGTAAACTTCTCATTGTAATTTATTTTAAAGCTAATAATCATCGAATATGTGAATAAAATTAAACTATAGCCACACGCATTAGGCCATGTACAACTAACCTAATTAGGTCTCATAGAAATCCTTTAACATTTTCATATCTTAGATTGTTAATAAAATAATAGTTCAATCGCATTAAACTAATTGGTTAGGCTCTTTTTGACATGCATTCATCAGTGTAACAACAAGAAGGAATAAAAAAAGTAAGTGTGAAAATATATCAACTCAACATACATTTAGGATCGTTGCTGCATATCTGAGGAAACACAATGCTTCAATCATATATAATATCCTGTATATATGAGCTTAAATATACAGCTGTAAATATAGGGAATAACTGGGGATAAAACGACATTGTGTATATTTATATTCAGAGCATTTTTATAAAAAAACTATAATTATTGACTGCACAATATTTCGTTATTATTACAACTTTCTATAGTAAACAAAAAATATAAAAATATACTGTATAAAAATAAACCATAAAAAAACAACTGATTACAAACTTGTTTTAAATATTATACAAAACTTGACATTAAACAAATGTCTAATAGTTGTTTGTTTTTAAATGAAAGTAATATAATATTATATTATATATTGGTAAAATTACTAGATGTAATCTAAGGATTCAAGTGGAGAACTATAGTTTTGCTAATATTAAGCCCATATGGTTATAAGACTTTAATATGGATTGATTTGCCATAATAATTCCTAAGATTCAAATCATTTCGAGAGCTATTCACAATATAAATTTGAATATTTTTTGATATGGGCCGCATTATGTCCGTCCTCATGAGCCACTGCTATAAGTGAGGATCTTATCAAAGAGAACAAGGAGGAGAGTTGATAAAGTACAAGCTGATTGCTGATAACAAATGCTACTATCACAGACAGAATTCGAACCTGAACCATATTTAACTCACAACCTGGCGTTTTATATCGTGCTGCAGTCGCTTTCCCCAAATTAGTCCACAAATGCCAGAAGGCAGGAAATAATGTTACTTACTAAATACTAAGTAGAACATCGAGAAGCTAAACAAATAAAATTGTTCTTGACAAACTCCGTGGGAGTCAAGAGAGAAGGAGCTAGCAGTATAAAAACAGACAATGGTAGAAAAGTAGGCCTATATAAGGTGGAAGTAGTAGGATTGGCAGACAAAGAAGTAAAATTAGTAAGTCCGTTTGTGTCTGAGAGGAGGAGCTATGAGTACAACAACAGACAATGATAGAATAGTGGTCCTACATAAGGTGGACGTAGTAGGAAAGGCAGATAATGAAATAAAATTAGTAAGTCCGCTTGTGCCAGAAAGGAGGAGCTATCAGTACAACAGACAATGAAAGAATAGTAGTCCTACATAAGGTGGACGTAGTAGGAAAGGCAGATAATGAAATAAAATTAGTAAGTCCGCTTGTGCCAGAGAGGAGGAGCTATCAGTACAACAACAGACAATGAAAGAATAGTAGTCCTACTTAAGGTGGACGTAGTAGGAAAGGCAGATAATGAAATAAAATTAGTAAGTCCGCTTGTGCCAGAGAGGAGGAGCTATCAGTACAACAACAGACAATGAAAGAATAGTAGTCCTACATAAGGTGGACGAAGTAGGAAAGGCAGATAATGAAATAAAATTAGTACGTCCGCTTGTGCCAGAGACGAGGAGCTATCAGTACAACAACAATGAAAGAATAGTTGTCCTACATAAGGTGGACGTAGTAGGAAAGGCAGATAATGAAATAAAATTAGTAAGTCCGCTTGTGCCAGAGAGGAGGAGCTATCAGTACAACAACAGACAATGAAAGAATAGTAGTCCTACATAAGGTGGACGTAGTAGGAAAGGCAGATAATGAAATAAAATTAGTAAGTCCGCTTGTGCCAGAGAGGAGGAGCTATCAGTACAACAGACAATGAAAGAATAGTAGTCCTACATAAGGTGGACGTAGTAGGAAAGGCAGATAATGAAATAAAATTAGTAAGTCCGCTTGTGCTAGAGAGGAGGAGCTATCAGTACAACAACAGACAATGAAAGAATAGTAGTCCTACATAAGGTGGACGTAGTAGGAAAGACAGATAATGAAATAAAATTAGTAAGTCCGCTTGTGCCAGAGAGGAGGAGCTATCAGTACAACAACAGACAATGAAAGAATAGTGGTCCTACATAAAGTGGACGTAGTAGGAAAGGCAGATAATGAAATAAAATGAGTAAGTCCGCTTGTGTCAGATAGAAGGAACTATCAGTATAACAGACTATGAGACAATAGAACACACTAGTTTTAGTAGTAGGTAAAGAAATACAATGAATTACCGCGAGGGGGAAGGAGCTGGAGTATAGTGGCTGCAAGTCTGTTCACTTTCCTGAAGGAGGTCATCGTGTTGCGTATCCGGAGAGCAACGAACTGTTGTCCGCCTGCTGTTCTCCTTAGGTAACCGCCGCGCTGTCCGAATGTACGTCTTACAAGACAGTTCTCTACAATTCGTCAGAAATATTATGGGACGAGACCGAATGCTTACGAAGGCTTATAGGCAAGAAAGTGATTTGACGGTATCAGAACACGAGCTGAAGACACGCTGACGAGGTGGGGAAGTGTGGCGCCCCCCCGCCACACCCCCCGCACCACGCCACCACCACACGCCGCCGTGACTCAGTGTCAGTCGAGTCGTGGCCTCCGTGGCGTTCTAGCGCTTCAGTTTCCCGCTACAGTACTCTCGCCTCGCCTCATGAACTGTCTGTTGCTACCGGTCGACATCTAACGGATGTCTACAAGGAAAACATATCTCTCACCGTCGTCATGTAGACTGGGTTATGTTTTCTGCCACTAAGTGTCTTCCTGTACAAGTGCCTTGCCTCGCTAGGTAGTGTCTTAATACTGGACCAATAGTGTGATCGTGATCTCATGTGTGTACCAAAGCCTCGTAGTCTGTGATCCTTTAGTTATAAGTGACGTGCGCGTGTGGTAATGGTTGTGCTAGAGTCCGCCTCGGGCTCCGTGGGGCTGTTGGAGCCTCATCCGCCGGCCTCCGCTCCCATGGTCGTAGACTCGGCCACCTCCGCCACCCCTTCTTCACCCAGGTCCACGCTGAAGATCGTGCCCAAGAGGTTCATCAACCTACACTCGTGGCTGGGGCCCATCTGCGCAAAGTCCCTCAAGGAATTTATGGTACGTGGTAGTAAGAAAACGTATCTTGTGTTTGTCCCTCAGGTTTCTTGTAACACGGTCTCGTCGAATGTTGCCGGATTGTGTACTGGACTTGTACGTGACCTGATTGCCGACCATTGTCTGCCTCCGTCCTAGTGGCACCTTCCACACACCGGCCTGTCGCACAGGAAGTTTACCGGGCATTATGAATAGGACGGGCACTTGCTGGATATATAACTTAAGTTATTTGGAGATAATCGTAAACCTTCGCGCTCATATCTCGAACATACACTCTCTAACAAATAAAATAAGTAGGTGTTGCACATCGACTAACTACTAATTTAATAAATGTTACCACTAAAATATTGAATATTACTGAAAAAGTAACCTTAAAGATGACTTTCGATGCCTCTACGTTGTATATACTCACGGAGCAACGTGCACCAAAATCAGTTTAATGTTTGATAAATGTGTCTAAAAAAATTACATTCAACTAAAAAACTACAGTTTGTGTTAAGTCGAAGAACCTTTAACTACCCAAATGGTAACCTAATGTTACTACATTCTACGTTTTCAAAATCTTTTTCTTTGTTGTATGTATTAAAACATTATAAAACACGATAATAAATTAATATATAAATTAAAACCCCTTCCGATAATGTTGTAAGCCCACTAATTTATTCACCAATGCCAGTTTCCTTGCCCACTTCTTTATCCTCGATCGTGGTTGGAAATCCCACGAGGAAATTACTGATGCTGAACACACTGAACTACATTCCACGAACCCGAGAGGCTCAGTTGATTTGTTACATTTTCTTGGGGGAACTTGTAGATGATGCACCAAGTCTAAATATTTAGATCTATATATTTTTGTAGTCTGCATCTTTGCAGTGTTTAAATATCGAGTGTATGTAATGTTAAAACCCCATTTTTACAATCGTTAGAAGCTTGTACAGAGACGGTTTTAACCATTGAAGTTAAATCTTCATGTAATTACACATATGTAGGCCTATACAGCTATGAAATCATCTTTACCTTCCAACTAATCATCCTTAATTGTGCGAAATGGTCCACGTTGGACGCTTTGGGGTATTTTGAAGCCATAGACTGATGATACTACCTTTTTTTAAATTAGCTTAATTAATATTTGCGTAAATGTGCTTGAATCTGTATCAAATGTGAAGTTCACCTCAGCATGATAGATTCAGAGTGTGTCATGTACGAGCCCTCTCGGCACTCGTCCATCAAAAACCTGTTTTATATTACGGGGAAATTAGATTTATTTTAATTCAACAATTTCTTTATAGAAAAATTATATTGAAATCAAAATGATGGAAAAAACAAACTGTCTAAAGCGGCTTTATCCTAGTTCACAAATCTGACACAAATACACATGAAACTGAACATTCTGTGGCATATGTTTATGTACACTTTCAATTTTTATTTTATGCTGAAAGTTGTTTAAAATCTTACGTTTTTATATTTAAAGCTAAGGAAATTAATTTGATGACTATACGTAGTACGTGACAAAGTAAACTGTCTTAACTGATATATGAAGAAAGTTAGTTAGTCTCAGGAAGACATCATTACAAAATATAAAAAATCACAAACTAGTTATAATTAACTGCCCCGTAGCCACGTAGAGGTAAAGTTAAGATTAAACTATGATACTCGGATTTCGTCTCTAATCAAAAGGACAGTATTGTAGCTATCAGATCCCTTCTTATTATTTAATGTTCTCTTGTTTCCCACCGTTATTCGTCAATTTCCGTTTATGATATTCTGAATGTATAAAAAACATTCAAAATTAGAGTAGAGAAGAAAGAGACATATATAACAAACAAAGGTCCACATTCCCTACTCAATCCAATGGTTTGTAGAAGGAAAGGGCTAATTCAGAAATGTTTGATTGGCTTTTAAGCTTAATTAAAAAAGCTTGTTAATCGAAATTTAACTTTACCCATCCTTAAAACACTCGGGTTTTACCGTTCAATCCAGAATGACAGTATTTCATCTGAAATTGGAACTACATCTATCTATTGTCGTTGTGTATTTTCAATAATTGCATCGGTCAATGTCATTTGAATGCAGTATAAAGGTAATTTTGAATAGAATAATCGGTGTTAGCCATATATTTAATAAGGTTTGATGAAATATTCACAGTGTGATCTCTGTTTGTCGAGAGTTACATCGGTCTATTATACTAATGAGCTTATAACGTACATATTTGTGAACTACCTACGATCAGTCGTCCTGCACATAGCCTTCCTTGTATAGATGTGAAACTCTACGGCATAGAGAGAGCCGAGGCTGAGCAATTCGGTTAGTCGATTTCAATGCTTGTTTGAGAAAGTCACGAACCTCGCAGCCGCCATGGTAAACCGCTAATTTTGGTAGCGGTATGACGGGATAGCGGTGTTGAGAAACTCTGCATTCTGTCTTATAGAGAAGCGGTAAGGGCTATGAATCCTCCCTAGCTGTATTGTGAACAGTAGGAATCCGCTAATGTTTCATGAAGAGTTATGCTATTTGTTTATTTAATAGTTCTATACATGTAGAATTTCCACGTACAATTTTTTGTTTGAAGATATATATACTTGAAATGTACAAAAATGTTTAAAATGTTAAACCATGTTTTTTTATCTATTTGAAGAGAATTGATATAAGCATATTACTTCATTTAAATGACTGTACAAGCAATTTGTAACAGTGGCACTATTATTTCTGTAATAGTCATAATCTATTTGTTGCGCGACCAATATTCTCTAGTCATTATTATATTTACCAAAGTTTAGGCTATATACGTGTTTTTCAAAAACTTTCGATAAACGCTAAATATTTTTGTATTTTATCGTTTAAATACTCGAAACTATTCATTTTTAGATAAAACTAAATAGTCTATTGGGTGCTTGTTCATCATGCTCTCCTACAGCTCTGAAACCATACATGAGGGAGTATAAGTGCATGAACTTTATTCTCCACAGCCACAATGTAAGAGGACTACATATCTGTTTGTGTTGTTACCAAAGTTTCTAGGTGGCCAGCCCCTTGCTGGTACTAGAACCACGCGCCCGCCTCTCAGTCTGACGGCGTTGCCAATTCACACAACTGTGTGTACGATAATTGGCCGTGTCGTGTGCTTTTTGCGTGTTAATAAGTACATTCATCACATTACATTAGCTACCGTATGGCTACGATTTGTCACAATGCATTCCTCTCTGTATATATTTGTTCTATTTTGTATGTATTACTACACAATTTATAATAACACATAATTTATAACAATAATTTAACTTTTATGTTTTATTATTCCATAGGAATATATTGTTGCCAATGTGTATACAGTGGTGAGTCTTACCACCCGTGCAGTATTTACCGCTGTCTTAATCACTGACTGTCCAAACTTTTTCTATCTCTTTTCCTCCATATTTTGGCCTCCTCCGAATCCGTTAAAATTATTTTTAATTTTGAAACAATGCCCCTAAAGGGCCCAATATGGGGGGTAGGGGTACTTTTTGGGGAATTTTTTTTCAAATGTAAACATGGTCGTGTGCTACATCAATTTAAAAGGTCTTATGACACCAACAATTTGGGCGCAAACAACAAGTTAATTATCTTTAAAAACCGTATGTTCAGGGTGTACCAAAACGTTTTGAAATAGGACTTTAAAATAAAGTACCGTGTTACCCTACCTACTATACGGAACAGCTCCAATTTTTTTCCTAACTTGCTATAGACCTAGTTTTTTCAATGAAAAATATGTGGTACTGGCATTTTTTCACTGGATTTTTCTAATTTCAAAATAATTCAAAGATTTAAGAAATACGAAAAAAATCCTAACACTCAAATTCTTAATAGCAACATATAATAATTTTTATATCAAATAAAAGTCTTTTAAAACAAACTTTTTTTGTATTTAACTTTTCCCCTAACCTCTTACTGTTTTTTCAAAATGGCAGCCCGAAAACTGAAATTACGTATATCCTGTTTACAAAAATGATAACAAATTATTTTATTTGAACAAAACAGGTTTTTGTGAGTAAATAAACAAAATTTGTATGAAATCAGGCCAAAATTAACCAAGTTTTAAATTTTCTAATGTGGTCCCAAAATTTTTTTGTAGTAGTTTCCATGTTATCTTGTTAAAAGATAACATTGATTCATGTATGCACAATCTCATGCAGTCTGGACTAAAAGGTACTTTGTACCACCCTCAACCGCCATTATCCACTTGCGGTAAGCTTGGCTATACATCTTTATCAGACAAATGTGGATGAGGCTAGCTATACCCCTTATCAGTTTCATTGGAGTCTGCTGTTAAGGACAGCTTGTGGTTTGTTTTTCGAAATGCCGTACACAAAAGCAGAGGCCATTCGATATCTAATGGTGTCAGGCGAATGTTTTCAAAACTATGTGGCTTCCTGCAGGGTATATGCCGAACGTTTTCCAAATAGAAACCTCAGTCACGAATGGCCTTTCAAAGACTTGCTATTCGAGTTCGTGAAACAGGACAGTACAGCTTAGACAGCAATAAGGGAAAAACGCTTGAAGGCCTGTAAGAGTGATAGGCACCAGAAGAATTGGCGGCGGTGCAACATAAACCCCAAATGATTCTTCCAGAAGAATATCAATTGATTCTGGTATGAGTCAAAGTTCAGTGGGTGAGGATCCTGAAAGACAATAAAAATGCATCCCTACAAAGATGTCCTGCACCAAGAACTTAATAGGTGATATGGCATTCAAGAATGAATTTTGTTTGTGGGCAAGAGAAAAGTTGCTACAAAATTGAACATTTTTCGCAATCTACTATGGTGTGACGAAGCTACATTTCGGAGCAAACGGCGAAGTTAACCGTCACAACATGATCTACTAGGGCTCATGAAACGCCCACCCGCCCGCCCCCCTCCCTACTCCGCCCGCCCCCCCCCCCGCCCCCCTCCCACCCCCCCCCCCGAGAACCCCCTCCCAACCCCTCCCCCCCAACCTCCCAACCCCTCCCACCCCCCACCCCCCCACCCCCCCCCCTCTCCCCAACCAACCCCCCCTACCAACCCCTACCCCCCCCCCGCCCCCCCCCACCTCCCCCCACCGCCGCTCCCCACCCCCCAACCCCCCCCCTCCCCTCACCCCTCCCCCCCCCCCCCCGCACCCCCCGCCACCCCCCCAACACCCCCCCCCCCATCACCCCCTCCGCCCCCCCTTCCCCTACCCCCCCCCAACCCCCGCCCCCCCCCCCGCCCCCGCGCCCCCCATCCCCCTACCCCTCCCTCTCAACCCCCCCCGGCACCCCCCCCCCCCCTCCTCCACCCCTCACCGCCCCGCCCCGCCCCCCCCCCACCCCCAACCCCCCCCCCCCCCCCCTCCCCTCCATACTCCCGCCCCCCCCCTGCCCCTCCCTACCCCCACCCACCCCCCCCCCCCCCCGCCACCCCCCACCCCCAACCTCCCCACCCCCTACTCCCCAACCCCCCCCCCCACCCTACGCCAACCCCCCCCACCTCCCCCCCCCCCAGCACCCCCCCACTACTCCCCCCCCCCCCCCCCCCCCCCGACTCCACACCCCCCCCCCTCCCCCTCCCCATCCCCCCCCCCCTCCCCCGCCACCCCCCCCCACCGTCCCCTCCCCTCCTCCCCCCCCCCAACCCCCCCCCCCCACCCCTCCCCACCCCCTCCCCCCCCCCCCCGCCCACCCCCCCCCCCCCCCCCCCATCTTTCAACCCCCCTCCCGCCCCCCCCCCCCCCACCGTCACGCCCCCTCCCCCCCCCCCGCCCCCCCCCGCCCCCCCCTAACCTCACCCCCCCTCCCCCACCCCCCCGCCCCACCCAACACCCCCACCCCTCCTCAACCCCCCTAGCCCCCACCCCCCCCCGCCTTCCTCCCCGCCCCCCCCCCCCCTCCCCCTCCAACCACCCCCCCACCCCCCGCCCTCCCCCCCCCCCCTCCCCCTCCCCCTCCCCCCCCCACCACCCTGCCCCTAGTCTGTGACCCCCCCTACCCCACCCCCCGGCCCCACCCTCCCCCCCCCCCCCCGCCCAAACCCCCCCCCCCCCACCCCCTCCCCCCCCCCCCCCCCCCCCCCAACCCCCCCCCCTACCACCCTCCCGCCACCCCCGCTGCCCCCCCACCCGAGAACCCTCCGCCCCACCCCGCCTCTCCCCACCCCCCCCCTTGTTCCCCCCCCCCCCCCCCCCCCCAAACCACCACCAACCCAAGTCCCCCACCCCCCCCCACACTCCCCCCTCCCCCCCACCCCCCACCCCCCGCCCCACCCCTCCCACCCCCCGCTCCCTTCACTTTGATTTTTTTCGAGAGGTTGACAACCAGAGGTACTCGGAACTGTGAGTATCCTGGTGTGTTTTGGTTGGTAGGAGAATTGTAGGTCCCGTTTTTTCTTTGAAGGACACCTAGATGGGAGTAGACTTATAACATTTTGAATAATCACCTTGCCTAACTTATTAATAGATTAACCTGACGAAAGTTGTTGGCAATATGTGTTTATGCACACGACGGTGCTCCGGCTCACTACTCGCACAACTGCGACAAACGCTTTGAATGACCAATATCCTGGAAGATGGTGGAAAGGTGGTCCAGTTAACTACCCACCAAGATCCCCCTGATTTTTTGACCTGTATGGACTTTTACTTTTATGGGGTAGGCTTGAAAAGACTTAGTTTATGTTTTACGAAACCGACCACACCCGAAGATAGGAGCAGCGAATCCGAATGCTATAAATTCAATCACCACGAAGAAGTGTTGCGAGCTGTAGATAGCTTAAGTTCTCAGAATTAGACTTGTTTAGAGGGCAAATGACGGACTACAAGTCGAGCACCTTTACATAGCAAAAATCAATGAAAGGTAAGATTTATGGCTATTTCAGAGGTCATTCAAGCTATTAAAGCAAAATTAAAAAGTTAACGGACAATATTTTATTTCATAAAATTAAAATTAATTTGTTACATTTTTGTAAAACAACATACTAATTCAGTTTTTTTTTTTTCTCGTTTTTCGGCTGCCATTTTGAAGACTGAAAAAGATAGGGAAAAAAAGTTAATACAAAAGAAAGTTTTTGTTTTAAAAAGACCTTTATTTGATATAAAATTTATTATATGTTGCTATTTAAGAAATTTTGAGTGTTTAGGATTTTTTGTGTTCTTAAATTTGAATATTTTTGAAATTTAGAAAAAACTCCAGTGAAAAATTGCCCGTACCACATATTTTGCATTGTAAAATAGTCAATAGCAAGTTAAGGAAAAAAATCCTCTGGAGCCTGTTCCGTATTGTAGGTAGGTTAAACACGGTACTTTATTTAAAGTCAATTTCAAACGTTTTTTGTACAACCCTGTACATACGGTTAAAGATCATTAACTTTTGTATGGCGCCGAAATGATCGGTGTGAATAAGACCTTTAAATTTGATTATCACACACGACCCATGTTTAACATTGAAAATTCCCCAAAAAGTAACCCCCCCTAACCCCCCCCCCCCCCAATTGGGGCCTTTGGGGCATTTTTCAAAATAAAAATAATTTTAACAGATTCGGAGAGGCCAAAATTTATGGAGAAAAAGAGATAGAAAAAAGTTTGGAAATCATTTATTAAGACAGCTGTAAATACGGCACGGGTTGTCAGACTCACCCTGTATAATATTATTTTTTTGTCAATGAATGTCAATAATGTATGAGCGTGATCTAGTTTTAAAAGGAGATTCATCTCTGTCTTCTTAAATCACAACTATATGTATGAAATGAAAATTGTTCTGTATTTATTCCTCAAAATAATATAAATAAAATATAGCGTCGGTTTTAAATTATTTTAATATTTGTACCATCAATGAGAGTCCTCTCCACTTTCACACAACTTGGTCTTGCTGTACAACTTAAAATTTCAAATCAATTATATTTCTGGTATATTCATTAATGAACTGCATATTTAAGGAGTATGCTCAAATAGTGTTGTTACAATTTATGAACTTTCTCCTAATTATCTTAATCATTAAATAGTTAAGAATTAAATTGATTTAATATGTAATCTATTGTGTTCATGTTACGTTGCCTAAGATGCGCATGACTGATAATAACACTTCGACGTTCAGATACATGAGTCTGGTATTCTTGCACAATAACATTCGAGATACCTATTAACCCGAGAATACGAGGGATGAAGAGACTAGCAGAAGTGCTGGAACTAACAAAAATCATCTTTCCTGGTGCATCCCGACTCTGCGTTATGTTCTTGGTGGTCAGGAGAATTTGAATGTACCTCCGGTTCGTTTTCCTCCTCATTGATCACAATTTGCTTTAATGGATGTCTTGCCGCTGTCAACACGCTAATTGGGGAAGAGAGAGGATGTTGCTCCATCGGTCTCTGTCATTACACTTGTTCAGAATTAATTCTAGGATTTCAGTAGGCCCACAATAGCATGGAATGAGGTATTTCTGTCGGTAGTGGGATATTTTCGCCCGTCAACTTGGCACCCGTACTCACTGCGATTGTTGTGGCGAAACCCGGCTAATGATTTGTCCGTCTGTATTTTTCTTTCATATGAGCCGTGTCGAACCGCTTTAAACACTATTATTTGTCGTTGTAATCTGGTAGCTGTAAAATTGTCAACGTGGCGTAGTAATCTAGCGCCGTCATTACTGTTACATTAGCCGCAGGATGGGCTCAATCAAATTGTTTCTATTAACTCTCCACCTGCGACACCCTATGTGTGGTCTCGAATTGCACGCATTTAAGAATACTCTACGTTTAGTATTTTTCGTGTAGTTTTAATTATTTTCTGTATTATATCTTTGTTGCCCTCACAATTTAATCGTTTTTTAGTACAGTTTCGTAAATGAGTTTGGTGACTACAAAAATACATAACTAGCTGTTGGCACGATTACATGGTTAAATATGGTATTCGGATCTTTTGGTTCGAAAGGTATTTGATGTTTTAAGGCCTAAAATGTCTACCCCTTGTAGTTTTAATTTATTTCTAAACTATTTGGTTCAAAATATAGTTGGTTCAAAATAAATAATTTGTAGGAGTATGTGAAATTATAAATTAAGATAAAAACATAAAACAACAATAAGTGTTGAACGTATAACCACTAACTTTAAGTGACAGTTCTTGTAAAATGAATAGTCCAGTAGAATGAGTCCCTTCTGAAACCTCATCTTCCATATAGAAGTATTCTGTCACTTCTCAGTGTTGTTAGTTTTCCCACTACACACATAGTAACGGTCCACTCTTTTCCAACTGCACGGTTTAATTTCTTAGAAGAAACTGATGTGCTGCTGTATGTACTATTTAATGCAGTACTGTATCGTCTCAGAAATAATATATACCTTATTAGGCGTTAACTCTTCAATTCGCAAAATTATTCACTTACGAACTTAAAAATATCAGAACAAAAGAAATAGACTTAAACCCTGTATCTCGTAATGTTGTGATACTGCCAAAATAATATTAACATTCCCTCGACAAAGTGAATAAAATGGCTGTATTCTACGTCGCTTGAGTGCAGGAAAAGTGTTCAAATTAATTTTAATGCCGGACAAGTTGTAAACAATATTATATAGTTCATTAACCGTAATAAATTTAAAATATTAAAACTATTGTAGTTTTCTTTCGCTCTGCATCTGCATTTCCGACGTGAGGGAAGATGATTTGATTTCGATGTAATAAATGTTTTGTTTCTAAAACACAGGAATAATAAGTACTTCACATTTCAGGATACAAAGCAGGTACTTTCCAAAACTCCATTTATTTATTGAATAGGAGTTGGACATTTTCCATCATTATTTCCAAGGTTCGTTTGAAGTTACCAACAATATATTTGGGAACACCTCCTTTGTCAGATCACCTTCCATCTTAAAACTAAGGTACGTACGTCGAGATATACAATCCGTGAGAACAAGATTTAGCTGTTGAGGTGTCTCCATGTCTCTGTAACTGGAGTGACTTCTTCCAATGTTATTAGTGAGGAATAACAAACAGCCTTAATACTTGCAGTGTCGTCGTGAAGTGTGGTTACCGTGGCGAGTATGGCATCGTTCTCCATCTAATTTCAAACTGTATTTGTAGATTATTATAAAGGAAATAAATATTATTTTTAAACCTTAATAAGAGGAATATTATCAACAATTCAATTACTATTAGAAAGTTTGCAAGTGCGCGAGGAGCGTAGAAAGCGGGCTGTGGCAGCGCGTGCGAGCGACCGGGAAGTTATCTCTCTGTGACATCGTGAGGTCGTTCCTGAACTGTTCATTAAACATTATAATAGAGTCATACTTATCTTTATAATTTCAAAATTTGCAACGTCCAACAATCCCTTAGCGAGTTCTATAACGAATTTCAAAGCTGGACGGACACCAACACCGCGCTCTTATACAAGCCTGTATCTTCAAAATAGCGCGAACGTGAAATAAAGATCAGTTGTACTAAAATTATTGCGATGTAACGTTTCACAAGTAGTGCTGGCTGGATGAGGATAGAGAGAGAGATTCACAACAGAAGATGGTGCAGCAGACTCGTCCCCCAGTCTACAATGTTCACGCCCGTGTTTACTTGTCGTATCTATCGGTGATAACAGCCATAAACCGGTCTCCCCGTTGCGGTGCTTATCGCTGACCTGTCACCCGTGTAAATATCGCTCCTCTTTCATTCAATTTGCATTGATAACGCTCAACAGTCGACTGTAAAATAAGGAGTTACATATATATTACTTACTTGGACTATTTTGGTTTTAATGTTTCCTCCACCTGTTGTAAGTCAGACAATTATTGTCACTCTAGACGTGTGACAGGTGGTGACTTGCTTGTATCGTAAATCACACGCGCTTTCTCTTGCGAACATTGAGATAATTTACTAACAATAATGTGTAACAGCAGGATCTGCTTGAAAAAAATTTAATTGCTGTAAATTGCGTCTGGCAAGATTGTTCAAGCGTTCTTTAAAATTTAACATCCCATCTACTTCTTAAGTGGAGGATTGTTGATTCAGAATTAAATATAACAGCAATGTACATTAGGCTAAATGTCGCCCAAAGGTATACGAAAAATGAAGTAAGCTAGTAGTTTTGAGTAATTTATATCTATTTATATATTTTTTATTTAGTAAATATGGAACGTGTTAAACATTAGATACTTTAGGTGGTATAAGATCATTTCCTAGCTAATCTGTTTATTGTGCATCCTAATCGTACCCATTCCTATACCTGTGGTGCAATCTAACAAAATCTGACCCCCTTTCTCATGTCCCTTCCGCTCTTACATATACATGTATTGTAACAGTGTGTTACAATACTACCATAACAAAAGCTAATCACGTATCATCAAAGTATTTCATGTCCATCAACGACTGCGAATGAAAAATGATGTTCTTTAACGGAATAGCATTATTTATACGGCAGCTACGGCCGGTCATACCAGTCTTACTTATATATAAATGATTCTGATGTAATGCGGTAAGATGGTACAGATGCGGGGGGGGGGCGACATTGTTGGCGTTGTAATTACGCAGACAGGTGAAGCTCATGGCGTACACCGTTATTGGCCCGCCAGATGTCAATATCGCCGGTCTATAATGTACGGTATAAGTAGGAAAGCTCCTGACTCAGTGCCGGTACCGGTATTGTATAAAATGTTGCCATTAGTAGACCCCGCACCTGCTACACTAAGCCGCGCGCCGTATGCTTATTAGATCATATTTATCCTCCCCGCCGTGCACCTGTTTTGTTTTTGTTGATACAATTAAATTCCCTGTATACCTCGGGATTGATATTGTTTTCAATTTTAACGTTGTCCGTTACCACAACACTGCAGCTGGCCACTCCCCTGGTCGGCTGTACAATCTGTCGGTGCGCATCTCTCGTCTTAACTCCTTTCAGCTTGTCAAGTCAAATTTAGTTGTGACACAGGAAATCTTATCTTTGCTGCAGCTGCTAGGTGTTACAAAAGTTTATCTACCGTATTAATTAAATAGATTTAATTCGTGATACACGTTGTGGGTATATTAATTAAGAATTCTAAGTAAATACAATAATTGTCGAATTACCTTTCTTTGACGTATCAAATTATTGTAGGCATTTTCTCAGATACATTGTTATAAACTAGCGTTAATTATGCCGAGCCATTTTATTCTCCTCTGTTTTACTGCAGTACTCACCATTCTGAAAGAAATGACAAATTGAAGGGAGGCCCTTTGAGAACCGACGTCTCAGAAGTATTCTCTGAGCAAAAGAGACTGAAAGAAGGATCACATTTCTTATTCTCTTTATGTTTCACTATTATTCACAAAATGTTAAAACTGTATTGATCTGGCCCGTATATAAACTAGGTAGTGCCAGGTATAATTGGTAGTAGTTTGTACAATAGTAGGCTATCAGGAGGAGGGTAACTATCATAACTCTAAGTAATAATCATTTCGTCTTTGTTGTTGGTAGTCTAGTAAAATAAGAGGACATTTCCAAACTGCATAATTCACGGCTGTCAGGATGAAGCACTAAGATCAATGTTTTTGTTCATCACGAAGCGAAGCTACTCGTATAAAACATTCTTTGCGGTGTTTCTGCCTATTCAGTACAATCCAGATAATATGGCTTAAACATATAAATATAACTAACTATAAGGTCTACAATATTTGAGTAAAATACCTTAAGCATTGAAATGTGCGTAAAGAAATGTAGTCAAGGTAATTATTTTGGTTTAAAACTTTAACATTTCCTAAGAATGTCGTATCTACAAAATATCATTTCAACAGTCGAAGTTGGTTTTTTTCAATAGTAATCTAAATTCGACAGTAAGACAGTAAATTATACCACATCTTTAGATACATAACTATATAATCATTGTTATTTTTTGTATTTTACGTTATTATTTACGGTAAAATAGCAGAATCATGATGATTGAGAGCGAAAACGAAGGAAATGTTTCTCTTGAAAGCGTTATAACTAGTAGCTGGATGGTATAAGCGGATGACATGAGATAAGGTTGTTATCAGCGGTGACAAGGGTTATCAGCTGTCAGCTCGGCCGCCTTGCCGGACGGTGGACAGTCCTCACATTCTATTCCGACCGACCGAACTGCAAGGATGCCTAATCTTTGTGGTTTGTTGTAATGGTATCATTACTTTATAATACAGTAGTGTGTTCATTTGAAAACTTCAAACTCGTATTAAAAGGCTTATAGCCCAAGTATCAAAATTCTGTAAACGGGAGTGTATAGTGTACTAATTGTGGGGGGGGGGGAAGTTATTTTCTAAATGGGGGTGCTCACCCCATGGCCATCCGTACCCAAAGCCAAAATTTTGAAATGGCAACTAATACCTTGTGAAACCTCAAATAGAAGCTCATAAAAAAGTCTTTATTGTTGTAAAAAAGTTGAAATCGGCCAAGCCGTTTGGTATCAGCAGCCTAAAATGTAATTAATTCCTTCACAACAATAAACTACTGTAGGCTACTATTGCTAATAACAACAAAACTACTCACTGAATACTGTTGTAAATCCGTTGTAAACTTCAAATCAAATGTTCAAATTGGTAACCATTGTTGGTCAAGCAAAAAATCTATTTTCAAATTCTTGCCTAACCTTTTTATCTGGTTAACCGTCTGCACTCAGCAGTGATCCTGTTTTTCAAGTTTTGGACACCAGTGGGATGTGTTTTAAAAACTACTGATTTCAAGTGACCCCACAAAAATATCTAAGGGTTTTAAGTCCGGAGACCTTGCCATCCACTCAGTTCATCCTCTTCTACCGATCCAGTGATCCGGGTAGTGTGCATCTAGCCATTGTCGCACATGAAGAGCATAAAGTGGAGTAGCAGAAAACATTTGTTTTATTTTCAACAAGATGGAGCTCCTCCACATTATGATCTTCCTGTGCGACAATAGCTAGACAGATGCACACTACCCCATTAAAAAAAAACTTTTCCCCCAATTAGTACTATACACTCCTCCTTACAGAAGTTTGATACTTGGGCTATAAGTCTTTTAATACGAGTTTTCAATTGAACACCCTGTATATTTGATTTACACAAAAACTTGCAAGTAGATACAAGTTATAGACACAAGTAAATCAGTAATCGTGTTTTCAATTATTGGGTTCCCATAACCCTTTCTCAGAAAACCGTTGATTTTACAAGAGAAATAAACAGAACTCAAACAAAAATTACACCCACAGATTAGATCACTGTGTATATATATGTAAACACACACACGCAATATAGTGTAAACAGTGACTTGATGCTGGTTTCTAAATAAGTGGTACTTTTCTGTAAATGTGTTTCACGGGAAACGTTTGTTGCTCAGGATATAAGCAGGATTAAGCGCTTAGTTTGCCTTCCCTAAGCTCGAGCTGGTATAAATAATAAGACAGGTAACTAACGGCACGGGCATGTTGTGTCGGCATATGTGGGGCCTTCGTTATGGCTCAATTGTTTCTAACTTATGTGAGTTTGACGTATTATAATACAAAGTTTCTCAAAACCGTGGAAAGTTTGGATTTTAGAAATAGTTCAAATACGAAATATTTTCCTTACAAAATTAAGTTGTTACGTGTGTGTGTGTAAAAGAGTGTATGTAGTGAGAAGTTGGTAAAGTGCTAAGTGTGGATCGTTGTTATTCCGTATTAAAGTGGGTTCTGTCACGCGAAAGTTGGCCCGCACGCGAACTAGTGCACATTACAGGGTCGGTCATCATTCACTTCCTTGGTCTATAGTAGCCACTGATTGTTCCTAGGCCACGCAGTCGTATTCTTCGGACTGATTCTATCAAAGGCAGTCGTGTAACATAGCTTATGTGTCTATTATGTGTACAAACACAGCTTTAATAGTATTGTATCATTCTAAATATTGAATGAATTAATAATAGTTAGGAACCGGCTTGGCATCCCGATATTAGAAAAATGTATGACACGGTAGTATTTTACATACATTTTGATAGAAACTAAAGAAGCTCTCTGTTCTATTATTCTTGAAATTTTAATCCAACCTTTAATATAAGAGTAGGCATAAAAGTATTAGTACTGGGTATTTTTTAAACGGGTCAGATGCACGGCGGCGGTTATTAAAATTAATTTATACAACGTCATTGTGTCAGATAAAAAAATGTTTCCATATGTTGGGCATTCAGAGTTAAGAAAAATCACAACTCCATTATTTATGAACCTACAGAGAGTACTAGAAGTGTTCTGCAATGCTTAAAGTATTTTCAAACGCTTTTCCATAGGATTGATGAAGGGAGTTCAAACTTGGTAACAAACATTGGCCAGCTTGGTATGAATTTTATCAATGTGGCAGTCATTCAAACGTTAAAAAAAGATAACTTCTCTAATTTTCATTTACATTTTTGATACTTTTATGTACATATATGTTCAGAGGAAACTACCTTTTACAGTTATCCTTTTCAAGCGAGTTTTCGTCACTATTTACAGTCGGATAAATGAATTTTCACGTTGTTTCCGTCAAACAATTTTCGTCATAATTTATAGTCGGATAACTGGTTTTTTCACGGTGGTTCATCTAGCTAGTTTTTGTCACAATGTATACAATTTAAATTAATTTGTTATCTCGTAAACTAAATTACTATTCTTCAAACATTCACTTCACTTCATTACGCATAACGCAGTTATGGTGGGAGAACTGATCCAATGCTAATTTGAGTTTAGCTCCAGTTCACTTTCCTCTTACGTTCAGTATCTGAAATCTGATTCTCTCGCAGACTTGAGTCCTGAAATTTGAAGTCAGGTTCGTCTGAAGGGACTCCTAAATAGACGGCGACGAAGAAGTTCAGAATGGACCTACCGTATCTTTTCGACATCAGAGACACCCAGACTACAGACAAATAGAGCAATACAAGTGAATGGGTATTCTCATTGTCTCATTTTGACACAAGCAGAATACCTCTTTACATGGTTCGCACTATTTTTTTATAGTCTGAGTGACTCTTCTGTCGATCGATTCCATTGGCTTGCATGGCTTTGGATTCTTTCAGATGAACATGTGTTCAGATTTCAGGAGTCAAGTCTGCAACAGCATTAGATTTCAGATGCTGCACATAAGAGGAAGGCGAACTGGAGGTAAACTCAGCATCCATACTTCATTGCGATTAGGTTCCTTGTATCTGCCCAACTGTATTTAGTTATTTATAATAGTTATTCAAGATGATAAAGATTATAATAACTATTGATGTTTCTTTTTGTGGTCACTCTGAAACAAAACATCTGCCCATGTGAGAGAGCTCTTCATAATCTTTTTAATCGCTTAGCAGTTGACAACAAGGTTCCACGCATCATTTTCAGTGAGCAATTATTATCTGTCTATATAATGTAGAACTTACTGGTTTTAGTAAACTAATGAACTTGATTTCTCTTTGTTGCAATTAATCCGCTTGTTCACAAATGATGAGGAAGCTCTTTGTGCCGCAATGTTCTGGCTGATGTTTATTACCACTTATTGTCTGCGCGGATATCACCACCCTTTGTAACGGCAGTTTCATTATTTGTTATCTGGACGAACAAAACCGTGTTATACTATTGTTTTAATTTTGCTTTATTTCATTGAGGTAAATTAGTTACAGTTATTTGTGTCTGCCTAATATGATACCCTCATATTAATGATTATAACTGGTGTGATGGTTTAATGATTAAAACGCATATTGTTTATATTGTTTATGTTTGGAAGATGTTATTAGTACGTCTATAGTATTTAAATATACTGTATATGCGTCGATATCCACACTACGTAACGGCTTCGATGACTTTGCTTGCAAAAATTCAAGACTATACATATGTAGTTCATTTAATTAGGTTACACTTGTTAATATGTCATAAGCTAAAAAACCATACATTTGTATTCGGTTAATTCACAAATTTGTATTCCGCGATTTTCTCTTTGCTATCATAACACTAATAAAGATGTTTCTTGACATCCAGCCAATTCCTAAAGAGTGACATGCCATGGCAACGAACTCGATGTTGCTTGTGTACAAATGAAACTTCACACAAAATTTCAGGTCTATAGATGTCGAGATATCTTGCGGATGGACAGACAGACAAATAGAAATGAAATTGTATAGCCCCTCGAGTGATGGGCGTCGTTACCAGTGAACCATTAAATGTTAACCATTTCTAGAACCCGGGCCAGGTGCTGGTAGTTGGGCCTGACGCGACGTGAGAGCGTAGCGGCCCAGTCCTGCTTTCCCGTGACCAATGTCCGCGCAGTCCGTAGTCCGCTTCGCTCTATTGAGGTGACTGTGCGAAAACGTGTCAGTTCATTGCCCTCCACTTTACTTGTCCCTCGTTCCCTCGTTCTACCCTTCTATTCCCTGTGTCCCAGCTAAGATAAGATAAGATAAGATTTTTATTGATCATTAGACATTACATGCAATAGATCACGTCAGAATACTTTTACTAGCAGTAAAATAAACAATTTAAATTAAACACTCATTATAGAAGACGCTATAGTTTACGTGTAAAAGTGCATTATAATAATACAATAATGTTAGTGAGACAAAAGTGCACTATTTAGCAGAACAATACACTAAAAAAACTATCTCACTGACTATGGCTACATACCACTATGGTTTTTACTTGTTCTTGTTAGAAGTAAAAAAGTAAAATCGATCCTACTTCACGCTTGTGCCTCATCGTCCGTATATTATGACTTCTAGTGAAAGATTTGAGTCACCCAAGAAGTACGGTAAAGTTGGAAACATGTATAACACGGTAGGAAAGGATTCCTGTCAATCCGTCGTTCGGATAAATCCTGGTATTGTGTGGAGTATAAGTCACGTCGATATAGTTTATATAGAGATCGGCAACATTCATCAAGAGGTCACATCTGCTCGGCGGTCGTCTCTGCTTGCGTCGTGTGTGGAGTAAATATCAGATCTACAGGTATATACTTTATACAGAGATCAGCAACATTGATCAGGAGGTCACATCTGCTCGGCGGTCGTCTCTGCTTGCGTCATGTTTGGAGTGAATGTCAGATCTATATACTTTATACAGAGATCAGCAACATTGATCAGGAGGTCACATCTGTTCGGCGGTCATCTCTGCTTGCGTCATGTTTGGAGTGAATGTCAGATCTATTTACTTTATACAGAGATCAGCAACATTGATCAGGAGGTCACATCTGTTCGGCGGTCGTCTCTGCTTGCGTCATGTTGGGAGTGAATGTCAGATCTATATACTTTATACAGAGATCAGCAATATTGATCAGGAGGCACATCTGTTTGGCGGTCGTCTCTGCTTGCGTCATGTTTGGAGTGAATGTCAGATCTATATACTTTATACAGAGATCAGCAATATTGATCAGGAGGCACATCTGTTCGGCGGTCGTCTCTGCTTGCGTCATGTTTGGAGTGAATGTCAGATCTATATACTTTATACAGAGATCGGCAACATTGATCAGGAGGTCACATCTGCTCGGCGGTCGTCTCTGCTTGCGTCATGTGTGGAGTAAATGTCAGATCTATATACTTTATACAGAGATCAGCAATATTGATCAGGAGGTCACATCTGTTCGGCGGTCGTCTCTGCTTGCGTCATGTTGGGAGTGAATGTCAGATCTATATACTTTATACAGAGATCAGCAACATTGATCAGGAGGTCACATCTGTTCGGCGGTCGTCTCTACTTGCGTCATGTTTGGAGTGAAAGTCAGATCTATATACTTTATACAGAGATCAGCAACATTGATCAGGAGGTCACATCTGTTTGGCGGTCGTCTCTGCTTGCGTCATGTTTGGAGTGAATGTCAGATCTATATACTTTATACAGAGATCAGCAACATTGATCAGGAGGTCACATCTGCTCGGCGGTCGTCTCTGCTTGCGTCATGTGTGGAGTAAATGTCAGATCTATATACTTTATACAGAGATCACCAATATTGATCAGGAGGTATATCTATTCGACGGTCGTCTCGTCTCTGCTTGCGTCATGTTTGGAGTAAATGTCAGATCTATAGACTTTATACAGAGATCAGCAAAATTGATCAGGTGATAATATCTTTTTGGCAGTCATCTATGCATCACTCATGCGAGGAGTAAAAGTCAGGTCGATATAACTTACACAGAGTTCAGCGACATTGATCAGGTGGTCACATCTGCTCGCCGTGGCGGTTCTCTCTGCTTACGTTATATGACCTCTCCTCTGTCATACATACATCGTGCCTAATACTGGTTATATAGTGAACGTTAGAAAATCAAATACCTAGAACTATAATTTGGTGTTTGTAATCCAACAAATATATCGAATACATCGTGCCTGTTAGCTCGACATTAGGTGAACAACAGTGAATCCAATAATTATATCGAATACATCGTGCCTGTTAGCTCGATATTAGGTGAACAACAACGAATCCAATAATTATATCGAATACATCGTGCCTGTTAGCTCGATATTAGGTGAACAACAGCGAATCTAATAAATATATCGAATACATCGTGTCTGCAGTTTATCATAATTTCTCTCTATATATTTATAAAATGTAACCTAAGACGGGGATTGCGTTGCATCGGACATGAATGTGTCAACAGACCAAATTTTAAAAATATTTTTGAAAGTTGAAATCCTGAAATTGACTTAAACGTTTAATTATGTATAATAAAACGATTTTAAGTTTAATAATTGTTAGTATAAACCTCTTACTATGTTCGGCGATCAAGCTAAATCTGTATATTCAATGTGCTGATACCTTTATTATCTATGGCGAGTGTCCACGATTCACACAACTTTCAGCAATATTCAGTCTTTACAACATGCGTTAAGTCCATTTTGTGCTTCAATCATGTAAGGTGAACTAAAGATACCTTAATTAAAATCTGATCAATTATTTTGTGTAGACTTGTATCGAGTGTTCTGTTCTTTTTTTAGTATTTAACCCTGCTGTGAGTTTGTTAATTTGTTTAAAACCAATTAATGGTTGGTTATCTCTGTTCTGTTGGAACCATCTATTTACTGTCCTTAGTTAGTTACATTTTAAAACACAACACTTAGACAGTAAACTATGTGAAGATGACTGCAGTGTGCCAACAGGTCACCCCTTGAGACCACTTGTTACCTACCTCGTCTCGTCCCCTTAGGCCTTTGATTAATTTACTCCACACGTCGTTAACTGTTCCTCCGTGACATCAAAGTGGTGGCGTCTCGTCTACTCTTCCGCCGAACTAGTTTACCTGTCTTTACATTATCGTGGTTATATTTACTCCACACGTCGTTAACTGTTCCTCCGTGACATCAAAGTGGTGGCGTCTCGTCTACTCTTCCGCCGAACTAGTTTACCTGTCTTTACATTATCGTGGTTATATTTTCCTGTTAGACCCGATGCAGTTATAATAATTATTTTGTTTGCTCTATCTTTAAGTTAATTAAATCCATATATTTTTTTTATAAATAATTTTAAAATATCAGGACCCTTCTTAAATGATATCATAAGTTAGGAACATTTGTACACACACGCCTCTAAAGTACATCGTTCGCGTGGGTTTGGGCAGATCACGCGGAAGAACGTATTGAACGTGAATACAGACGTAAAGATTTGAAATCGTTGAACGCGGAGTGATCGCACTGTACCCACACCCACCCACTCGTCACAAATCCACTTTGCCGCCAAAGATACAGTACATCATTATTCGCGCTTCTATTGTGTACTTCTCGCTCCACATTGTTATCGCCGACAACACCGTGTTGTAACACGCTTTCTTCGACCGGTTCCATTTACCGTAGTACGTGTCACAATTGTGGTTTACTAGTTCAGATTACATTTGGTTAAAATTCTGTAATTGTAGCACGACTTCAAAGACAAGAATTGGATTTTTATGTAGAGAGTTTCATTGTAACGTGTTAATGCGGCTCAAAACTAACGGATCAATGCGTCCATTTTATTGGTTTAGTAACATTAAGTTTATGGAATGTTATAAAAATGCAAGGGCAATATTCAGCATTAATTTGGCAGATTGAATCTTACCAACTGTGGACATTGGCAATGTCAAGATCATTGATGGCATTATTCGTGGTCAAACAAGATGGCTATTATTGTTAATGGTATCGCGCTCCGTTTACACTTGCGCCTATAAGAAGCTGTTTTGTATTGTATTGTATTGTAAGTTTCTTAGTGACTGATGCTGCGCACACAGGTTAATCTATGAATTAGATCTGCCACATCCGGCGGCAAACACAACATCGTTCTCCGGTAGTCGGTGTAACTCGATGGTCACGACGGCAGACAGGTCAGTGACACCTAGAAAGCTGTGAAAGTGTGGGAACTGAGACAATTTCATTCCCGGCCTGGGCCATGTTACTTTGCTTCGCAGTTTTTTGTTCCCAACAGTACTTCTATTGGATCAGCGCGAATATTATCCAGAAAAAAGAATTCTCGTTGCACATTGATAATAATGTTGTTTGCTTGCAAGGATATACAGGACCGTACTAACTGGTGATACTTGGAACATCCCGATAGCACGGCCAGAGCGACTAGAAGTAGCCAAACTCACATTATTCCAATGGCAATGCACTGTATTCATGTTTTCTGTGCTTGCAAAGCAACAGTCGTCATTACACGTATCTGAATCGACTCACAAAACCTGCACAAGCCTGACAAGAAACCTGTAGACAAAGACAGTGCAGTATTCATCATTGATGGCAATTAGCTCGGTACTTAGCGCTCTGTTACAGATCGCTAAATATTCATTAGATAACCCACCGTCTTATTGGCATAATGTCGTGAAATATGAAAACCGTTTATAAAAACTTAATTCTTGAGGGCATTTTATTTATTTTGTAAAACGACAGGTCAGATTATTAGATCTTCGCAAAGTAGTCTGAAACCTTATAATTGAAAATTTTCACTTATAATAATTATACACGAATATTTACATGATTACAAATCACATTAGAATGTATATGTGTGAGCCTAACTGTGTGTGCTAACATCATTGTCGTTGTTACAGGTGAGCGCCCATGAAATCCATCCGACTGATATACTTAGGGTGAGTTGGCCTCATTGGTACTCGTGACACTAGTAATAATCTACTGAGTGTTTAGTTGTTCTATTTTATTTTAAAATCGCGTTGTCAGATAAACGTGTTTGTGGCCATAAAATAAATAAAATTCAATTGAATCTTCCTACTGTCACACTTAAAGGAATGTGATTGTGACTGAGTGACACACGGTGTTAGGTGAGGTTCAGTTGGTAAATCAAGCTCGAGCCGCTGTCGTGTAGCAAGCAGGCCAGTTTATGTTGTATTGCGCATTTCCCTGTGGGGCGATATAACTGTAATACACTACACAGTAAAGTCGCGGAATACATTACGAGTCCCAAGAGAGTCCATCACGTCGCACCACACGCTTTGTGTTCGTGTTAGCGCCAGCTCGGAGCATCCTCTGGACAGCGTGGTTATTTGTACAGCTTAGAAAGTGTCAGACTTCAGATTCCCCTTAATGGAGAGATCCTCTTTAAAACGAGACAACTCCCATAACACTGCGTTAGAAAATTAGGCCGTAAAAGTGCTTGAGGTGTTTATATTGTTCTTAGGAATAAAACTGCGTGGTCGTTTTACTATAGGTGACTCTTAATTGTAAGTTAGAAGTTGGATCTTGATTCATACGATTTTATATTATAATATGAAACCATAATTAATATATAGAAGTTAACATAATATGACAAAATTACAATCCATTATAAAAGAGATCAATCGTTTTGGTTCCGTGGCTTGACAGAAGCAATTCAATTTGGTTGTATCTGTAGCGGTTCCGGTACAAACGTGGGTTCGTTGTGTCTATTAGTTTGGCTATTTAAAACGTATTGACAATGGGTGGTAGACGTACGGACAAAAAAGAAAAATACACTTTCAGCTTAAGTATTAGACTGAAACGTTTCCTTTCTTATGAATAATGAGAGTAAAGGAGAAGGTGTAATTCTTAAAGATGGTGGTAATTCTTAAAGATGGTGAACGAAGTTTTAAAATCATTTAGAGTTTTAAGTGTATCCAAGAAAACCCATGGGTGATTAATAAAGATTTGAATACGACAATAGCAAAACCTACTTGATTAAGGAATTAATTATATATAAAATATACATTGAAAATGCAGAAACATAGAGGCTTAGAGATCTATCGTTCCAGTACAATTTGAAACCTACGGGCGCGGTCGTTGAGTTTGCTGGAAGTACTCTGTTCCTCCAGTTCAATCGTGTACGTAACGTGTCAGTAGTGGTCTATGAGCAAGGTTGTGCAACTCTCCAGCTTTGTCAAATACTTTCAAGTAAAGAGTCTTCAGAATGAAAAGGTCAAAAAAACTTTTTAACAATAAATGTGCGCGGAAGGTGCTAGGGACTCATTCTCGGTTCTGGTGGAGTGGATTTTGCCCTCATTACCGCCGAAGAACCGTTCTACCGCTCGTTGATTGTTCTAATGAGGCTATTGACTTCTCGCCGGAAACCGTCAGATCTGCAGTTCCCCAACAGTTATCAGTTGTTGTCGAGTTGTTTCCGCTTCCACCTTCCTACATTGTTTTCCTGCAAACCGCTCTTCAGTCGCTGAAATCCCGAACACTAAACTGTGTTTTGCAAGTTCGCTCGACACTCATCGTTGTAATTATTTTACGTTTAGAACAATATTTAAATATTTATACTTGAAAATCAATATTATACATTGGGGTTTGATGCTTTATATTGTGTAGTCTGAAGTATTGCGAATAAGTTTAATTTTACTTTTGAATTGTTCCCTATTGGTGTTTCAAGTACGGTTTATCTCCTTCTATTATTGTTTGGAACTGAGATACGTTTAATATAAATCTTTACTCACTCAGTTAATAATATTAATCCATTGACCGAAATCGTAGCGTCCGTCAAGAGTAATGGCAAAACGACTTGTGATGTTGCAGCTCGGAACAATGTTATTCAATTACCGTAACAGAACTGGCCGGTCACACTGATTTATTGTTGGGTTTTAATCCATCATGTTTAGCCGATTACCAAAGATTCAAATTAAAAACTCTTTAAACAGGTGGCTGTAATTACACTTTTAACTTTTCAAGAAAGCGGAAATGTATTTGGTAGTTATTCTTTATAAGGTGAAACCTAATTTTGTTCCTAAAGTACGCCTCCAAACATAATTACAATTTCGCCAAGTTACTCGGATTATTACCATGTATAATCCAGTTGGATGATTGATTACGTCGCTCTCATCTGATTTTTTTCAATTAATCTAAAAAATATAATGATGCTCACTACTTAAATATAAACATTAAGTAATAACGGTCTATGTTGAAAATAGACACGGTGTAATAAGCGACCGTTTTATAATGATTACGGTAGCATCTTGACTGTGTGTGAAACAATACACTTTCGTATAGAGATAAAATACGCTTCTGGAATTATGACTTTCCGACTATGACGCATGTTCTCAGAAAGAGCTGTGCGAAATGACGGAATGCTCGCTTGACACGACCCAACAAAGGTTTTAACCAGCGTGATTTGAGTGATGCGGGTATTTTGTCTGCGTCTTTGTCTTTGTGCCATTTTGTAACGTTCATATAAAGAATGGTCTTAAATTAATTACACTGCCAGCCTGTCACAAGTGAGGACGCGTTTAGTTGTGAACATATTCTACCCTGATGTATCATTTACACGGAACCTAGGCGTGCTGTACAACGGCGCGGCGCGGCGTATCGACCTCGCGCTTCACGATACCATCGTTCTACTCCCTTCTCCAGAGGTAATTTGCATTTTATCAATTCAGTATTTTTGTTCTGTTATCCTATTACAAGTCTTAAAATATTAAAAGTTTAAAATATTTGCAAAGTACGATATTCTGGCATTACAATTCCTCTCATAAGAACATAAAAATGAATCACTTAAATTCTGTCGTAGAGAATGAGAAAATACAAGTTTTGCAACACACTTAATATAACGAGGCTCTAGCCTGAGGTGGAGAGACAAGTTGGGAGAGAAGCGGTGGAAATTGTTGAGGCAGCGTAAATGACGTTCATCTCCAGTAAATAATAACATGGCCTGGTATAGTGCTGTTTGTTTCGCCCTTCCAAGTCCTTCGGGCTCTCATCTGGAACTTGCCACTCTTACTGCTGTTATTGATCAAATGTAGCTCAGCAATCAGCATAGTAGCCTCGTTAATTCGCGCGAAATTTTAAAACTTCGTTTTTTTGTTTGACTTGAAATACGTTGTATAAGTAATGTCGAGTCTCTGAAGGTTTCTAGACCGTACGTACACTGGAGAAAGGGAAGGAAGAGCGACAAGACGAGGCAAGGATGTCGGCATTCAGGCCACTCGACGTCGCTGACCAGCTCGCCGCCATCACTACGTAATCACCCATTGTTGCCTTTAATTGTTGTTGTTTTGTTCGGTTCAACTCGGTCAACCTCGGGCTTTGTCGACTGCTTATTGAGCGTTTCTTCGAATTGCCCTGAGTCATTCACTCAATAAAAGCGGGTCGAATTGTTTCAGGACTTAAACAGTATTGCTTAACTTCGTTGTTCAGCGCGTTTTTACTTGTACTCGTTCACTGCTGGCATTGTTTTCAATGGCGGCATACTTAGGGAAGGGTACTTGCGCTTTATTACGATACCGTGAATTTTAAATGAAGTTACGCTTATTTTTATGGCAGTTCTTGAATCTCCACACTTTCGTTATTGAGATGTATAAACGAAACTCTTCTTGAATTAAACCCGAACACTTCGTTACGTCAAAACAATTGCGTTACATATCTGGTATTTTAGCTTTCACTTTTAAGCGTGAGTGGAAGAAGTCGGGAGGTTTGATATCTAGCCTATCCTTTTATAATTGTAATTTATGCACAGTTGAACTTAAAACGCGAATTGTGCGTTTTGTGCGGTTGTTTGATAAGGACAGATCAATGAGCAGCGTTGTTACCTGACTTGTAGGTCGAAGGATACAGCACACTGATCAATAATGTGTCCTCTAATAGAACAAGGTATCGCGCAGGTAAACACACCGAACGAACTTAAAGCGGCCGACATAGTTATCGAGCTATGGATGAGATATAATAAATTAGTGATATTGTACTTAACATTATTTCCTGTATGCAACAAATCGAATTTTAAATACTGACACATTATTTTAGAACGATTATATCTCATATAAACTGCCTTGTTGTATAATATTCCCGTCACATTGGCCTTAATTTGTAAAGGCATTGCAGGTCGTTTCATGCTCTTTAAGGAATGGCCACGCACGCAAAGATCTAATGTTGTATGTCGAGAAAAGAAACACTTCATTAATGTTAAATTTTTGTTTTCAAGCAACGAGCACTACTCAAGATAAAAACATTTCAAAACATAATAATAAACCAAAATTAAAAATTAAATTAGGTTTGAAAATAAAACTTTTAAAAGGTTCTAGGCAATGTATTAGAGATTTTTGTAACCCAATCTAGTATTTCATCATACAGTGCGTCTCGTTTACGAACAGATAACTTAGTAAGCACTTGTAGGCCGAGCGGCGGCGAGGCGCTAGCAGGTCACAGCACCGTTACCTCGCGATACTATCAGAGCACCTCCACCACACTGCCGACTGGCTGGCAACAGTGGCAACACTGTAGCACTGACTCATCATGTTTACCCTAAATCTCTCATATCTTTGTCTAGTTACAGCGATTATTATAATTCTTGAGGAATTGTATTTATTTTAGATAAATTGAACTATAAGCCGGTTTAGTTGTATCGTCACGAAGCCTGAAGTAGCTTGCAACGTGTAGGCGCAAGAAACTCGAAGTGAAATACAAGCTGACCTGCGGCTCAAGTAACAGCAAACCGAGGCACAAACTGCTCACTGACTGACCTTGATAGAGTCACCCGATATCGGCGACAGAGGACCCGGTCACATGTAAACGTTGTCAGAGCGATCGCTCGTTCGTGCTCGAGTGAGGACTACTTGGTAAGGTTTGTCTTGAAGCTTAAAGTAGCTTGTAACTTGCAGTGAAATACAAGTTGACCTGCGGCTCAAGTAACAGCAAACAGAGGCACAAACCGCTCACTGACTGACCTTGATAGAGTTACCCGATATCGGCATCAGAGGACCCGGTCACATGTGAGCGTTGTCAGAGCGATCGCTCGTTCATGCTCGAGTGAGGACTACTTGCTAAGGTTTGTCTTGAAGCTTGAAGTAGCTTGTAACATGCAGTGAAATACAAGTTGACCTGCGGCTCAAGTAACAGCAAACAGAGGCACAAACCGCTCACTGACTGACCTTGATAGAGTCACCCGATATGGGCATCAGAGGACCCGGTCACATGTGAGCGTTGTCAGAGCGATCGCTCGTTCATGCTCGAGTGAGGACTACTTGCTAAGGTTTGTCTTGAAGCTTGAAGTAGCTTGTAACATGCAGTGAAATACAAGCTGACCTGCGGCTCAAATATTGGCAAACAGTTGTTGTCACTGAGTCTTTACCAACTTTAACGTTTATATGTTAAGTTAAAAACAATCTAACTCCCAACTTCAGTATTACATATACTAATTTTATAGCCCTACTCGGCAATTGCGTATGTTGAGAGGGTAATTGCATTAATATAGTGGAGTGTTACTCATTATCAGAATGCGGTGGTATACTGCTACGCTATGAAAGCAGTAAGTGTAATTAAAGCTACATTAGATGCATCCTTTATATTGCTAGTGATACGAGTTTTAATCCTGCAGCCATGTGTTCCGTGCCTCTGTGAATATTTACATATATATTTGTACAAATCTCATTTATATTTTAAGTATTTCTGTTACTCGTAAACATAATACGTTGGTTAGAATCCTACACGACATATTTTATACTGTTGATGCATGTAAGAGTGAGTATCACTGTGGGTTATTCCACCACAGTGTATTACCTAATGTTGTGTAAACATGGAGTAGAAAGCACGATATAAATTTGCCACCCTTATCAACGATACGCAGATCGACCCAAATTAGCAGTGATTATGCAAGATCACGCCGGCACAAATTGACGGCTCTCTGGCACTAGGAAGGGCTCGATAAGACGCTAACAAGTCTCCCTCGGGAATCTGTAATTACCACGTGACGTCAGTAATATTACGAGTATAAGCATTTTCATTGAAATAATTTTCTTTGTTTACCTGCATTATGTGAATTTAGTATCACGATTAAGACCAAAATGCCGTACAAATTAATCAGGACAAACTTGTGCTTGCTTTGCGGCCCACGGCTAGCTGTACTTCCCAGCTTCAGTTTGTTGACAATACTAATATTTTTAGTATTTATCTATTCGTGTAATGTACTCGGAAGCGTCGCGTCGTGTTCATAGCTAATCTCTATAATAGTTATAATTATTTTTTTATTAATGCCATATACTGAATGTCTGAACGAATCGTCCCCGGCCATTTGCTTCTGTACGAATTAACCTAGAGGGTTAAATTTGGTGTGAACGACATCCACTACCTGTACATCGCTATTGAATAGTAAACACCTGTCCTCTAGGAGTCGTGAATTCCATTTCGTATTGTATTCTTTACTTTCGACTTGAGTTGACCTAGAGGGTTAAATTTGGTGTGAACGACATCCACTACCTGTACATCGCTATTGAATAGTAAACACCTGTCCTCTAGGAGTCGTGAATTCCATTTCGTATTGTATTCTTTACTTTCGATTTCGATTTGAGTTGACCTAGAGGGTTGCAATTTCGTGCTACATATACTATCTCTACGTCACTGTTGCATAGTAACCATCTGAACCCTGGGACTCATGATTTCTTTCTATCAGAATGTGATTATTTACGTTTGTCTTGAGTTGACCTAGAAGGTTACTCATTCGGAGTGAACTACGTCTGCATTGCTATTTCATAATAACCACCGGTCCTCTGGGAGTCGTGGTATTTATCTATCTATTAATTTGGTGGTGTTTTGTTGTGGGATCATTAGTTTAATATAAAACGTAGTATTATTTAATTGCCGTTCAGCTTCATTAATGTAGTCACAATTATTAAATATTACAATTGTATTTCCTTTATCATGGACGTAGGCCTTCGTCATGTCAATAATAATTTCTACTTTGTTATATAACTAGCTGTTGTATGATGAGTGCAGTTCCTCGAGTTGTACTGAGTAGAGGGTCAGTAGACGCAGGACCTTGATTGTCCTGGCCTTGGTTCATTCATCGCCACTGACACTACAGTACGACTCCGAGGTCGGCCAGTCCTCTGGCGAGTGTGTGGGCACCAGCCCGGCCTACTCGCGTGTTTACATGGTCGTAGACCTTCGTCATGGCAACAATAATTTCTACTTTCTTGTCGCTAACTGTTGTAACATGATGAGTGCAGTTCCTCGAGTTTTATTGAATAGGGGGTCAGTAGACGCAGGACCTTGATTGTCCTGGCCTTGGTTCATTCATCGCCACTGACACTACAGTACGACTCCGAGGTCGGCCAGTCCTCTGGCGAGTGTGTGGGCACCAGCCCGGCCTACTCGCGTGTTTACATGGTCGTAGACCTTCGTCATGGCAACAATAATTTCTACTTTCTTGTCGCTAACTGTTGTAACATGATGAGTGCAGTTCCTCGAGTTTTATTGAGTAGGGGGTCAGTAGACGCAGGACCTTGATTGTCCTGGCCTTGGTTCATTCATCGCCACTGACACTACAGTACGACTCCGAGGTCGGCCAGTCCTCTGGCGAGTGTGTGGGCACCAGCCCGGCCTACTCGCGTGTTTACATGGTCGTAGACCTTCGTCATGGCAACAATAATTTATAAACGTTAACCTTGTGTTTCTGTAATGCTGTTTCTTAAAACTAAACCAGATGAATGCATAAATGGCCTACAATATAGTAAATTTGCTTTAAATTATGCTTTTACCTATCCACAATTTTGGCAGGTAAGAATTACAAGGAATGTGGTCTACTGTAATATTATTTAAGAGTCAATAAGTAAATTTGTATAATTTTTTGCAATGTATTTTTTATATAAAGAATAAAAATCCACAAAGCTCTGGTTGTGGTTCGGGCCCGATTATACGCTCTGCTACGTTCCGGTACGTTTCCGATGTTCACAAATTGCTTCGTTAACTGGGAAAATACGATCAATAACCGGTGAGTTAGCCACAGCTTCTGCATGTTTGCTATTTTAGGTGATTGTTCGTATTTCCATTTTAGCTGGAATACTACAGTTAGTTATACACAATAATAAGTCTGATGAAAGATGTTACTATGAAGAAGAGAGTGTAGGTGTACAGACAGTGGCGTGTTGGACTCCAGTTAATCACACTACACCCCTGCATGTACAATACACAAGACACCATACAAGCCATTATTGTAGTCGTGCCGGCCGGTCACCTTTACAGGCTATCAATTACCGGCGCTTGCCGGCCACCTTTGATTTATACATGTCTCGGACACTAGCTCACTCGCGCCTACTACTGTCGTAAACGACTTCATGGATACTAATATTCGCTATATAGTGTTATACACCAAGATGAACCTTACCTCAAATCCTTGTGTCGTCAACTATCAAGTGCTAGACACCAAGATAAACCTTACTTCATCTCGGACACGTACTTATTTGAGTCTGATTCCTTGTGTCGTCAACTATCAAGTGCTAGACACCAAGATAAACCTTACTTCATCTCGGACACGTACTTATTTGAGTCTGATTCCTTGTGTCGTCAATTATCAAGTGCTAGACACCAAGATAAACCTTACTTCATCTCGGACACGTACTTATTTGAGTCTGATTCCTTGTGTCGTCAACTATCAAGTGCTAGACACCAAGATAAACCTTACTTCATCTCGGACACGTACTTATTTGAGTCTGATTCCTTGTGTCGTCAACTATCAAGTGCTAGACACCAAGATAAACCTTACTTCATCTCGGACACGTACTTATTTGAGTCTGATTCCTTGTGTCGTCAACTATCAAGTGCTAGACACCAAGATAAACCTTACTTCATCTCGGACACGTACTTATTTGAGTCTGATTCCTTGTGTCGTCAATTATCAAGTGCTAGACACCAAGATAAACCTTACTTCATCTCGGACACGTACTTATTTGAGTCTGATTCCTTGTGTCGTCAACTATCAAGTGCTAGACACCAAGATAAACCTTACTTCATCTCGGACACGTACTTATTTGAGTCTGATTCCTTGTGTCGTCAACTATCAAGTGCTAGACACCAAGATAAACCTTACTTCATCTCGGACACGTACTTATTTGAGTCTGATTCCTTGTGTCGTCAACTATCAAGTGCTAGACACCAAGATAAACCTTACTTCATCTCGGACACGTACTTATTTGAGTCTGATTCCTTGTGTCGTCAATTATCAAGCGCTATACACCAAGATAAACCTTACTTCATCTCGGACACGTACTTATTTGAGTCTGATTCCTTGTGTCGTCAACTATCAAGTGCTAGACACCAAGATAAACCTTACTTCATCTCGGACACGTACTTATTTGAGTCTGATTCCTTGTGTCGTCAATTATCAAGTTCTAGACACCAAGATAAACCTTACTTCATCTCGGACACGTACTTATTTGGGTCTGATTCCTTGTGTCGTCAACTATCAAGTGCTAGACACCAAGATAAACCTCACCTCATCTCGGACACGTAAGTACTCATTCCAGTATGTTTCTTAGAGCTAAACTGATTTGTTAAAATCATCCTTACCCCTTTTATTCGCCGATTTTTAATAATTTTCTTGTATGGAAGGAAATATTCTGTTATATAGTATTGGAATAGTATGACTACTTAACCCACTACGTTTGTTGCCTGTGATGTGTAATCAATACCTTTACACCAAATGTAAGGGAACAAAATAGAATGTTTTGACAGCTTTTACGTATTCTGCGTAATTATCGCTTGGCTCTTCACTTCCTCGTTTTCTACGTACACGTTCTACCGTTTTGTCGTATTAGTGTAACCTTTCGTTGTGAACGTTTGCCACGTATGTAGTTGTATTTAGGGAAAAACTAGATTACTGTGTGCAAGGGTGCAATAATGTAGTGTATTCGTTTTGCGCCACTTCCTGCAATGGCTGACTAAGCATCTTGTCTAGAGGAAACAGTCAATAAACTGTTTGCTTGCGCTTTATATTACAGGAAGTTGTGTTTGTAACACGGGAAGTGAGAGTTTTCACTCTGAATTGTCGCGTATACGTGGCTGCTGTCGGATTCGCTGAAAGCAATAGCGAGGTTAAGACGGAGTTGAGTGGAGTTTCGTGTTCACTCCGCGTCACGTCGCACCGACTCCTCTCAATTCACTTCTGAGTGCTGGCAAGGCATTGCTGATTACTAATAAACGTAAACAATCGTACTTTCGTCCAGAAGTATGCGGTGAACATTTTGTTTTAGTGTGACAAGCGGTTGTGACGTGGAGGTCTAACACTGGGACTGGTGTATTTATGAAGGTTTAGTTGGCAGCACTGTTATACGTTCTACTGGTATACCGCGCACCATAACACCTACTAATTTATGTCTCATTCCGCACTTGCTGCATCCTGCAGTTTGTTGCCGGATTATTTATCGTGTTGGCAATCTATCCAGGAATATCTACTTTCCGCCATTTTGTCGTGTTCATGTAACACTGTAATACTCTTAACGTGCACTAAAGATTTTATATCGGATTATTATTTTAACAGAAAATAATATTTGTGTTTCTAAATGCTACTTATTCCTTTATTGTACATCTTTTAATCCTGTAAAACTTGAACCCGATCACATCTTTGTATGGGTGGTTTTAGGGGCAGATGTACTAACTAATTATCTCTTGGAATATCCGTCTTGAACTCGGTCGTTCAATATAACAACGACAAGCAATAGATCAGAATTAGGGCTATATGTCAAAGATGGAGCGTGAGCTGCCCAAGTCCGGTCGCTTTATGCCTGGATCAGTATTAGCTAGTGGTACCAAATGTACAGAAATATATTGCAAAGAAAAGAGTACAGCTTAGTCACAAATATCAGCAAGTTGTAATCTTAATGAGATTGTCTCGGTTCGACACCGCTTTTTGTGGCTTTCGCACAAACGCTTAATGTAGTATAAAGCAGCAATCAAGCGTATCCGTTTTTTCTTTAATTTACCTTTATTTTTACAATTTCCTATTCTGCCTTTGTAGGATTATTACACTGCTGCAAATAAATACTAATGGGTAGTATACGTCATGGCGTGAAATGTCCTGACTCCATCTACACATTTGACTTACATGTACGTAAAGCGGTTATTAAATCTTTAAATAGATTAATCTAGATTGTGGGAATATTTCATTGTATTCCCACATTTCTCATTTACACAATTATAACTAGTATAAAAGCAGATTCAGGGAGTTGAGCCAATATTGTCAAGAGTTATGGCGGACCGGATTGGCCAGTGTTGACCAGGTAACAATCAGCAATGGCTCTACCGGCGCCATTTGTCTTTGTCCGACCCGACACTTCATCCTTGTATTTTTAGATTGGCCGCTGCCGTGGCCGTGCTGTCTTCTCAACTGACACCAAATATTTGCCGCCGTCACTCATTTAAACAAATTTCGAATGTTGATATCCTTCACTTGACGAAAGAAACATTTTCTTGTATTCAAGTTAAAACCTTGCGTGTTCCAGATTTACTTTGTCTGGCCAGGGCGCTTTTTGTCTCGTAGATTAGGAAATAAGTAAACCCACCGTGGATTATAAACAGAATCACTCGGGGAAATGATAGATATGATTATACCGTGCTTACCAAGACATTCATGAAATCAAATAATATGTGAGTCGCAGTTATTCAAGGAATGATACTTGAGAAGGTATCAAAAGCCAAAAGTTAATAAAGTTAAACTTTCGTCCGGAGACCCTCTAGGTTTAACTCCCTTTTTTATTACATTTGTTTTACAAACTGTGTGTAACAACGTATTTTGAAATATTAGCCTCAATATAAATAATAAATCGCAAGAATCGAAAACTTAAAGAAGCAGCTCGCTCTTACCTGATCTCAAAGGCAAGTGATCAACATACATATGCTGACACTGATATGATGTTATACATGTGCATATACGTCTCGTTAACAATCTTATACTCTAGAGTTATTGTAAGATTTATTTGCCGTAGTTTACATTCCTTCAAAAGTTTGGTGGAACTGGGCTATGTTTTTCTTCCATTACATCAGTGTTGACGTTTGATTTAAGCTGGACTGAATCACTGGGCAGCTGTCAGATTAGACTTGACACGGCTCAGTTCTATACAAGCCGGACTGGATGGCTGGCCCTACTGTCAGATTAGGATTGGCTCGGCTCAGCCTGTCACTACTCACTGGGATTGTTATTGTGGTTTAACTCGCCGACTCGGTTACATACGAGCCGGACTGGATGGCTGGCCCTACTGTCAGATTAGGATTGGCTCGGCTCAGCCTGTCACTACTCACTGGGATTGTTATTGTGGTTTAACTCACCAACTCAGTTACATACGAGCCGGACTGGATGGCTGGCCCTACTGTCAGATTAGGATTGGCTCGGCTCAGCCTGTCACTACTCACTGGGATTGTTATTGTGGTTTAACTCACCGACTCAGTTACATGCGAGCCGGACTGGATGGCTGGTCTTACTGTCAGATTAGGATTGGCTCGGCTCAGCTTGTCACTACTCACTGGGATTGTTATTGTGGTACAACTTGCCGACTCAGTTGAGCCGATGACAGACAGTCGGTCCTGGGAGTATTGTAGTGATGGGTTAGGTGAGGTCGGGGCATGCGAGAACCAGGCCCAGTTATTGTGTTGTGTGCCAGTGCGCCTGTTATTTATGTGCTGGCCGTGTCGTGACTAGATCATAGATAATAGTCGGAAGGGATTATCATAATGGCTATGCTCAGCACACGCGCATCCACCACCTAACCTTCTCTAATATTGTCTTCAAAGCTTACACTCTCCCACAATTTAATATTTTGGTGAAATTTATTCATTTTAGCACTGCAACGAACAATATAAGAACGATTCCAATAAGGAATCCACTATCCATCAGAAACAGTTATGAGTTTGATGGGCGGATACGTGTGTCAACCAATTGGAAGTTCGCATTCAGTTGTTAAGTGTTTAATAGTTCTTCGTCACGGATTGATTTACTCGCCAGTCGACTCTACAGCGACTTATATTCTGATATACTTCTTTTTAAAATTGAAAATTCACGTATCGCTCATAGGCTACATTTAAACTCAGTCGAAAATCAACTTATAAATAGTATCATATTTATATCAAGCGATGTGTAAAGTCCTTTGGGTCCTTGACACTATTACTTATGGAGATTACACAAGGACAATCGGGCTTTGAATGTTATTTACTTTCATCAATTCTATTGATAGTCGTCTTAAATACAAATTCGGTTGATTTGGTATGAAGAGCACCGCAGAGCCGATCATCGAAATATTGAAGATGCTGGAATAGTGCAGGATATATCACCGCCGTAAATTATCCTGTTTCCTCTAACAGTTGGTTTCTTAGACCGTTGGGGACTTGTAATCTAAATCTAATAAATACTATCTGCATATCATATTTATAACTTAAAATAGGGTGGAATAAGCTTTCAGTCATATCCATAATTTGTAAAAATAATAGTAAATTACGTCAACTTGTTAAAGCGACTCCTTAAAGATAATAGGTTCTAATATAATCCATTTTATTCAGTCGTAGTATATTCAGCATAAACTATAATTGTTATGGTTTGCAAACGTATTTATCAACTCTATCCAGTAACTAACACAAGTTTTTAAAACCAACAGTTATTACATTACGTTTTTAAAACGTCAGTTATTACATATACACTTTCGGCTGTTGTTATTGATGGTGTTAATTTAATATTTTTGTAGTAATTTTTTAATATTCCGATGGCATGTGTTGAAATACACATACACATGAAATTATACAAGTATTTAGGCTTCTGTCGTAAGAACGTATACGTTTGTGCGGATATAGCCTATTAATATAAATAACAATCATGCTATTTGAAGGCATTATTGTTTTATAAAAATTCCATACCAAGGGTATGAAGTGTTTGGATTGGTAAATAAATGTTACTTCATCAGTTTCGTGAGAAATAACATTATAATTTGGTCTTAATATATAACATGTTTGTAGTAGTAAAAAGACACTTGTTAAGTTTACCTTGCCTGACAAAATAAAGCAATTTTTGTAACCCTTTATAAAACAAAGATAACGTTCTTACCATATTCAAATAAATACATTAATTAGTTATTCTGTTATATCTTCATTATGGCATATCCCCGCTTTGCACGGTTAGGTGATCGGCTGTATGGTTTAGGTTGAGTCTATCAGTAGCTCAAATGTTATAATGTACGAGTGCTGCAGCTGATCTGTGAAATGTACACCAAAGGCAAGCCGGAAATTAAATGGACAACGTCCCTGAGCAGAGGATATACTAGGAAACATATTTCTCCGCTTTTTTCGTTATATGATCGGTTGTTGTATTATTAGGTAATAGATTACAATATAATTAGGGAACTTAATTAATAAACGTTGTGTTTTATTGGGTGCAAGTGTAAATACAATCCCACAAAAGCTTTACAATATTTAACATCTCTGTTTGCTGTTATTATTCTGGCCCGAATACTCGCTGGAATGTTCACAATGCGATCCCAACTCTTTTAGTACATACTTTTTAAATCCATTGGATTAGGCAGGAATACGCGGATCCTGTCTACGGACGATGAGGTCAGCGCTCTTGTTGCTTACCAAGTCGCTAAACCACGCTATATCTATTTATTAGTGAAAGCCAGGTGCGGCCGAGGAGAGCAGAACACAGGTGGTAGTACCGTTGTCCAAAGTAAATGTTTATAATAGCTGCTACTAGAACGGTACTACGCTACTTCACTATTGTGAGTCATGTTTGCGTCAATAATTATCGGCCTGTCTCAATCTTATCAACTTGTAGCAAAATATTTGAAAACCTGTTTATGGTAAGAAAGCTTAGTTTTTTTTTTTTTAATAAAAACGACCAACTCTAAAATTAACTGTTTGGATTTAGAAAGGGCAAATCTACCGTGGATGCGGTGTCGAGTCTGGTAGATATGGTTGTAGAGAGATTAGAATATCGGAATCCCACGTTGTGTGTTCCTCGATGTATCGATAGCATTCGACTGTGTTGACCACAGTATACTGCTAGAGAAACTGGAATCCCATGGAATTCGAGGAATTCCTCACAGGTGGCTGAGATCATATCTCAGTCACAGAACGCAAACAGTCCAAATTTCAAGTCAGTTGTCAGATTCAATTAATCTGAGTTACGGCGTCCCTCAAGGATCTATTCTCAGTCCAGTCCTCTTCTTGATATATGTCAATGGCAGGATCATCACTACAGTACGGGCGAATCATACAATATGCTGATGACACGACTCTTGTTTTCAGAAAAATCAACTGTTTTGAATTTTTTCCTTCGCTCTTCCGATTCACCGAGTGACACCACCGTGATGTTAGAAGACCCATTATTAGAAGAAATCTATACAACGAAATTCCTTGGAATACTCCTGGATAAGGGGTTAATCCATATGGAATAATCACAATAATTCTGTATATGCCAAATTAAGTTCATGCACCTATGTTTTGATGTCTTTAGTAAAATATTGTCCGACTCAGGTTTTGATGATGGCATATTTTGGCTTAACTTACATCTCTCTTGTATGTGCTTTGGGGAGCATGCTCAAACACAGACGTTGAGCTTTCAGACTATAGAAAAAAAGCTGTTGGAATCAATTCAAATAGAGAATACCTTGATTCTGTTACAAAAAGTGGTATACCCAAGTTATACGGCACTTTTAAATTATTGCTCAGAGAACTTTTATTATTGCACGTACACGTGTGTGTGTGTGTGTGTGTTACGTGCCTTATTTTTATTCAACCCGTAGTACATAATTTTTATACGCTCCCTCATACAATTTATAATAATGCGTAGGTTAAATAAAGATTTTCAAATATTACACACCTCTTATTTCCTAAATGTTTTAGTGTCACCATCTTTGTAGATCGTGCGTGTATGATAAGGATTACGGCATTCTTGCTGTGGTCTGTCCAGCCCAAGGCCTACTCTAGCCTATCCAGAAACCATTATATTCAAATGATCTCACTTCCTGTATGATATACCTTGGTGACTGTGCTCCTACAAGCTCATTGCATCTACTAATGCCTTTGTTCCATTATTTTGCTGACGATAGTTATTTTTATAACAGTTTTACAAAACACGTCTAAGTTTTATTTTATTCACCGTAAATGTTGTTTTAAGGGCCACTGATATCTTGATATGCATATTCCTTATATCAATCGTGATGTTAGATACATATATGTTTACATCAACGGTATCCAGAAAAAAGGAAATCCAAATTCCTTCCTTGATGCTGGAGAGTTGGCAAGGAAACCCTTACACTAGTATACTCTAGTTAATTACACTTCAGGCCTTTCCAGTGGCACATTAGCCTCCATTGGCGTGCTTCTTTTCTTTTAGTAAACAGATGTTATTTCCTTATTTTATTACATTTGTAAATATGTAAGTTTTATGTATCCTTTGTTTCTTTCTTCAAAATTAATTACGCTGTCAATAATGACATTAAAAACTTAATATTTAAAGTAAATGTTTCTTTGGGAATATTAGGAGTTTCAGCTTCTTGAGTCTTAATATCGACAGGACTCTCTTCTCAGGGCCTTCAATGCCTGAGAATGTAGTATATTAATATCAAGGAATCTTGTGAATAACAGAATTTCTTAAAGATTAGCTAAGATTTACGACGTATATTGATAATTGACGAAGATGATGCTCTCCCCTCTCTAATGAAATACCAGTTGATGTGACGCGCGTGCGGGTCCCAGTCACGGTCCTAGCGTTGGCCAGAGACCAGAAGCAACATAATTTAATGGACTAGGGGAGACGTGTAAATCCGCAGGCAATAACGTGTGATGCCCGGAAGCTGATGAGGTAACCAAGTGATCTGTCACTAGCTTGTTTGCTGCCTGCGAGAGCAACTCAGATGGGATCTCTGGTCGTCGGCCAATTGAGACTTTCATCGCGGTACTGTAATTAATCGAAGTTAATAATATAGTTTTTTATCGAACTATACATAGAAGCATGAAATTTCGAATATAGCTCAGAACTGGATAACAATACAGGAAGAATTACATGTCTTTTAAAGATATTTAAGCAATTCTAAAATTTGGACATTAGCTTTATAGATAACCATGATGGTAAAGAGAAAAGTTCGGAATAAAAAGTTATTAAATTAAATACACTGTAAATATTCTCATGTTACATTTACAGTAAGTAACAAACACAATATGTGATGAAGTTACTTTGTTAGATTGATTATTTTAATAAAAACCATTATCATTTTAAATTAACCTGCAGTATGCTCATTATGGCAAGCAATCATGGACTAGAATAAGTTGTTGATTGAGAGATGAGATAACCGGTGAATGGATCTGATACATGTATTGTTTTATCTAGGCATCGACACGGCTGGAAGGAAAGGGTAGGATATCCTGATACGTACACTGTCTCTTCAGTGTCATCTGACTACATTCGCAGGTTGAAGGAAAGGGTTGGATATCCTGATACATACACTGTCTCCTCAGTGTCATCTGAGTACATTCGCAGGCGGAAGGAAAGGGTTGGATATCCTGATACGTACACTGTCTCTTCAGTGTCATCTGAGTACATTCGCAGGTGGAAGGAAAGGGTTGGATATCCTGATACATACACTGTCTCTTCAGTGTCATCTGAATACATTAGCAGGTTGAAGGAAAGAATGTTCTATTCTGAAATATTATCGTACTGTTTCTTAATTAGCTGTAAAATAAGATTTACTATCTCATACCTAAGTATAAAATGAGTGTCAGCCGAATGTTTTAGCAAGTGGACAGAAGTCGAATATTCTAATACATTAAACTGTCTATTACTGGAGTATTAAATGGATGTCTGGCGAGTATCTTAGCAGGAGGGGAGAAGAAGTCGAATATTCTAATACATTAAACTGTCTCTTACTAGAGTATTAAATGAGTGTCTGGCGAGTATCTTAGCAGGAGGGGAGAAGAAGTCGAATATTCTAATACATTAAACTGTCTCTTACTGGAGTATTAAATGAGTGTCTGGCGAGTATCTTAGCAGGAGGGGAGAATAAGTCGAATATTCTAATACATTAAACTGTCTCTTACTGGAGTATAAAATGAGTGTCTGCCTTGGGTGGAAGGAACGAGCCGCGACGACAATAGGCTATCTGGGACACAACTGCCGAGAGGCGAGCCGTCACGCACAGAACCTGAATGCAAATTTCTGTATCTCGCCGTTGGGAACGGAGAGTCTACCCTTGTCTTCAGGGGTGACAATCTAATTTCTCGCCGCCAACAAATATTTAAAGTCTACCTGTTACTTGCCACTGAAATACTATTATCTTTCCTCGGCATCACGTGTCACTTATAACACGTCAATTTCTAATGGTATTGTTATTGAGGAAACTTATGATAAATCTTATTAATAAATTCGAATATCCTACTGAGTTGTTGGATTTCAACAGATTTTGACTTGGAATGTTATGTCCCAACTCTCAGACAACAAACACGTTTAGCAAGGCAGTCATTTTACACAAATGCTCTTCGCAACAAGTTTCTTATCCTATACTCAACTATTTAGCATTTTATGAGTTACAAATGTATTTTAAGTGTTCACATACATATTACTGTAAATAGAAATCACTAATGTCGCGTGGTTTCGTACCCTTTATCTGGAAGAAAACCTGCGTTTTCGTAGTATTTAAAATTGCTATGGTATATGTTACTGGCTTTGGAAAAAATAATAGAACGTAAGTGTATATGTATAAAATTCAATTATAATTTGTGATAGTAAGACAACTAAAATTGACGTAAGTAAACTTATGCCTAGATAAATAAATAACGTAACAAAAATTGAGCAATCTGGAAAAGATCAATTTAATTTTTTTACTGGTTGTTATACAAATGTAATTTTCGAGGTGCAAACAAATATATATTTAAGGATTCAAATAAAATAAATTGTCACACAACGGTTAAACACTTATGACGCCAGAATCCTGAAGTTAGAACAATTTCAGTTATTCAACCTGTTGCAATACGTGTGTTTCTCCCCAAGGCTATAGTAGTCAACCGTTGTAAAAGTACGTTTTGTTTAAATAACACAACTCATTTTTGACAGGTGAGTTATATATAAATATCACCCTGGTTAGAGTACAAAAACGTATGAAGAACACTCCCACATCCCAAATGGTGTAGTAGTAGTGCAGGCGGCTGATGTCCAGAGTGGAGCGTCATGTGAGTGAGTGAGATGGCGGGGCGGTACGCGACTGGCTGGCCACGCCCTGTCATCGATCCACGCGCCTCATCATTCACGCTCTTTACAGATTACGTCCTAATTTTTGCAAGCACACAACACAGTATTGCCATCTCCTCATCACTACCTGATATATCGCTTGTGACTTTAATACCACCGCCACATCCACCTAGTGATAGGATATAATGTGACATTGTCGCTTGTAATAAATCAAGATTAATATTTCCACGTCACGAATGCTAATAGAGGCATAATTTGACATGCCTTCCGTGCCGTACAAGTTCACGTAAGAGCAAAATAGTGCAAATTCCTTATATCCACACATTTGTAAAGTGGTGTTTTTCGATGTCGAATCACAATTTGTAGAAACAGGTTTGTAAATAACATATTTTATAATAGTAATTACATTATAAATCCGAGTACAAAGTGTTGTAACCAGTAAAGATTTTGTTATCATTAGATATCATGTCGAAGACTAACAGAGAATTAGAGCGTAAAAACGGAATGTTTGTATGCACATGAATAAGTGACTTGTGCTAAGTTCTGTTACGTGGACGCACAGAGCCTGGCTTTGTTTGAGAGTTGAGTAATGTCAGATACAAGAGGCAGGATTACATCAGGGTTCTTTCATTGGTTGTTGCCACACTGACTAGACCTCTGGAACACGACCTGACAACACCGCACGTCCCATCACTGAATCTTGGGCAACACTCACCATTAGCATCTGTATCGTAATTGAAACAAACTTGCCATAGTTCGGGTTCAAATACATCTGTTATCGCTTTGCGCGTAAATGCCGTGCGCAGGTTTAAAATAGTGTAATTTAATTAATTGGGGCCCAGACCGTGAACCCACTTTTCTCGGGAACTGTACAGTATGCTGGTTATAATCGTTGGTGATGTTTAGTTCTACTACCCAACCCGTGGGGGGAAAGTCAGCCACGAATCAGTACAGCCATGATTGACTCGTTATCAGTCCTCTTGTCCGGATGGCAAACACTGTGATAAATGGCTCTCGACACTCGGTTCTGATATGAACACTAGTTGTTTATAACTCTGATAAACACTTATCAGCGGAGTCACTTCATAGCCATATGTCACAAAATCCCAATCATGATGTACACACTCTCGGTATACCAGAATATGTTGTATGTAGTTACACTTGATTGATGTCACGTCGAAACTAAACGTAAACTTAAAATATATGTTTACCTTCCTCTTTAGGACAATTCAGTAACATTCATAACTTTTTCATACAATATTTTTCTGATTGTTGGTGTATTTTCGTAGCTTTATCTGAAGTTGTTAATGTACTGAAAATATGTACGAGTATATCCCAAAAACAAACAAAGATCTGTTGGCGACAGGAAAACACAATGTACGGTTGCCTCCCACCATAATATGTAAGAAGCTAACTGAATGTGACGAAAGGTGGTGTGGTGTGTGAGGACAATAGCTGTCATACTGCCTGTGTCTAATCACGATTAGCTATGGAGACAGCAATAGTGGCGTAAACCTGTCGCGCTATGCCCTGCCATCGGGGGCATGCTCAACGTTATCATTTATTTATTAAGTTTTCTCTAACTTCACGATCGTCACTGGGATTTAGTAAAATATATAGTTTGTGAAAACAATGAAGCGCTCGCTATTAATTATGCTATTTGTTCACTCACAATGTCGGCATACAAGTGAAATATAACAATGTTTATATTTTTAAGTAATGTATCAATATTTTACTGTAAGTGAGCGGGAAATTATTTGACATGGAAAAAATGTTTGTGTGTGGTTTTTTTTACATTGTAATTGGAAATCTCCGACAAAAAAGTAGACGATTAGACCCTCACATTAAGGTCATTTGTTGTCACCAAAACTAAATACTGTAATTTGAAAAAACCAACTTTTGGTTCTATGTAGAAGTCTGGACGAGAGACAGCTAACTCAGCTCTGCCCACAAGACGGGCAGACTTGTCCACTTAGTACAGAGGGCCAATAACTCTCACAAATAATGTGTTGGAACAGAGCCTCCATTTTAAAATATGTCAAATTATCCGGTTCTCATTATAAACATTTTGCACGCGCTGCAGACTCTGGTGTATACAAACTTTAGAAAGAATAGAAATTAATGACATTTAAAAAAATAAACTATACAACATTTCTGTGCACATGAAAAATGGCAATACTTGTAGTATATAACTTGAATTTTAAATAAAAAGACCGAACATTTAATTTTTCATAAATGAGGCTGCTTGTTATTCATGAGGGTGAATAATGTGTGTACTACTTGGCTATCTCCAGTTATTGAAGAGATGTTAACTTTAAACTGTGGGTCGGAGACAATGGTTGAACGACACCTAACTAAGCACGTGTTTGTTGTAAGGGGCTGTAGAAGGTGTCGGTGTGACGAAATGGGGATCGATTGCAATTATTTGGCTCCACAAGGTACCAGGGGGCGGCACTCCGCGATCCATACACGGCCAGGTGCTGCTAGTTCTCTACATTAATACTTGTCACTAAAATCGATCTTGTCAGCTGTAAATCACGCACTTTCGTCGCCCTCGCCCATTGTGCGGCCAGTGGCGCATTCAAGTTCGCAAAATGTGGCATCTCTTGTCACAAACAAGAGCCGTAACACCCGGCCACAAACATTTTATTGATTTAGAGTAACTCATTCCTTTGCTTGTATTTGATAATAGCAAGTAATTGTGCTCTTGTGTGATGAGATGTTAGTCAAACCTTGCTTTAAGGTACTAAAATCAAAATAGTGTAATTTTTTCAGTACTGGGATTCAATTGATGTCTTCACATATAAAATGACATTCTTCAAATGCTTCTATGTATACTGTACACTTCTACTACTGTGGTGGGCGACAGAGGAGCTCGGCGTCGTCCCGTAGATGGGCAGAACCGAGGGCCGCCCACACGGGCGCGGTCCGTCCATGGTTGGGTGGCTCTAACATTGCCTTCTGCGAGCCTCCGGGTAGACAGACTGGGACTCAGCAGGGAAATATAGTATACAATATCTGGAAAGCCTTTTTTCAGATATGGAAGTTCAGATCTATCAATAAAATTGCTATTTATTTCATCCCAATGGGAGAGATACAATGGTGGTTGTTGTAGCTAAGACCAGTGTGCCTAGTACAAGTTAGTGTAAGAGGGTTGCACAGAGCGGGGCCAGATAACGCCTATCTCTCCATACTTCCGGAGGTGATATCGCTGCGGCAATCGACATCCGTTTTGTTGGACTCATAACTGATTTCATTGTGTCTCTATTTATAACTATTTCTTTTACGATATTTATTAATTTCGTATCATGTAATTTTAGTGACACATAAAGCATTTTTAGTTTTTTTCCAGTTAACTTTTTTGACCTTAATTTTTCAATTGTTACGGTTTTTTTGTTATACTAATTCATGCTTCTTAAATTTGGAATATAATAGATACCTGTGTTAGAAACTTCGTAATTGTACTTGGTACATTTAACTATGTGTAGTATACGAATTCTCGTTAAAAACTATCCTTTCAAACTTCCATCGTCAACTCAAAATATCCAAAACTCTCAGCTCTGACTGTTAACTTTTGTCGGTAACGCTCTAAACAAATTTACTGTGCTCACTGTAATTAGTAAAACAATTTTTGACTGATAAATGTTGAGGATAAGGGGTTGGATAACTGGCAAAAATGTTACATCCAAATTGTATATACATACATACACATATATAATATATATATCTTGTATACGTACATGACTAGAATCAGATAATAGATGAAGTTAGAACAGTCGCCATCCACTGCTCCAGGTGTTACTGCTGATACGTCAAACCAGACAAGTTGTGGTCTGTTCCTCTCTACTCCAACTTTTACCATTACAACTTTTCTCTCGCTTTGATTTCTTCCAATATCTCTCTCTCCACCCAGTCGTGTTTCTAGTATGGCCTTTACCGTCGTGCATTTACTGTAAGCACAGCAGAAATGTTTTGGAATTATTTTGTTTTATACATTTTTATAACTATTAGTATTGTAAACATGCAAATGTATCGATTTTAACATGTTTTAGCTCCCAAATACGATTCGCGCCTGTTAGCAACCCCTTCCACCAGTTTCATTGTACAACACCTGCAGCACTGTTTACACACAGAAGTGTATTTGTACGCCTTTATGTTATATAGAGTATAATTCGCGCGTGTTAGCAACCCCTTCCACCAGTTTCATTGTACAACACCTGCAGCACTGTTTACACACAGAAGTGTATTTGTACGCCTTTATGTGTTATATCTGCTCTAGCGTGTTAGCAACCCCTTCCACCAGTTTCATTGTACAACACCTGCAGCACTGTTTACACACAGAAGTGTATTTGTACGCCTTTATGTTATATAGAGTATAATTCGCGCGTGTTAGCTACCCCTTCCACCAGTTTCATTGTACAACACCTGCAGCACTGTTTACACACAGAAGTGTATTTGTACGCCTTTATGTTATATAGAGTATGTGTTTTCTGCTCTAGCGTGTTAGCAACCCCTTCCACCAGTTTCATTGTACAACACCTGCAGCACTGTTTACACACAGAAGTGTATTTGTACGCCTTTATGTTATATAGAGTATGTGTTTTCTGCGCGTGTTAGCAACCCCTTCCACCAGTTTCATTGTACAACACCTGCAGCACTGTTTACACACAGAAGTGTATTTGTACGCCTTTATGTTATATAGAGTATGTGTTTTCTGCTCTAGCGTGTTAGCAACCCCTTCCACCAGTTTCATTGTACAACACCTGCAGCACTGTTTACACACAGAAGTGTATTTGTACGCCTTTATGTTATATAGAGTATGTGTTTTCTGCTCTAGCGTGTTAGCAACCCCTTCCACCAGTTTCATTGTACAACACCTGCAGCACTGTTTACACACAGAAGTGTATTTGTACGCCTTTATGTTATATAGAGTATAATTCGCGCGTGTTAGCAACCCCTTCCACCAGTTTCATTGTACAACACCTGCAGCACTGTTTACACACAGAAGTGTATTTGTACGCCTTTATGTTATATAGAGTATAATTCGCGCGTGTTAGCAACCCCTTCCACCAGTTTCATTGTACAACACCTGCAGCACTGTTTACACACAGAAGTGTATTTGTACGCCTTTATGTTATATAGAGTATAATTCGCGCGTGTTAGCTACCCCTTCCACCAGTTTCATTGTACAACACCTGCAGCACTGTTTACACACAGAAGTGTATTTGTACGCCTTTATGTTATATAGAGTATGTGTTTTCTGCTCTAGCGTGTTAGCAACCCCTTCCACCAGTTTCATTGTACAACACCTGCAGCACTGTTTACACACAGAAGTGTATTTGTACGCCTTTATGTTATATAGAGTATGTGTTTTCTGCTCTAGCGTGTTAGCAACCCCTTCCACCAGTTTCATTGTACAACACCTGCAGCACTGTTTACACACAGAAGTGTATTTGTACGCCTTTATGTTATATAGAGTATGTGTTTTCTGCTCTAGCGTGTTAGCAACCCCTTCCACCAGTTTCATTGTACAACACCTGCAGCACTGTTTACACACAGAAGTGTATTTGTACGCCTTTATGTTATATAGAGTATGTGTTTTCTGCTCTAGCGTGTTAGCAACCCCTTCCACCAGTTTCATTGTACAACACCTGCAGCACTGTTTACACACAGAAGTGTATTTGTACGCCTTTATGTTATATAGAGTATGTGTTTTCTGCTCTAGCGTGTTAGCAACCCCTTCCACCAGTTTCATTGTACAACACCTGCAGCACTGTTTACACACAGAAGTGTATTTGTACGCCTTTATGTTATATAGAGTATGTGTTTTCTGCTCTAGCGTTTTGGTGATTCATATCTTCGATCCGTACCAACAATTAACATATTATTACTAGGAACGCGTCAACCTGCTGTATTGCTCCCTCAACACGTTACACACACACGCGCGCGCGCGCGCGCTCGCGCGTTTGTCTAATGTAAGTATGTGGTATTGAGTATTTGGTTTCTTCTCTAACACGATATGTTAGTTTCGGTGATGTCCCAAGTGTCATAGTGGACAGTCCTGTCTGACCCCCTCCCCCCACCTCTCCCTTATCTCACCACCGAAACTACCCACGCCGCTAGCCACATGTTACCGACAACTTTTTTAATTTCGCTAAACTATTTGTCGGGCTTCTCCAGTGTAATGACATCCTCGATGTTACAACATAAGCCTTAATTAAAATCACTTTCTACTGTTATTTCCCTCAATTTAAAGTAAACTCATGTACTGTAGGTTTTATTTATTTAATAAATAATATAATCATTAGTGTGTGTTATATATAATTTCAATAAACATTGAATCACAAAAAATACTTGCTCCGCCGGGACGCAAGTACTTTTTGTGATTCAATGTTTATTGAAATTAAATAAGGCTATTGCCATTTATACAAATTTAATATATATATATATATATATACATTAGTTTTTCTATAGTGGAAATGAACCAATACGCCTGTATCCACTCTGATTTAATAAAACAACAATAACTTACATTTTTAAGTTAAAAAGTATAACACTATTCTAGTATTTATCCGGGAATAAAGACTGCAACCTCTTATGTCATTATTGTTTGGCAGATAATACTTTTTGTAAACAAATAAATTGCCTGATCGAAGTTTCCTGTCGGTTATATAATATATGCTTGTTATTCTCTAAATAATTGTATAATCGTTTTGAAACTCAGACATATTCATTAATTTAACTGATAGACTAGAGCGCACTTGTAGAATCTTGGAGCATTGGAAAAACGGTTTATTGTAGTATCACTAGTATAAAGGAATACAACATTTTCCAATATAATTTTTTATTTTGTGCAAGGCCTTTCTGAATCAAAGATTCCAGTGCCTGATGATGGAATCTTTGATTCAGAAAGGCATTGCACAAAATAAAAAATTGTATTGGAAAATGTTGTATTCCTTTATTATACTAGTGATACTACAATAGAGCGTACTTAGTTACATTTATAGTTGCAAGAGTATTAAACATAGTATCTTGCACTGATGTAACTAGCGTCACTACCTTCTGGCTGTATTCTCGCTTTGAGTGGAACGGCACGGAGCTTCTGTACAAGCCTTGTAGTAATAACTTATTGCGATTTCTTACAGCGGCATAAAGTGTTTTTAGATTATGTCTGATATTATAAACTTGAGTAATAGACGAAGTTAAGAGTCATTTTTATGATTTTTAGTGCCGTTACGTAACAACTTAAAAACACAAAACCCAAAGAGAAATGGAATGGAATAGTTAGTACGATTTGGGAAACGTTAGCCAGCGTCAGGTTAGAAGGAAGGTAGAAAGGGAAGTGTTGGCTATACATGTGAGGCAAGTACCTTGTCTCTTGTACACACCAATCTGTGGTGTGGTCTTTATACGTACGAGTTTGGCAGAGTTTTCAGTTATGGTCTTGAAATCACCTGGAAACGTGATTAATCCCAAAGTAATATCTGCATTAGTTGGTTTTTAAATTAATTAATACCATTTACGAGAATGTCTGTGTACGACACTGCGAAGGAGGAGGGTGGTGGGGGGAGATAATTAATAGGTAATTGATTGATGCGGCGAAGGCAAGGGCTGAGGCGGGTTAATCAGCACGCCGGGCCGCACAGAGGGTATGTACAGTGAGAGCTATGTGGCGTGGGCGGGGGATGGGAGGTTCAGTCCGTGGAGGATTATGCGGGTCCCTGATCCCATCTCGCCACAATCACCCCCTCCCTTCCTCGTATATTGTGTTTGCCATAAATGTCTCTCCTGGTTTCAACATCCGACAGCGTAGCTCTCGGCCTGAAATGATGAGTCAAGCAACGTTTCGTTCTTAGCGAATAATAATATTTCATATTTGGTGTTCGAGTTAAAAAAAAGTGGCACCTTTTAGATTTTTAACGTAAATCATTAGATGATGGGGCCGCTCATTTTTTCGAATCTAATACTATTTGTTATCTGCTGCAAAGTAGTTCCTAATAGGCAACACATAAAAATGGGATTCAGAAGCTTAACGTAAAAAACTATGTCTGTTGATAGTGTCTCACATTTTACCACGTACTACTGTTTTATGTGTATTACAAAACTATCATGAACGTGTAACTTCACATTTCTAAGCAGTTGGTTTCAAATAGAGTAACGACTGACCGTTTCAAATCCACAACACAACAAATCCATTCTCATTCTCCGTGTCATAAGATGAGAAGTTAACTGTCAGACTCAGTTCACACACTACTACCTCGTCAAATATGCAGTTCTCCTGAAGATAAGAAACATTCATTTAAAATATAACTGCTCTTTTTTGTACGAGTGGCCTCTGTCTATACTTCACGGTTATCATAAATGGGAGGTAGTTAACGGTTCCATTATTTCATTGCAGGGTTTTTAATTTTACTTGGTTTAATTTTAGTACAAAACCCTACAACAAAAACGAGAGGAAAAGATTTCCCGGCTGTAGTAGCGATCATCTTGATTTTAGCCCCATATGAATAATGGTGAACCTCATGTACTTTTATGGCTTTGATTTTAGTTTTAATATCATGGAAGGTGTCTCATTTTAAATATATAAAGCATCAAAACGTTTTATATAAAGTGTATACTTTTTAATATTTAACGAATAAAAAACTACAAAGTTTAAGTTTAGTTAAATAACCCCTAATAATAATAATAATAATGATGATAATATCTACAAAACTGAACAAGTTGTTTGATGCTTTACTAATTATAGATTTAAAACGAGATATCGCCAATACACACCTTAAAATTAGGGCATGATGTTTAATATTGTTCTAATAGGGAAATCTCAAGGCTGGCTCTTAATTGAGTGGAATGGTTTGTCTTCGTTACCTGTGGAAACGCCTATACATTTACACCTAGGTGGAGCGCCTGATAGACGTGGCGAGCGCTGCCAGTGATTGTGATGTGGAGACCGGGTCGAGTTCTGGCTACCGGCCAGTCCGGGCAGATGTCTCCGTCCTCTGCCGTGATTCATGCACTTTATTTACCCTCCTGACCCACTCATTGTATTTGCGGTACCTTAACCACCGTGTGCACACCAGTATTCCATTCTCTTCACCTCACCACTTCTAACAATAATTGGCAAATTGTATAATAAGGCGGAATTCACAAAAGAACTTGTAAGTATTGTTTAGGTAAAATTTAAATCACTCGTGTTTCAATATTCGTGAGTTACATTGTTTACCGATCCGGCGAGCGTACAGTAAAGTTTAGCTTCATTATCTTGGTCACAGTTAATCTGAATTATTGAACGAACATATAAACGCCGCCATGTCAGCGTGGTCTGTGGCTGTCAAATCAGAGAGCGATGTCCACGTGACAGTTGAGTCGTGAATTATCTAACGAACATCATGTTGCCTGTCTGGTCTGTAGAAATTATATATGAATGCGTGTCAGTTATTGTGTCTTTAGTGATGGGAGTAGATATGAAAGAATTGTCTTTTAAATCTATATTAACTTTTACCATATTTCCCTTTTTTTCTATGTTATTAATATCGAACAAAAACTTGAGAAAATAGTTGATTAGATCGCGTAAAAGTTGTGTCTTGTAATCTTTCGTATGTGTCACCTCTTAATATTCCAGAATCAGTTGAGTGTGGTTGCTAGTTATATGGTTAATAGTTTTATTCCAGCCATCCGGTGTAGTACAGTATATGCGCCATCCTCTTGCTGGATAATGCTATTTATTATTAATTAAAGGAATAGGGAATGTTCACTTGCGCTGTATGGTGAGATTGTAGAACTTCCATGGCACCAGGGATTTACCTAGCTTCAGCTAAAATCGATGTATGAAACTCGGGAGATTCGTTTTGAGAAAGCCGTAACTTTAACAAACTGTAAGGTAACTTTGATTGCAATTTGTTGTATAACGTTTTCCTACGTATTTAAAATAAGGCAAGTGACTGTTTCCAACAACACACGAATTGTTGTACCTTTAACTTTCATACCTCCTATTCTTGGAGACTTGACCTGACCGGTTTCACTTGACGGCGCGCTTTTAATTTTGTATAACTGTGTCCTTATGTGTTTCAAGATGAGTACATAGACGTAACACAACGCATCCAATTGTTGTACTTGTATCCTTGCCGTCTCCTATTCTTGGAGGCCCGCCCTGACCGGTGTCAGCTGACGGCATGCTTTTAATTTTGTATAACTGTGTCCTTATGTGTTTCAAGATGAGTACATAGACGTAACACAACGCATCCAATTGTTGTACTTGTATCCTTGCCGTCTCCTATTCTTGGAGGCCCGCCCTGACCGGTGTCAGCTGACGGCATGCTTCTAATTGTTGGCTGTGCTCTGCTACGGCACACTTTGATAGTGATAGGTTACTTAAATTAGATAAACGCGCCCGTTATGTGCCTACTTTTGGCTCCTTGTTGTATAATTAAACAGCTGCACCCAGAATTATGTATAAATCGCAATCTCGATCAATCTACCAGGCGGCATGATGAGACGACGTCGCGATGTCACCATACACAGTTGCGACAACTTGTATTCATCCCCCACAGGGACAATCTGTCGGACTCTTGTTCCGCCAGTTACACTTGTCTTAGTTTAAGGAAGTTTTTCAATTTACATCTATTATAATTTCTTTAAAATTAAACATTTCTTTTCTTAAATGTAATGTCAAATCCTTGTTGTCATAGGCTAAATAGGCTTGACATCTCATCAAGTCTATTAATCTTTAGAAGAACAGATATATTACATAATAAGTACTAGAGACCGATTAACTCACATACTCGTTGGAAAATATTCTCATCGTCAGATCCGCTATTGAATAATAAATTGTACGCTTATGTGCCAGTGTGTCAGACGCTTAAAGTCTGAGAGTGAGAAAGTGTTTTACTACGAATAAAAATTAGATGCATAGATTTTGTATGCAAACTTACTTGATATGTCGTTAAATATATTTCTGTAGTTGCTAAGAATAGGAATTCATTAGTAATTTTCTAATGGTACGGAGTCTGTAGTTCCTTATATAGTGACCACCTATTAGTAGTATGTTGGAGCCCCATAATCCAGACACATTTAAAATTTAATATTCGTGTTTAATGGTACGACAAATTTCACGTATGTAGGATAGTATAGTAAGAATCTAGCCTCTTTGCTACTGAACAATCTTTTAATACAACACTGGAAACTACATCATCATTCGCAATTGCAACGCACAACAGAAAATATAGTTCCTGTTTCAATTCAACATCTCTGCTTGTTAATAAAAATAACATTTTTCCTCTGTTGTGGAACACATACTAGGATAGTGCTATCTCTCGAGCGGAGCGGTGGCTAATCGTAGTTTTAATCTGGCACATGAAGGTCGATCATTGTCGTGTTATTTCATATTAACCTCAGTTATGCACATATTAACGTGTCACACGATGTCGTGTTGAACAATTCGATTATATCCTTGATCGTTATTTTTGTCCGGTGAACAGAATTGCTAGGCAGGGAATGTGTTTGATGAAGAGATCCAATAGAAGAGGTGACGATGCAGACAAGTATATCGGGTGGGGAGCTGGCAGCGGCGGCGAGATGTTGCCAATTAGCCCATCTCAGTTGGCCACCGATGAAACGGCAATACGAGGAACTGACACACTCACACGATGCGAGACAGTCAATTCATCTGTTCTGTGCACACCGGGTGTACTGTATATATACGTACACAGACACGTACGTTTGATATGTGTCTAAAGCTTACATCGTTTGTTACATATTTTATTTATGTTGATTGTTACACTAGCTACACTGCAAGTATGCCGTATTTGTCGGCAGTACGACAGAGGTACGAGTATTAGACAGTAGTGGGAGTATACGAGTAGTGTAGGCCGACTCCCCACCCCGCAGGACAACTCTTTGTTTTCTTCTACTCTCGACTCTAATGAGAACGAGACTCTCTAAGTGCCGGTTTGTTTGTAAACACTGCCGCTCACGATCGGTTAAGAATACACGCGGCCCCCACTTCTCTTCTGTCTGTACGTATTTCTCAGTACGTTAGTTGGTGTGTACCGATCTTGTCAAACACCACGGGTCTCCCACTAGTACGAAAGTACGATCATAACATTTTCAACGTGACATTTAAAGTTATTTTGAAGATACGGAGTTAGCAGAAGGGTGTTGACAGTTCACAGAAGCAATTTCCCTCGTTCCCTTATCATTGCGGGCGTCGTGAATGTTACAACCCTCCCCTCCCCCGCTATCTCTTTAATGTGAGATGTGAGTTGTACATGTAAAACATCCACTGCCACGTCGAGCTCGCTTCGTAGTGATTCATCATTATTAGTTGTTAAACTACACTTGAATATATAGATTTACACATACTCGTCTTGTAGTTATTGACCAGAAAACCCTAGATCAAATCTCGGTGGAGTGTTTCTCGTTTTATCAGATGTTTAAAGAAGTTTCGCATTACATTTGTTGCAATTTGTCTGCTATGCTTTATCACTCTCCAGATTTCTTAGTTCAAATTACAATTATGCAATAGGAGATCTGAAGATGTAAGTAATCTTCGAATTATTATCACATAATAAACAACGCTATCTGTGTGTCCTTTAAAAGTACTATGACTATGACGTCTCGTGTATACTGCAAGGTGTTGCGTGCGAAACATCGGTAACCAGCTGGTAAGTGATACATAAGACATTGATTTTGTTGACGTCAAAAGAGGTGTTTGGATGAGACGAATATGTACTTGACTCACAATCTAACTATCGTGATATTACTTGTAGTCTAGCCTGTTCTTAGTGTTCAGAGACGAATATGTACTTGACTCACAATCTAACTATCGTGATTATACTTGTAGTCTAGTGTGTTCTTAGTGTTCAGTGATGTATTGATTCTATAAATACAAAAAAAACCCATTTTGTTAATAACATTAATTTAATGGAATAAATTGTGTTGTTTTTTACAACTAGTCAAACTTTTATGATGCATGCATCAATTGGACCACTCAGAATGGCGAAGGGCTACTAAGGACTAAGTGATAAAGGCTTAAGTGCTAATTATATTATACTTCAAAGAGTGTAGTTACTATTCACTTTGCCAGAATGAACTCATCGGTGCCAAAGTACCAACAACTACGTATAACGAATATATAACGCAACAGTTTTTTTGGGTTCAGTAAACTTGTTGCTCGGTCATGGCGACAGATTAGAGAATGAAATTGAGTTTTCTGCGACATAATATGTAATTATTACTCAGTGTGTTTTGTTGATAGCACCACTAAAGGATGTCCCTAATTCTTATTAATCTTTAATTGTAATCTTATTGTGCAATTTCGTTACTGGCTGATTCCGTAACTCGTCTAAATGACTCGGGTGTTGAAATATATATACGTTCATATACCATATATTAGGCCAACCCTGCTTCTCTGTCAGAATATTGTCTAATGTTACTAAGACGGCGTTATTTGTAAACGTAACTCATGTTTGAATTATATCTTGCAACAACACATCTTCCTTGTTTATTTTATTATATTTTCATGATCAAACTACGAGTAAAGTGATCATCATTAAATATTGTTAATTATAATTGTTGTTAAAACAACAACATTTTTCTGAATATTTACATGATATAATTTATGTGATTAATAGAAGTGTCGTTGTGTTTATATTGGTTACCATATAGTAGCTGTCGTGATAAGACGAGGATATTGTGCAATAGATATATTCCAGGGCTACTGAAGTGCTCATGGAGTGTCTGGAGAGTATATGAAGGATGTTAGTAGTTTGATGTTCTATTCTTGGAGTTCGGCAGCGACGGAGACCGCGACGTCTGGTCTGCCGAGTGGCGAGATAAGGCAGGTCAGCGCACATGGCCTGGGCAGGCCTCTTGTCAGTGAGAGGTGAAATGTCGAGATTCTACAATTTAGACTCTCGCACTACACCGAATACCCATTCAGAAATACATATTTTAACATTCTTCGGACATTTTTCTCATTTAAATCTGGGACCACTCTTGTGACTGTGCGGTTTCTAGTCAAAACATGCACATAAGGCTAAACAGGCTGTTAAACAAGCTTAAAATATCTTGAACGTACGAGCACGGTTTATATCATTTAGCAAACTAATGATGAAAACCTGTCTGTTTCCTGAACTACCATTCTGTTTGGTAGTTATCGAGTGTTGTAGGTCAAGAGACATATTGATAATACAACATAGTTCCCGAAATATACATGCTTGGTAATTTGCAATTTTTTTAAGCCTGACCTGCAAGATTTCATGATAATTTGGCAATGATACGGATCGCTTGTTTTTACGATTTAAAGCCTCTCAAAAACTGGTTGATAGTGCACTCAAGGTGGGAATAAATAAAACTGTAATAAGTCGGTACCAGATCCTGAGTAGGTTCATATTTGGCTAGATACTTCAAAACAAAAATATCTGAGGCTGAGTTGGTACAAACACAGTGAACATGATTGTTCCCTGACAAACCTCGATTAAGAGAGTTCCAAAGAATTTCTTCCAGTATGTCATCTGTCGACATGAAGAGTTGCTGCTACTGCCCTCATTAACTAACTAACTCTCGCTTGTACCAGACTTTACTTGTAAAAGAAACGTCAATGAGATAAATCCATGGAATGTTGAGTCATTTTCTAATGTTACGTGTTACTCTTATTTTGTGTTAATACTGAATTTAAAAATCCTATTTGTGGATTATTTTATTTCATAATTTGTAGTATGTAGTCAACAGTTATAAATTGAATGTTTATTGTAAAATTATTTGTTCGACGTATGAGTATGTTTCATGGGCACGACGTATAAAATTAATATACGCTGGACAATAAATATATGTAATACAAATTAAAGAGTATCATATCATTGTATTATATTGTAAAAAGTGGAAGTTAAAAGTCAAGTTTTGATTATTTTATCTGTAGTTTCACCACATGGCTTACTTTAATTCAGTATTTTCCAGATCCGATGTTTGTTGGTCTACATTTAGAGCAGGTATTACTCTCATGCCGTATAATTACAAAAGTGTTGTTGTTAAAATAAATGTTACAGGATTTTGTTATTCTCATTTGAATTGGTGCTGTATTTGTAATAAAATAATCACAAAATAGAACTAAAAGATGCATTAAATCTGATGTAGACTGATGGGGCTTCTTAAATGAATGAAAAGAAAACAGGTGATGCCCTCCCCTTATGTGATACCTCCAATACTTCAACTTACTGAGTTATGTTTGAAGTGAAAATTCCTAGAATGATTGCCCAGTTGAAAGACATTTAAAATGAAGAAGATTCCATTGATAATGAAGTTTTACTTGAGCTACCCTCAACATAAATATTCAACGAGCAGTACGTTTTGTCCCGTTTCTCCAGACTGTCCTTTCCATTACTATAGACTGTTCTTTTCCCGTATCTCCAAACTGCTGTTCTTCTTACCTGTTTCTTACAATGTTTCTCACCTAGTTTTAATTTTCAGGTAAGGTATTTTTAGGCTGCATAGCCATAAACTTAGTTGTGCCATAGTCAATATTATGTATCTTTACAAACGACCAGCAAATTAGAGAACCAACAGCTAATTATCTTCTTGTGTGGTCAAAATTTCGATCCTTTAACGGACTAGGTTGCAGCGAGCGCGACATCGTATATGTAACCCAGTCTCTTCGAAGTAACGGTCGTTCTTGAGGCTGCCGATACTTAAGTATGGGCAAATACTCGTATAAATAATCTGTATTTGTTCACGCGTAACTTATCGAATATTTTATTTTAGTAGAGAGAAAAGTAGCTTGCAAGTTGGACTAAGTGACATGATTGTTGATTGTGTCTCAAAAAGAGTTTTTATATAATAATACACAGGTGGTATAAGTCTGATTTAATTTACAGAATAGATTTTAGTTGTAGTTTATTTTGCGGGATGGGGGAGGAGGTGCTGAGTGCGCATTCGCTGAGTAGTTAACCGTATATCAATGAAGGTGTATCTGCCTCAGTATCGTATTATTATGTAACTTACGGAGCCGGCTTTTGAAATAGTTACGTGTCGAATACACCCGTAACTTTTACATACACTGGTCGAGCGTATGTACACCTTTGCTGTTGCTAAAGTAATAAATTTACTTAATTATTTAACTAAAAGATAACGAGTATATTCATACTTTATTGCTGTTAGATACTCAGCGTGCTGCCAAGAGTGATAATCTCTCACTAATGAGGCACTCAACTGCGCTACTGTGTTTTACATTCTCATTACTGAACCTGTTGTCTGCCACTCCCCACCTCTTCACTTTCCCACCATCAAGGGTTTACTCTCACTTTCATTATCAATAATATTTCCATTGACGTATTGCCACTGGTGGTGAGGTTTAACATGTGTCGTATTACTATATCACATTTCTAACGTTAATAACATGTACGTTTTTATGATAATAAGTTCTCAAGTATGAAATTACCGTTTAGGGATTGAAGGGAGAATTAGCACCAGGACGGGATACAGATATGTCGGTTTCGTGGTAGGGATGTGTTGGGTTGAACAGATGAGAGACGACAGTGTGTGTGCAAGTAGACACCTTGCTGACTCTAGTCATTCTATACTGAGCAGGCACACCTGACTTCCGGCGTCACTGTCACTTTACCTGGAACACTTTTACATCGTGACTGAAACTCTCCAAGCTAAACACTGACTTTACAGACGAACTTGCCCCCATAATTATATCAACTGTAATGATTACTGTATTATGAACGTACACACAAGTCTATACAGTTGAAGTTTTATTTCAATATGAATAAATCAAAATAGTAAATATATATTTTGTAATTACTTGCTTCAGAATGGTAAGGGGAGGTTGTAAGAGGAACATGTTTCTTTCACGGGGGAGATCGTGGAGTGATGTTACTGCATATTGGAAAAGGCCTTCATCAACAAAAACGCTTTCGGCGATAGGTTGCAAGGGAAACGATGGGAGGGGTGGGGGTGGGTAGCGGGTATGGTTGACCTGTGGGGGTTGAAATGTTTGAAGTGGTCGTTGCAATACACTGTTTACTATGGTGTCTATATTTTACTCTGGTACTGTCCTGTCCTGTGTCAAGGGTTTACCGACCATCGATACAAACCAGTTTAACATGCTACAACTTACCTTTCTTTCTGTTTAGTTTATTTATGTATAGTACATACAACATTGAATAGAATGTTGCAATGTTTCATCAAATTTGTTACTGAACCATTCTCATTAATGTGCTCTTCATAATTAGTGTTTAGATGATAACTTTATCATTTAAAATTGTGTAAAATAAAAATAATTAATAAGTAATGTCCGTGAAATGGTATCATATCACAGATGCTTATGTTAAACTTTTCACAAGGTATTTCACGTCATGCTTGCATATGTTTGACATAATATTGTGCTTAAGTAATGTGTTTCACAATAGCACAGAGCGGGCTTGTAAATTTGACAAGCACTCAGATTAATTGGTTAAAGTAGTGAAGAGTTGTGAGAACAGAACGGTTTAATCAAGGGTAATCCCGCGTAGGATGGGAGGGGCGGCTTGACGATGATGGATGTACTTGTCATTATTGTTGCTATTTCTGATATAATCTTCTTTCCGATTGTCCGTTCTCTTACCGTCGCAGTAGCTGCCATATTGTGTGGCACTCCACACACACAAAATATCATTACATTTCACTTTCAAACTACTATAAAAGTGTGTGATTTGCTGTTCTCTACTTTTCTGACCTATAAAAAAAATATATAATTTATAATTAGGTCACAAAAATTTAATTTTCTGAGATTAGTCTTAAACTGGATCAGTATGGTTTGGCAACCTCTAGGAAGTGTATGGTAACGATCTTTTGTCGATAATACCTGTCAATATTTCATTATGTTCCTTTTTAATAAATAGTATGATAGTAATCGTTTATCATATTAACCGTTTTCCAGAGATTAATCTCAAATGAGATCAGTATAGTTTGGAAAACCCTGGAAGGTGTATTGCAATGATCTTGTGTCGATAAAACTTGTGAATATTTCACTGTCTTCCTTTTAAGTAATAAATAATATGATAGTAATCGTTTACCATTATTACACAGTGTACAATATATAGTGTGCATGACATGAGGTCCTCTAGATCTCTTTATACTATACTATTGTATTGGTGTCGGCACGGACAATGGATGTTTATCATACGATAAAATATGAGATACTGACTCTGTTCTTTGTTTGCAGGTGAGACAAGTTGTATTGCTTGCTGTGTAAGGTAAGATTTGCAGTAGCAATTTCTTCTTGATCAGTTAGAAATTTCCCCCGTGAAAGTTGCACATCGCTTCGCAATGACCTTGGAACACTCATCTCGCTGTCTCTGTATTCGTAGGTCTGGTTCGTATTTTAGGTCGCGCCCACGACCGCTTTCACCGACCCCTCACTCTCGCGTGCCCGAATTGTTTCTGCGCGTACTACTTATATCTTATACTTACATTAATAGTCTTGTGTAGTTACATGTCTTTGTAGGAAACAACTACGTCATTGACCAATGAATCAATGTATCCATGTAATACTTACAAAATTAGGAGTTGGGTATTGGGTAATGTGTTGTTAAAAATATTGCAAAAGTTTTACTGTTATTATTTTTTAATAATTAATAAGAGTATTACATTATGTTTTAGAAATAAATTAATTTTTTATAATTGTAAGATTAGTGAAATATGCAGTATTTTTAAGTAACAATTTAATACCATGTATAACTGCAATAGAACAAATAATAACAGAGTAATTAAAGTTTCATTTAGCGCCATCCCACTCCTAAAATATACTAATCAAGTTATAAGTGTTTAACTGCTGATTATAATCAACTTATTATTACATTTAACAGCTGAAATTACTAGCTCACTGTTGTCATTTTTAATATTTGCTATGACATGTGTTTCAATGCACATAACACGTTGATTTGCCGGATTGTTCTTAAAAGTGGGTTTATTTCTAAATGATTGAATTTAGACTAATAAAATTCCCCGTATCAAAAGAAAAATGTTTCTCAGTCTTACTATGAATAATTCTCATTCTTTTGAATGAGTTCATTTACTAAATAAATTAAATTATGTTAAAGATTGAACTACTTCAATTTTTATCTGCTAGTGAATTATTGTTGATAAATCAACGTATTTAAACTAGGAAAATATGTAATTTTAAAATCAGCATGGATTTTATTCCTGGCGAAACTATTGACCACACTGCCCTGTTACCATTGTTACATATTATGTTACACGACTGTAGCACATCGTACATAGTACGTTCCACGCCTTGTTATGAGGGATGTCCAGGTACAAGTTAACATCAGTACCAGAGGCGAACCAGATCACCATCAGTATTCTTGAATGAAGACACAACCCGGTAGCAATTACTTGAGGCTATCGAACTACTGGAATCGCTGTGCTGTTAGCATTGTTACACATGCTCCATGTCCTTCCCAGCATTAACCGTTACTCTGGTTCACTTCTCCTTCACGCTAATGTCGCTAAAAAAATCTCGAGTCAAATTTGTGATGTAAAATGTCCGGGCATTTATAAATCGGGCCAGAATCCAAAAATACCCGGGCATTTATTCCTTTTTATACAAAAATTATATTTTTCTAAGCTTTTTATGCATATGTATTTATTTCACATATTTATATACTTTATATATATTTATATATTAACTCTTGTATATATTTTACAAAAATCTTGCAAACTTTGTTATCCAAACAGATTTGTGGGATAAATTACTTAACACAACATTTTTAGTTTTCTGCAGAGTTTATTATGGATTAATTAAATTAATCGGAAATTAGTTCATATACAGTATTAATACTCAATGTATGTTAAGGCTGTCTAAAGTGTTGGAAAAGGAGACAAATGTAATTGAAATCTTTTCATTCGAATTTGAGAGTGAATAATTGTACTTAATTTCAATTCAATATATATTATCTGGTAGATTATCAAGTAGAAACACACAGATTTATCTATTAGTGATCTGTAATGGATTTGTTTGATAAGCAATTCCAGTTATGTTTTAACCTGTTTTTAATTACGTGATAGTGCGTTCAGTTATTTTTTATATTTTAAACAAACCTATTTTCTAACAACTACTTTAACTTTTTGAACAAGCTTTGGAGAAAAACAAGAGATTATAATCATATCTTATCAGGTTTAATTTTGTTAGGAAATCAGTCAGCTTTGTGCAGTGACCGTTAAGTACATTGTTGTCTTTCAAATATCCCATTCACAATGAGAAAGCTTTCTCGATATTGATGTCACTGCATAAAGAATGGCATCAAAATGATTACCTTCTAAGAATTAACCTGCGTTTTTATACCCTCGATAAAATTCATGAAGACGAATATTTTTCACAAGATTTTATGGCGTGACGAAGCAATCTTCCGGAGGAATGTAGAAATTGACCGACACAACACGTGGTTCTGGGTTTTTGTCATTCCCACTGGATGCGAGAGGTAGACAACCAAAGGTACTGGGTGCAGTATTATTGGGAACCAAATGTTGGCCCGTTTTTTATTCGAAGCACACGTGAACGGAAATATGTACAGCAACTTCCTCGTCGATTGATTGTCAGATATATTCTTGAATATTTCTGAGCATATTATCCAAGAAATGTGGTTTTTGTGTGATGTCGTGCCAGCCTACTACTCCGAAGCGGTGCCACAAGCTCTAGATGAGCAATATCCTCAAAAATGGATTGGAAGAGTTGGACCAGTCAAATACCTATATAGATTCCCAGATTTATCTTTCATGGACTACTTGTGGGAAATGTTACAAAACTTGGTTTATGCTTCGAGGCTTAAGATTCGAGAGAACATGATGCAATGAATCAGGATTGCAGTTCAACCAATGTACAAATCCAGTGCAGAACCCTGTTTGGGAAACAACGGATTACAGTTCGAACTGTTGTAAATAAAGTTTGTTGAACAACATAATTTTTAGCCTGAAATAGGCTAATTAGAACCTAGATATTGTAGGAATAATAATTATTAAATTACTGCATTTGACAGAGAAAACTTTTAAAAAGGGTAAAAAAAATTATTCACCAAGAACGTACGGCAAATACGGGAGATTTTAACTAATTTTATTGGGTCTAAATATGTGGTTTTCGTTAAAACGAAGAAGATAGGTTTCTCGGTTCAGCCGCTGTACATTTGGGACAAGTGGTCTGCCTCATCCCATATACAGGGTGTAACAACACTCTACACACACTTTAGGATATCCTTTTATGTACCACAAGAAGCTAAAAACTAAATGCAAACATGGCCTATCTCTTTTTTACTGTGTCTTTCTGTGTTTTTTAATTTTGTTTCCTATTATTTCGAACACTTAAATACTGTACAGTTGTTTTGCTAGTAAACTAAAATTAAGGGAACAATTAATATTATCACCTTTTATAATGGGGGAAGGTGAAGATTATTAAAACTTAATACCATTAAAACTAATAAGAGCACGAAAATTTATGTATGCTAATAAAAGTTGCCCATTGTAATTACAAACACTTTTACACCTCGAATATAAAAACCGATCAGTGACTAATGTTATGTAGATACTCGTATAAGCTTTTAACCGTTATAATGCATGCATTATAACGGTTAATGATGGTGTAAACATGTAAATAAAGAAAACATTGCCTTGCATTATAATGTATACATTATAAAATCAGTTTTATTATTTCAGATATACTAAAATCATCGATAATGCTGCCGATATCAATTGTTTTCTAGATATTGTATGTTTTTCTTCGTGGTTGGAATTCTATACTCAATATGACTTCTGAATTATCATAATGCTGACGATCTCAGATGTTCTATGGATGTATATTCTTCTGAGAGGTGATAATGCTGCAGGTATCAGTGTTTTCTTGATTCCCTTTTTTGGCGTATTCTACGTTGCCTAAAATCCATGTCAGTTCTGACAATTACCGTTGACCTTTTAATGTACACTTTTACACCACAAGACATATATATTAAGGTGTTGTATTCAGCATGGCAATAATTTTTTAATCATCAAACAATGTATCTTCATAGAATTTCTTCTGTGTTAAAATTGTCACAAACTCATTTTAACATTTGCCATCTTTCAGTGAAACAAAAAACAGTAACACTACGTTTCAATTGCTTGTCAATTGCTTCCGCCCATTACATTAAATATACAGGGTGGCGCAAAAGTCACTGGACAATTAAAACAAGACTAGATTTATTTGAAATTATGTTTTATTACAAACAATACTTACAATTATTTTTTATATTCAAATCGTTTTCCGTCTTCATTAATACATCTTTGAAGACTTTCTGGAATACTGTTACATACTCTACGGCATAGTGTGGGATCATTGTCCAAATCATAAAATGCGTCATGTATGTAGTCTTTTCAGTTCGTGAATAGTATGAGGCTTTCGAGAATAAACAGAGTCCTTGACTACTCCCCATAGGAAAACATCTATTGGTGTAATATGTGATGAACGTGGGGGCATGTCAATATCAGCCCTTCGACCATTTTCTTAGGAAACGTTCGTTTAAATAATAGCGAACGGCAGTGGCATAATGCGGTGGAGCACCATCGTGTTGAAAGTAAAGTGCTTGAAAGTTTAAACACGTGTCACAGCTGAACTCACTAGTTCGATTGTTGTGTGTTTCATTGCATTGTATTGCCAACTTAAAAGTCATAATTACCAACATTTAGTAATACCAACATCACGGACGAAAACTATTGTACTACGTCTTGCTGTTATTTTTTTTTTTCTTCTTTTAACCAACTGTCCAGTGACTTTTGCGCCACCCTGTACTTTAATTTAATCATATATACTTTTAAGTAGCTGTACATGAGGTTTCTCTACGAGAATGTATACTTTTGACTGTCGAGTAGTCGCCGCGCCGCTTCACTGTCATCACCTGTAAGGCTGTTAGACGCGCAACTAAACAGTTAAAAGCCTCAGCACGTTTTACAATCAAATGTATTTTCTCATATTATTAATACTCTGTGTTTAGTGTTATATAATAATAAGGAAGTTGTAATACATAACTATTTAGTTGGAGTATTTCGGTACAAATATTATATTTCAAAACGAAGTTTTTCCCAATCCACTGTATAATAAAACTGAAACTGTAGAGAATAAGTCGGCTACGACTCTGTGAAACGTGATTCGGTCGACGTCAGTGGAGCGTAAAATCGCAACGTGTATGACCTGTGCGGGTGGCACGGTGGCGCGGCGCCGCGGCGTGCACCAACCACATCGACTGTGCCTTTCATCTATGCTTTGTGTTTACATTGAAATTATACCGTTCCTAGTAGAGGGGAAATACAATAAATACCAAACTACTTAATTAATTGTACTACTTGTGTGATTACAAATATTTATATATGTCTTTGTTGAGCTGATCCTAAGTACTATTAACAATTATTTAAATTCATGGCTTTGTAACCCACATGTTTACTAAAAGCAATAGTATAACTTTCTTTTGTTAATAGTATTTATGGTGTGTTTGGTACGGTAAACCTCTACGGGTAGTATATTCTAGTAGTACAATCCTTCTTTACGTATCGTGCAAAGACTGTCTCGTGATTTTAATATCGAGATTTTATAAATAACCTGGACAAATTGCTGTTTGTCTGTAGCAGGGCGGGGGTAGTCTAGGCTTCATTAGCGGAGAGTAGCAGGGCGCGGTCGGCCACACCCTGGTCGCGTGAACATCCACCTCACGCCACGCCAGGGCAGGGCGATCATAGGGCTGTGCAAATATTTCGTTAAACGCTGTTCTAAATTTTGTTCGTGGGCGGCATCTGAGACTAGGATTAACTTAATTCAAATCCACGTCACAGATGGGGTTATTCAAAATATGATTCCCAAAATACTCGTATTACAGTCATATTGTCATATACTATGAAGCCGAGTTCCTAATCTGCAATGTTTTACATTATAATAGTGATTGTATACAATCTTAATAAATGCTAGATATAAATATATACGGTCGAGTAGAGAAGGAACGACGTCGAGTATAGTCTGACACGTTGTTGTCTCGTATCACCAAATTTCCGGCCGTTGTCGGCAGAATGTTTGGCGGCTTTTAACCGTTCAAACACGGCCCGGGTGGAGGCTCACTTACTCACTCCCACAGCCACGAGTGGTCGTGGCCACGAACAATGCCCGCCCACTCACCCCCTAAATGGACTCAGAAACGTTGCAATTAAATAAATGTACTTTCTGCTCAAGCTGCCAGCAGCACTCGGCAGTTGTGACTGCCAATCGATCTCGTACACGGACCTAGGTGACTGATTGATTGCTGAACGTAATGATACATTATAAACTACGGTATATTATGGGACAGCATGTATCCTGAGAAATGTGGACTGCGGCTATGAAACGATTATCGTTTGTTAACTTTATTAACCGTAAAAAGGGCGTTAGGATTTCGTTTCGTATTTCACAAATTTAAAAAAATATAAAAAACTGTACGTTTAAACATACTGAAAATGTACCTCAACATTTGTAATAGGCATTTTTCTACTACGTTCAAATGTTGCGTCTATCTAAAATCGTTCCGTAAGAGTTTTGAGAATCATTGTGTCAGTGCTATCAGCTGTAAACCAGTTATTACATAACTACAGGGCAATTGTCGGCTATAATATATTCCAGGCACGCAGTGATGAGTAACATCTTAATTTCCATAAATACAATAGTGTGGAGTGAGGTTCATTATAGAGTATAGAGGCCAGGAATGTCACCCGATCTCTCTCTTCCCTCCTATGTACATTTACCCAACATATTAAATAAAACAATTTCTGTACTTAAAAACTAGTAAAGTTGTGTAAAGTACACAATATTCTACGGCTAAAGGCTTTAATTTCAACAAAATGTTATAAGTTATATTTCTGTTCAGTGTTTTCCTTTGTAATCCATTAGATATAAATCAATATTTTGTGTATAAAGTTCTTAGTCTTTTAACTTCTCTTTTGCAGACATTGTAATATGAATTTTCTATTCATCGTTTAAAGGACCGTGTGAGCACGATAATGTCAATGTGTTTCATTGCTGCCTCAGCTTAGTTGAGTGTTTCGGTGAATGTGGGGTAGAATAGTAACTGTAGATTCACTCGTGTTGTGACGACTAACAATGAGTAGTAATAAAGTAACACTTTGATTGCTGCCTCAGCTTAGTTGAGTGTCTCGGTGAATGTGGGGTAGAATAGTAACTGTAGATTCACTCGTCGTGTCTTGACGACTAACAATGAGTAGTAATAAAGTAACACTTTGATTGCTGCCTCAGCTTAGTTGAGTGTCTCGGTGAATGTGGGGTAGAATAGTAACTGTAGATTCACTCGTGTCGTGACGACTAACAATGAGTAGTAATAAAGTAACACTTTGATTCCTGCCTCAGCTTAGTTGAGTGTCTCGGTGAATGTGGGGTAGAATAGTAACTGTAGATTCACTCGTCGTGTCGTGACGACTAACAATGAGTAGTAATAAAGTAACACTTTGATTCCTGCCTCAGCTTAGTTGAGTGTCTCGGTGAATATAAGGAAGCACGGTAACGTTAAATCAATCTGTCATGTTGACAAACTGAGAGTAATGAAGTAGCATAAAATAGTTGTTTGACGTTGGCGCTTTTGTTGGCGGCTTAGTTATTATATCCCAGTGGAACTTTATAAAGGGACACACTATAGGGATTACACAATTATCCTCCCATTGTCGTCTTTAGCTTGTGATATGTATTTTTATATTGGTATTACAATTTGGAGTTTTGATCTGGATTCCTTTTTTACTTGTACAAATGAGGTAGTTAACAAGGACTAAGTTAAAATTATAAGATCAAAAGTTAATTTAAAATCACCGTTAAAAAGTCCGTCCGTCAACCGGTGACCTTTGAATTAACGTTTTTTTTAAGATAACACATATGTTACCTCAGGGAGGTGTATTTACTTGGTTTTAAGGATACAACAAGGATGGGTTTAAAGCCCTTGCTAATTCTGAGCCCCGTCCTCATTTAAATCTTTACCATAATAATATACACTCGTATATGCTTGGTCAAGAAACATAGCATCATTGCTGTGTGTGTGACTGTGCATATATGTCACCAACACCAGTTAGCAGTAACAATCAATAGTCCCAAACGTTTCAGAGTCGTTAACCTCCTCATGACTGTAGACTTGTCTTCTACTTTTCATCATCACTAGTTTGAAGCTTAGTAAGTCCAGGGTTGCTACGCTCTTGGAAAATCCTCAAGGAATTTTATTCATATCTCTGGAATTACTTAAATTTTGTTGTCATTGTATTTATGACTCATGATCATGTTTCCCATTCCTCTTTTGTACATGGCTCACTCATAAAATCCAAACCACCTAGTTAAGCAACAAGACAGTTGCAATGGGACACCTTCCTATGTCCTCAGTTCGTTCCCTATTAAACACTATACATTTTTTACCTTTTCTTTTAAGTTAAAGTTTTGAAGTAATATTTTTTACAAGAACTTCAAGCTATAATTGAATATTTGAGACTGGTAATTCAGGTTGAAAATGTTGTATATGGAGAAAGTGTTGTAAGGGGGATAAGTTTCATCTGTAGTAGTTGACAGTTGCGGAGCAGCGAGTATCCCGAGCCAAGGCCGACCGCGCTTTGTCTGCTGTTACAAGGCTGTTGTGTGGGTTGCTATCTAGAGAAATCGCTCAGGCTATGGGTTGTGGGCAGTTGTAATGCCGATCTATTCAGGTTTCCCCCTTCAACTAAACACAGTCCAACTATAAATGGGTAGGAGGAAGTCTCTACAAATATTTAATATAAATTTGACATCAATGTGCTGGAGTTTCCATTAGATAATCTATCCCAAATGCAGATATAATTGTATATAATAATATTGTGTAGAAATATTCTCCCTAATATAGTCTTTATATTCTCTGCAGCTTATCTTCAGTTTGAAAAATTACAACGACCCGTCTGTAAAATCAAATCAATATATTATCTTGACAAATATATAATAAATCTAAAATCAACGAATCAAATTACTGACTTCGTGGACATTTCCTCCATGCCTCCTTTGTCCACAGCAGGGTCTGTCTCGTTATTTAATAGCCACACCTCGTAGGAAATTTTTAATTACTTGAATTCTTTGAAATGTGTCAAACTATAAAACCTCATATAAAATTTACTATCATCTCAGTTTTCGTTAAATGATAATTGTGGGTTTTCTATGACTAGCATTAACATTTATGTAAGGAAGAATATATCTATTTAAGCTACCGCTAGTTTCAAATTCATCCTTTAAGCAATTTTTGTACATACAATAGCAATATATAAATTTCTTTTGAACTTTTGTGAAACATTTAAATATCTACACATTGCATTGGTTAGTATGTGAGTTAAATATTAATGCTTAAAATGCATTAAATTTGTAAATGTGATATATTAGACATGTTCAATAATTCTACGGTTAAAAAGGTACGCCACGATTGTATTAACCTATTAAGGGATAGGTTTCAGTGACGCTCAGCCAACCTCCATTTGAGTTACTCAAAATGGTCTTTGTTGTTAACTCGCTGCACAGGTAAAGCACAATGTTCTCATTGGGGTCCACGTATTGCTGTAAAACCGGATGAGAAGAAAGTGGATTTTGCTAAATGATCATTAGCTGTATATGTGTGATTTACCACGTTATACAGCTAAATGTGATTGATGATGTACACAGAGTGGACGTTTCTGGTACGGTAAATATGTTTTGGGCGAAGAAGAAGGCCTAACTCGCCACAAGACAGTGTCATGGAATTACTACTGAGTTAGAAATGTATAGCGAGTTGGCGTAATCAGACATCTAAAGTTTCACCTTTTTACCCGCATTTTTATATTAGTCATTACTTTTACTAGAACAGTCGTCGGCGTCAGTGCACTGTGCAGAGCGGCGCACTACGCCAGTCAGGTAAGATGTTGGAACTGTAAGGCGAATCGCCCATAGAGAACAAAGAAATGAAAATCAACCTGCTAGCTTGGTGGATACTAAAGTTATACATAAATCAAATTATTAGGCGTAAACCTTGATCTAAATGTGGCCTGGAAGTGATATATAGAAAGAAGTTCAACCAGAGTAGCTAGTGGTGTTTTGCCTCACGCATTCTTGCCAGACATTGTTCCTTCAAAAGTCTTAAGGATCTCATATTTTGACCTAATTAATTCTCAATTGATATATGGTTTAAGGACTATTGGGCGTTATTGCCAAAATAAACTCAATATACGAAATATTTAAGCTTCAAAAGGAAGCTGTTAGGATCATCTGAGAATTGAATGCCAGAAAGTCGTGGAAAGATATATTCAAGGAACTTGGATACTCACTCTGCCTTGACAATACGTTTACGAAGTGGTCATAATATTACTAATTTAGAAGTACTTTGACACAAGACAGATACATATATAGTGAGACAAGGGGAGGGAATAATACATTGTTCGACAATATAGAACTTCGGTCTATAGACATTTTCAATCACAAATCTCAGTGTAGTTGATCAATAGACTAACTGATAACATTAAACAATTATAAAATTCTAAATATTTTGAAGCTCGTATGAAACATCTGTTGCTGTCAGATGCAATCTACGTGGAGACCTTCTTGGATAGTCGCTGGAAAAATTAATTTACATAGACCAAATTCTAAGTCCAATACAGAAAGTGATGGTTGACTAATAAATAAATTTAAGAATGATTTTAAATGCTAAAGATTTACAAAAACTCTTGTCTTGACGTTAACCAAATAAAATGATAATTTTGTACATCCAATAAACAATTATTATTATTAGTTTTACAACTATTATTATCAGCCACTATTAACACAAACATACCAAGAAAATATCACCGTCGATATTATATTTACTCGCACAAACGCCACTCTAGTTACAAAATGTCTTGGAACTGTCAGGCGGTCCCCGATACCTTCTATTGAAGCATCGACAAATACTAATACCTATAGCAAATGTCACCATCGAATATATTTTACTCGCACAACCGCCACTCTAGTTACAAAAGGTATTGGAACTGCCAGGCGGTCCCCGATACTTTTTATTGAAGCATCAACTACTATTACTCGCACAACCGCCACTCCAGTTACAAAAGGTATCGGAACTGCCAGGCGGTCCCTGATACCTTCTATTTAAGCATCTACTACTATTACTCGCACAACCGCCACTCTAGTTACAAAAGGTATTGGAACTGCCAGGCGGTCCCTGATACCTTCTATTGAAGCATCAACTACTATTACTCGCACAACCGCCACTCGTAGTTACAAAATGTATTGGAACTGTCAGCCGATTCCTGATACTTTTATATTGAAAACATGAACCACTACTGAAACAAATAACAAACGTCACCATCGCTATTGTTACATTTACTCGCACAACCGCCACTCTAGTTACAAAATGTATCGGAACTGTCAGCCGGTCCCTGATACTTTCTATTGAAACATAAACCACTACTGAAACAAATAACAAACGTCACCATCGCTATTGTTACATTTACTCGCACAACCGCCTCTAGTTACAAAATGTATCGGAACTGTCAGCCGGTCCCTGATACTTTCTATTGAAACATGAACCACTACTGAAACAAATAACAAACGTCACCATCGCTACTGTTACAGTTACTCGCACAACCGCCACTCTAGTTACAAAATGTATCGGAACTGTCAGCCGATCCCTGATGCTTTATACTCGTATTGACACATGAACCACTACTGAAACAAATAACAAACGTCACCATCGCTACTGTTACAGTTACTCGCACAACCGCCACTCTAGTTACAAAATGTATCGGAACTGTCAGCCAGTCCCTGATACTTTCTATTGAAACATAAACCACTACTGAAACAAATAACAAACGTCACCATCGCTATTGTTACAGTTACTCGCACAACCGCCACTCTAGTTACAAAATGTATCGGAACTGTCAGCCGGTCCCTGATACTTTCTATTGAAACATAAACCACTACTGAAACAAATAACAAACGTCACCATCGCTATTGTTACATTTACTCGCACAACCGCCACTCTAGTTACAAAATGTATCGGAACTGTCAGCCGGTCCCTGATACTTTCTATTGAAACATAAACCACTACTGAAACAAATAACAAACGTCACCATCGCTATTGTTACAGTTACTCGCACAAACGCCACTCTAGTTACAAAAAGTATCGGAACTGTCAGCCGATCCCTGATGCTTTAGACTGAAACATGAACCACTACTGAAACAAATAACAAACGTCACCATCGCTATTGTTACATTTACTCGCACAACCGCCACTCTAGTTACAAAATGTATCGGAACTGTCAGCCGATCCCTGATGCTTTATACTCGTATTGAAACATGAACCACTACTGAAACAAATAACAAACTTCACCATCGCTACTGTTACAGTTACTCGCACAACCGCCACTCTAGTTACAAAATGTATCGGAACTGTCAGCCGATCCTTGATGCTTTATACTCGAGTTGAAACATGAACCACTACTAAATCAAATAACAAACTTCACCATCGCTACTGTTACAGTTACTCGCACAACCGCCACTCTAGTTACAAAATGTATCGGAACTGTCAGCCGAACCCTGATACTTTATATTGAAACATAAACCACTACTAAAACAAATAACAAACGTCACCATCGCTATTGTTAAATTTACTCGCACAACCGCCACTCTAGTTACAAAATGTATCGGAACTGTCAGCTGGTCCCTGATACTTTCTATTGAAACATAAACTACTACTAACATCAATGATAATTGTATTGATCGATATTGCTATATTGGTGATTATAATTTAAGAACAATATATTAATAATTTTTTGAGTGAATTATTTCGAAGTATGTGACTAAATGGTTGGTTTATATCACCATGTTTTCCACCATGTTATTGGACATTGCAATGATGTATTACAATTCTTTTTGTTTTGTTGGTGCTCATTTCATACTGGATTTTATTATTCAATAATTTAAAACTCAAACCATGCTTAAGTTAGATTGCATTGTCACTAGGCTTTCGTTTTCAAGGAAATCTAAAGGTATAACCATCTCATATTATTAATTAATACCACTATGTTGTCCGTTACATGAGTCTGATGGTCTCACGAAAATAAAATCTAAATAGTGGATTTTTTTTTTTTTTTTGTTTTTTTTTTTGTTTTTTTATCAATGAAGCCAAAATTATTTTTGTTTACCAATAGAATGGAAATAATTAAGTAAACTGGTCTTTAAAATAAAAAGGGTTTCCAGCAAGAAAATAGTCAGACGACCATTACAGGATGGCGTGATGTCTCTAAGCATACTTGAGTCAGTAATGGACATTGAGAGTAATCTCAACTTCGTCACCTAACTTTGATTTTGGAATGTTCGATTGTGGAGGGTGCAAGTGAACCGCAATATAACCACGATGGATAAGTCTGGATTAAGTGTCCTTCCAGCACAGAATCGTGGATGTTAACGTTTTGCTTTTTGAGAATGTGTCACAGTCCAGTTGTTGGAATGTGCGATTATAGAGGCAGTGGCCTCCATTCATGACATTACGGTCCACATGTACAACATAAACAAATATTTTATTGTTGCCCAGTACAGTTAACATTGCATTGTGCTGATCTAGTGTGCCATCTGAATACCTTTGTTTGTGGTGGGACTCTTTTCATTTAGTGTGAATACAAAATGTTTCTGTTTTGATTAATATGAAAACAACACGATCGTGCTGTCTTTAACATATCGTTTCTCTTACATTTATAGAAACATTAAGCCACAATAAAGGCAGACTCCATTCTTATCACCCGTATTGTTATGGGTTCAAAGGGGAGTGTTTTTAACATTCAGTCAATTAGGTACAATTAGTTAAGTATAAAAAAATTATAACTAACGTTGATTTTCTGGTGTTGCTGAAGACCGCACGTTGTCTTTAAACATTTGGTAACTCGTGGGTTGTTGTCAACAGAAATAATCTCTACTCTATGTAACTAAGGAAGAAGTTTGTGCCAAAAGTTGTTCCGACTCCTAATTCTTCTATCTGATAATGTTTTCGATTTGGTAAACAATTGAACTTGTGTAATTGCTTATAAGTTACTCTATATTTAGAAAATGAAGGATCAAATCCCCGCCCCTCCTGATATTGGTGGTGGAAGTGGTAGTGGTAGAGGTAGCGGTGGTGAAAGTGGCGTGGGAACTTTCTCTTCCTGAGCTGTGCCATCTGCCGTTACATGGCTGCCTGAGGGAGATAACTAATATGCTTAAATATCGCATCAACATGTAACAATATTAAGCGTAAATGAGTAATGATATACATTTAACATACGTGAATATTTAATATTTTGTCAACAATAACAAAGGTCAAGGCAAGGTGAAACAGTCATTCACCGCTACAATCTAATATATGTTGTGAGACAGATCACTGAACTGGTAACTTGTCACAAGTAATATTGTAGTGATAAGGAGAGGAGATCCACATCCAGAGAACTGTGCAGGAGCGCCAGGCCGCACGGCTAGGCAACAATAATAAAGGTCAAGGCGAGGTGAAACAGTCAATCACCGCTACAATCTAATATATGTTGTGAGACAGATCACTGAACTGGTAACTTGTCACAAGTAATATTGTAGTGATAAGGAGAGGAGATCCACATCCAGAGAACTGTGCAGGAGCGCCAGGCCGCACGGCTAGGCAACAATAACAAAGGTCAAGGCGAGGTGAAACAGTCATTCACCGCTACAATCTAATATATGTTGTGAGACAGATCACTGAACTGGTAACTTGTCACAAGTAATATTGTTGTGATAAGGAGAGGAGATCCACATCCAGAGAACTGTGCAGGAGCGCCAGGCCGCACGGCTAGGCAACAATAACAAAGGTCAAGGCGAGGTGAAACAGTCATTCACCGCTACAATCTTGCACGTCATCGTTGCTGGAGACTCGAGGTCAGAATAGTGCAGTTTAAGGAGTACTAACTTCTTAATATAACTATTTCCACCATGGAAGTTTGCCAATAGTATTCATATTATTGTAGTGTTTTTGTGTTTATACGTGACCTTGATAGTTGTGTAATTATTACACCTACTGTATAACAGAGAGTACAAATGCATTGCGAATCGCCTGAAGCAGAAGTGAATATCGAACTCTAGTTTAATTGGTCCTTGCGATAATGACTATACAGAATATCTTCGGCAATCCCTTTGTCAAACACTATACATAGTTGTTACGGTTTTCTTATTTTAGCGTTAATATTATTCTGAAAAATTTTGTGTATGATTGGGGAAGTGAGTAAAACTGTGGTCACAACGTCGTTCCTTAGTGTTTACTAAAAGTAAAAACGGAAAGCCCTATTACAGTTACATTGCTGGATGATTATCAGGACAAAGGAGATGCGATCGATCGGTTTACTTTCCCCTTAACTGTCACGCTGTCGCCGTCCAATTTGCCTCCTTTCTCCAACAGTTGTGACTAGGAAGTGCTTTCTACTTCCCTAGTGGTTTGTTCCTCAGTTTTTGTTACGGTTTATACTATCTGTAGCTACTTTCCACATAAAAAATTGAAAGTAGTGATTGGAGTCTTGTATTGTACCGTCATATACTAGTACAGTACAAGACTTGTGCTGTTCCGTACTCTTGAAGTACAGTGCCTATTACATGATAACATGTCCTTGGTATGGCTCACTCTTCTCAGTTTCGCAATGAAATTTAGTTTTTGAATATTTTGTGCATGGTTTTGAACCACTGTTGGTGGTTTTAGAAAAGTTTACTGGAACAGCTCACATATATGTTACACTCGCTGCAACCTATCGATTTAACCAGAAGTATCCATTAATGTTTGGAAGTGTACAATATCTCTCAAAGTATTCATCACACGTATGATGTTATATTAGTTGTAGATGTTGTATTTTGTACGTTATAAACATTTTCTTATGTTTTAATCAAAAGAAACCTAATCCTGCAATATGTAAGTATATTATGACCACAGTTGTTATACTCAGCTTGATTAGAGCAGCTAAAATTGACTTTATCACACGATGATTTTAAGATATTTACGTTTAAAATTTTGAAAATAAAGCTTTTGAAAATTATTTTTTTCTGTAATTAGAGCGTTAAATTATAAGCTATATATCAAATTTCAACTCATTACAATAATCAGTCCTCAAAGTAAAAATAGTTAAGTGAAAAAAAAACAAAATGGCGGCTACTCGAATAATTACTGAGTTTTCGAAAATTTTAGTACGAAATTTTGGTTTGTCTTTGGTTCAAGAATTGCGTTAAATATTGATAAGAGGGTTCTGGGACACTCTGTGTATACAGGGTGTAAATCCTGATACGTCTGGATATATCCCGAACTGATTGAGATAACAATGTAAAACCTTCACCATACGTATTAAAATACCTTTATGAACTTTTTGGATGATAAAAATGTTGCATCCCAGTTTCAAAGATGTAAAGATGGGGTAATATTAAATTTTCAAATTCAAACATCTTGTGACATGTCATTTTAAAGGTGTATTCAATAGAAACACAATGACACGAATAGAACATCTCTATTCGTCTCTAGCAAAAGGTATGGATAAATAACGCAAAATAAATAATAATCAGTTGGGACAATGCTAATATCTTGTGCATATATCAACACAAGCCAGGAGCGCCAAACATGTCATTTGAGAGGTATCAGTTGTTTGTTGTTCCTGGCTTGTGCAAGCGTATTTTTAAAGTGGTCGTGGTCACTTGTGCATTGCTGGATTTCGTTGGAAAAACTATACTGCTTTTTTGTTATTTGTCTTTAAACATTTTCAACAAACGCCATTTTGTTAATATCAAAGATAATAATACAATTATTTAAAAATACTTTTCTCTTATCTATTCAAACCTATGAGCCAGACTTAGTTTCTTTAGCTTAACTAGTTTTAGAGACGAAATAGTTTTTTAGAAAAAAATACAAAATCGTGGCTAGCGATTAAACAAGACATTTTTCGGCCTATGTTTACAACACACACACACACTTTTTCTTTTATTCTTCGTTAATTGAAGAAAACAAAGGTAATACAAAAAAATATTGGAAAGTCATAAAATCTATTATGAATAAGAATAAAAATCAAATCAGCACAGTTATCTGTAACAATGTAAACACTGAGGTTCTTGGAAATGAAAAATTTGTTGCTAACTATTTTAATTATTATTTTGTAAATATAACCACAGAACTCAAGGAACAGTCCTTTGGATCTGATATGTTTTTTGATGATGAATGTAGAGACTGTCATGTGGGTTTAAATAATTTTTGTGTAAGTTTTGATAATATAGTTGAGACTATTAATAAGATGAAAATAAAAAAGAACTCTGGAAGTGATGGCATTATTATTATTACCATCAAAAGAAATATGGACATATTTGCTCCAATTTTACTTCATATATTTAATTTGTCTGTAATTGAAGGCATATTTCCAGACTCTTTTAAAGTAGCTCTTGTTGTTCCTATTTATAAAGCTGGTGATTGCAAGAAAGTCTTATCTTACAGGCCTATCTCGTTGATTAGTAGTATAGCTAAAATTTTTGAAACAATAGTAAAGGACCAATTATTTGCATATTTAAATTCTAGATCACTCACTTCAAATAAACAGTTTGGATTTGTACCGAATAAAGGAGCAGATTTAGCATTAGAAAACCATATTAAACACATCTCTGACTCTATAAACGCAAATAAAAACACAGTTTCCATCTATCTTGATTTTCAAAAAGCCTTGTTGATATTGACATTCTCTTAAAAAAAGTACAGTACTATGAAATTGGCGGGAGGGCATTATATTGGCTGACTACCTTTTGTAACAATAGAAAACAAACTGTGAAAATAAACTCTTTAACCAGTAACATATTAGAACTGAGATATGGTGTTGCACAAGGGGGAGTTCTTCGTCCTCTAATGTTTATAATTTATATAAATGAATTGCTAACACTAAATCTATATTCTTCTATTTTTGCCTACGCTGATGATACTTCTTTAGTATGCTCTGCCTACAATAAAGAAAGGTTGAAAATGTTAATTAGTCACGAATTAAATATGATATCACAATGGCTAATAAAAATCAAACTTCTTGTCAATACGACAAAATCTAAATGTTTATTATTTTTTAATAGAGATAAAAACTGTAAAGAAATTGAATTTGATATTTTCTGCCTTAAAAACATATGTAACTATAAATGTACATGTGAAAAAATAGAAATAGTTGATAAAATTAAATATTTAGGATTAATAATTGACCGAAATTTAAAATGGAATTATTACATTGATGCATTAAGTGTTAAGTTAAGAAAAATTAACTATGCATTGTACCATATGAAAAATTTTATTAGAGCAGAACATCTAAAACAACTTTACACCTCGTGGTTCGAAGGTATTTTAAGATATGGAATTATTCATTTTGGTAGTACGTATGAAACTATCCTTCAGCCTGTAGTATTAAATCAGAGATTTGCAGTGAGAAATATCTATAATTTAAGAAAGTTTGATCCTGTTACACACTTATTTCAACAAGAAGATATTTTAAATTTTAAACAGTTGTATGCTTTATATACTCTTTGTCACATTTTGAAAATTATAGTTTTAAAGGTTTTAAAGAAAATAAGGTGAACACACACATATATTTTCCGTCTTCGTGTAATGTTTTATTACGGTTTTTATTCAACTAATCAACCAATTGTACTTGACATATATCCACACACTTACTTACCAACTGAGTACATTTTTTTGTAGTGTGATAAAAAAAAGAACAGGATTTGTTTGATACATTTGTTGTTTGGAGTATTTATCATTTTATAATACAGTAATGTACTCTATGGTTACCCTAAAATGTTTGAGTTTTTAGTTTTGTTTGTTTAATGTTTAATGATTTCCGTAGATCGATTTTTTAAAATGCATAGTGTAAGTTCATAACTTAACTGTTTATTTTGATTTCTCCCCCACTGCTTAAATATTGAAGCCGATTGATACTACTACGTTTAAATTGTAAGTCAAGTCTGTTAAAGTATTATTATGAATTACTATCACAGTCGCTGAACTCGATTAAGTTATTAAAAATATATTTTACAAAAAAAATACAATATATCTCCTATGAAATATTGCAAATACATTTTATTTAAAGTAGGATGGATTAAAGGTCTGGACAGCAAATTGGCTCTGGTTGACCCCACAATGGAGTGGCGGCCATATTTAATTCTGAGGTTCTCCGCAAATAGTCCCTTTTCATCAAATATTGCGCCTCGGCTCTGTGAGACGATATCTTGCCCCCGGCTACACTCGCTGTGTAAGTGTTTAGTGCTACTGCTGCAGGTCAATTCTCTGCTACCCGCTATACCTTGGCTGCCAGCTACACAACTCAGCAACGCTGTGTAAGTGTTTAGTGCTACTGCTGCAGGTCAATTCTCTGCTACCCGCTATACCTTGGCTGCCAGCTACACAACTCAGCAACGCTGTGTAAGTGTTTAGTGCTACTGCTGCAGGTCAATTCTTTGCTACCCGCCATATGTTGGCTGCCAGCTACACAACACAGCAACGCTGTGTAAGTGTTTAGTGCTACTGCTGCAGGTCAATTCTCTGCTACCCGCTATATGTTGGCTGCCAGCTACACAACACAGCAACGCTGTGTAAGTGTTTAGTGCTACTGCTGCAGGTCAATTCTTTGCTACCCGCCATATGTTGGCTGCCAGCTACACAACACAGCAACGCTGTGTAAGTGTTTAGTGCTACTGCTGCAGGTCAATTCTCTGCTACCCGCTATATGTTGGCTGCCAGCTACACAACACAGCAACGCTGTGTAAGTGTTTAGTGCTACTGCTGCAGGTCAATTCTTTGCTACCCGCCATATGTTGGCTGCCAGCTACACAACACAGCAACGCTGTGTAAGTGTTTAGTGCTACTGCTGCAGGTCAATTCTCTGCTACCCGCTATATGTTGGCTGCCAGCTACACAACACAGCAACGCTGTGTAAGTGTTTAGTGCTACTGCTGCAGGTCAATTCTTTGCTACCCGCCATATGTTGGCTGCCAGCTACACAACACAGCAACGCTGTGTAAGTGTTTAGTGCTACTGCTGCAGGTCAATTCTCTACTACCCGCTATATGTTGGCTGCCAGCTACACAACACAGCAACTCTGTGTAAGTAAGTGTTTAGTGCTACTGCTGCAGGTCAATTCTTTGCTACCCGCCATATGTTGGCTGCCAGCTACACAACACAGCAACGCTGTGTAAGTGTTTAGTGCTACTGCTGCAGGTCAATTCTCTGCTACCCGCTATATGTTGGCTGCCAGCTACACAACACAGCAACGCTGTGTAAGTGTTTAGTGCTACTGCTGCAGGTCAATTCTTTGCTACCCGCCATATGTTGGCTGCCAGCTACACAACACAGCAACGCTGTGTAAGTGTTTAGTGCTACTGCTGCAGGTCAATTCTCTGCTACCCGATATACTGTTGGCTGCCAGCTGTACGTGCTGTGCTGGTTAATAACATGATGTTTATGAATGCCACTAATTAATTAAATTTTTACAAATTAATAATTGTCTTGAGGAATTAATCAAAGACGATTATAAAAATGGTTTGTAATTAGGAGGATGTTTATTCTGTTGTCTAAATGTTGTGTATAAAAGTAGCTAAGAGCACTTGGCGTGAAGACCCACTTCTCCCCACCCTTGTCAATAGCAACTCCTCTTGGGGCCGCTCTTCAGAACACATCAGCTTTCACATTTTCAACAAACGTACGGAGGGGGATTTCAAATGTTTGCAAACTTGGAAGCTTTTTGTTTATACAATTTTTATTTTTTAGTTTTCAGTTTACTACAATGTTTTACTGATAACCTAAGGTTTCATGATACCTCGTTTTAGAGTTTATACATTATAAACAGTATAGAAATTAGCAAATGTTATGAGAAAACCATTGTAAACCAGGATAGGCAGGGTATGAAGAATTAACAGGAATAGTGCTTAACTAGAAAGAGATTCAGTGGAAATCGTTAACCACACAATTACACTATTAATTAATTATAATTAATTAGAGAACTGAATCGTTTGTTTTGTCAAAGGCTGTCTGTCTCTGTGTCAGTGGCCACAATGGCTTCCACTGGCGTTAATTTGCCCAACGAATTTAACAAACAACGAAATTGGTTTATTGTTGGAGAAGGCGTTGGTAATTGATTAAATTTCACAAATTATTCATCCTTATTTCTTTCAGTTTCTTGCTGTCAAATATTACAAATCACAGATGTTTCTAAAATAAGAAATAATCTAAAACTAATTTACTCCCAGCGTGTTACTAATATTTTTTTTATTTAATGAAGGAGAAAACACAGCAGTGAGTGATGCTATGTTAAGCTTAGTCCTACTACCACCTGCCCGCGTCTTATTTCATTTTGAAGAATAGGAACATTCTAATCTCTAGGTCCATTGTAGGTTTAAGTTTAAAGATGCGCTCCTGAAGTACCTTGGAGAGATAAACTGTTTTATACGTGCCTTGAAAATTTTTCAAATTTCTCTCTAATACTTCCATGCTATTTTGCTGAATAGCTCCAACAATTTCAGTAGCAAGTGAACAAGTGTAGAATAGCGTAGAAAAGTCCTACAAGGTCTAAATGTCTAAAAGGAGACGTAAAGTCAAAGTTCTTAGCCTTTCAGTTAACACACTTATTGTGTAATAAATAATTACATATTACTTTAGTTGATTGATTAAAAAAAAAACCCAGATAAAGAAAACGTTCTGCATATAACACGTTGTAAAGTGTTACTGATTTTGACAGATTAATAACAATAAACGTCTATCTATTTAAGCGTGAATACATTATTATACTTATTATTCTTGATTGTACATATGATTAAAAGACACTTGTAGTATATATATATATATATATATATATATATATATATATATATATATAGCACCTATATGTGTACTAATCGGTTACAACATGCAAAAAAATTTAGATTATATATATATATATATATATCTCAACTCTAGTACAGTGTAAATTTACATAAATACGTATCCATATAGTTTATCAATTGACGGAAATATAAATAGGCGATGTGTTGGAAATCATTGAATAGAGAATTAGCGTCGCATGTAGTAGAGAGTGCTGTGCAAGATCCGAAGATGGAGAGAAAAGTGGAAGTGGCCGCATGAATAAACATGGAAACAGTGTTCCTACATCTGCCACAGACCACTGTTCTGTGCACCAGTTGCAACTGTTATTATGTTGCAAGAAAACAGTAGTGTCATGAATCGCATATAGCATATAAAAGTGGAAGTGGCCGCATGAATAAACATGGAAACAGTGTTCCTACATCTGCCACAGACCACTGTTCTGTGCACCAGTTGCAACTGTTATTATGTTGCAAGAAAACAGTAGTGTCATGAATCGCATATAGCATATAAAAGTGGAAGTGGCCGCATGAATAAACATGGAAACAGTGTTCCTACATCTGCCACAGACCACTGTTCTGTGCACCAGTTGCAACTGTTGTTATGTTGCAAGAAAACAGTAGTGTCATGAATCGCATATAGCATATAAAAGTGGAAGTGGCCGCATGAATAAACATGGAAACAGTGTTCCTACATCTGCCACAGACCACTGTTCTGTGCACCAGTTGCAACTGTTGTTATGTTGCAAGAAAACAGTAGTGTCATGAATCGCATATAGCATATAAAAGTGGAAGTGGCCGCATGAATAAACATGGAAACAGTGTTCCTACATCCGCCACAGACCACTGTTCTGTGCACCAGTTGCAACTGTTATGTTGCAAGAAAACAGTAGTGTCATGAATCATATAACACTTTTAACCAGTGGCTATTTTAATTAAGATAATATGTGTCGGAAAAATATGCAGTCAAAATGTTTTTGTGAACACTAAACTTACTTGTACTTTGACCAGATCTTTGATCTTAAACCCCTTTATTATCAAGTTTGTAAATTTAATTTGGTGCCACTTTACCGATCATGTTTATAACATTTTTATACTTAAATTATTGATGTTATAGGTCTTGACGTGTTCTCCAGTTATGATATTTTAGTGTAAAATGCTAAAATTCAAAGAAATTCCTACTTTCCGGCTTTCAGCTTTATCTCCCATAACATTAATCGTAAATGATATGTTCGCGTTAGAATAAATGTTGCAATCATATTTAGTGATCTACACAAACATTTTTCAAATATAATATAAAATGGTTGCTGTATATTTAGTAAAATAATAATATATAGTAAAATAATAGTAAACCTAATAATAATGCGGATGTTTCTACTCACCTTACTGAAGATATGATCTGCAAACTTGTATTTTACTATTACACACGTAAACCTTAGCTCTGTCTGACATGACTGTTTGCACATTCCTTACTCCCGATATGATCTGCAAACTTGTATTTTACTATTACACACGTAAACCTTAGCTCTGTCTGACATGACTCTTTGTTTGCACATTCCTTACTCCCGATATGATCTGCAAAGTTGTATTTTACTATTACACACGTAAACCTTAGCTCTGTCTGACATGACTCTTTGTTTGCACATTCCTTACTCCCGATATGATCTGCAAAGTTGTATTTTACTATTACACACGTAAACCTTAGCTCTGTCTGACATGACTCTTTGTTTGCACATTACCTTACTCCCGATATGACCTGCAAACTTGTATTTTACTATTACACACGTAAACCTTAGCTCTGTCTGACATGACTCTTTGTTTGCACATTCCTTACTCCCGATATGACCTGCAAACTTGTATTTTACTATTACACACGTAAACCTTAGCTCTGTCTGACATGACTCTTTGTTTGCACATTCCTTACTCCCGATATGACCTGCAAACTTGTATTTTACTATTACACACGTAAACCTTAGCTCTGTCTGACATGACTCTTTGTTTGCACATTCCTTACTCCCGATATGACCTGCAAACTTGTATTTTACTACTACACACGTAAACCTTAGCTCTGTCTGACATGACTCTTTGTTTGCACATTCCTTACTCCCGATATGACCTGCAAACTTGTATTTTACTACTACACACGTAAACCTTAGCTCTGTCTGACATGACTCTTTGTTTGCACATTCCTTACTCCCGATATGACCTGCAAACTTGTATTTTACTACTACACACGTAAACCTTAGCTCTGTCTGACATGACTCTTTGTTTGATTCCTTACTCCCGATATGACCTGCAAACTTGTATTTTACTACACACGTAAACCTTAGCTCTGTCTGACATGACTCTTTGTTTGCACATTCCTTACTCCCGATATGACCTGCAAACTTGTATTTTACTATTACACACGTAAACCTTAGCTCTGTCTGACATGACTCTTTGTTTGCACATTCCTTACTCCCGATATGACCTGCAAACTTGTATTTTACTATTACACACGTAAACCTTAGCTCTGTCTGACATGACTCTTTGTTTGCACATTCCTTACTCCCGATATGACCTGCAAACTTGTATTTTACTATTACACACGTAAACCTTAGCTCTGTCTGACATGACTCTTTGTTTGCACATTCCTTACTCCCGATATGACCTGCAAACTTGTATTTTACTATTACACACGTAAACCTTAGCTCTGTCTGACATGACTCTTTGTTTGCACATTCCTTACTCCCGATATGACCTGCAAACTTGTATTTTACTACTACACACTTAAACCTTAGCTCTGTCTGACATGACTCTTTGTTTGCACATTCCTTACTCCCGATATGACCTGCAAACTTGTATTTTACTATTACACACGTAAACCTTAGCTCTGTCTGACATGACTCTTTGTTTGCACATTCCTTACTCCCGATATGACCTGCAAACTTGTATTTTACTATTACACACGTAAACCTTAGCTCTGTCTGACATGACTCTTTGTTTGCACATTCCTTACTCCCGATATGACCTGCAAACTTGTATATTACTATTACACACGTAAACCTTAGCTCTGTCTGACATGACTCTTTGTTTGCACATTCCTTACTCCCGATATGACCTGCAAATTTGTATTTTACTATTACACACGTAAACCTTAGCTCTGTCTGACATGACTCTTTGTTTGCACATTCCTTACTCCCGATATGATCTGCAAACTTGTATTTTACTATTACACACGTAAACCTTAGCTCTGTCTGACATGACTCTTTGTTTGCACATTCCTTACTCCCGATATGACCTGCAAACTTGTATTTTACTACTACACACTTAAACGTTAGCTCGGACTGACATAACTTTTTGTTTGTTACAGCAATTATTTCGAAACCAAAATACAGCAGTGAACCCAGCGCAGCAGATCCAACTGCTGCAGCAGCAACAGTATCAACATCTTGCAGCGACTCAGCAGCAACAGCAACTCGCCGGACTCGCTCCTGCGCCAGGCGCCACTTTTGCTCCCGCCACCCCTTACATCATCAACCCTCAGGAGCCTTATGTCATCGCGGCAGGTAGGCCTTACCATACAAATAAACTGTATATTGAACATCTTGTGATGACAAACACTATACTTTTTGTGTTATTTGTACATTTTTTTCTGGGAAAACTTTTGTTAAATAAGATGGAAAGTTACTGTTTGATGAGTTTTTTTACCAATTCCTTATTCTTTATCGGTAAAATTTTCTGTCTTCGGACAAAATACCTTTAAATGGCCAAGAGATTTTATTGCAACAGTAGAAATAAAGTTTAACGCCAGATATTGGACCACAAAATAGGAGACTGCTCACTGCTCGGCTCATGGTCGTCAAATGATATTGGATTTGTTGTGGTTACGCTGTTCCGGCCCATCGCTCCCACAAAGACCAGCGGACGAGGCCTTGAGCACACGTTTTTACTTGTTTCAGCTGAACAAACACCTTTTTATTGGCACGATCACGTGATATTGAGTTATAAGTTTTGTGTATTTTAGGATCCTTTAATTATTTTGTAACAACTTACAATTCATTCTTGTAACGCTGTGGGACATCTTGCAGCAACAGAAACTCGCCGCGACTCACAATGTAAATTGGTATGGAGTGGCAGAGTGGCAGTAACAACGCTGACAGAGGGACCGGGTCGCGATCTCTTTCATTCATGGCTTGTGTGTGCCTCGTTTCCATATTAATTAAACAGTCCAAGTCTGTTGGCGCCTCTTCTAATGTTAAGACACCACTTTTAGTAATTGCTATCGTAATTTCTGAGTTTTGCACACCTTTCTCTGCAAGACTACTGTATTGTTTTTGTGACATCTGTTAATTATTGTCTTAATTACGCGTTATAAAAATATCTCTAAATTGTTGTTCTATAAAATCCTTAACAATCTTAAAGCCGCGTTGTTCGCCGTCCGTGTGTACCATTTACGTACACTTAATATAAATATGAGTAGGATTGCATAACTGTTCATAATTTTAATGGAATAATCAGTTCTCTTTTAAATGGATACATACATTATACAATAACGGCATGGTTATGCAGGAATGTGTAATTTCTACTAATCATTTTCTCACTTTTATTCGTGTCTAGGTTTAAATTTGATAGTCTGCCTTACTTCCTGGATCTTGCAAAAATATTACAACTGAGATATTGCATTACAGTATGGCTGTTACTGGTTTCTTTTATTCTTTACATTGTTAGTGATCTACCGTACTCGTGAACTTGAAAAGAACTACACTCCTAGGAACACACTTCACAGTACATGCGCAATACCAGTGTTAATATTATAAATAATGACATTGTGATACATCGTCCGGGAATTGGCTATATAGAACTGCTATTTACTACACGGGAACTAAGTGTTAGTCACTGCGAATAGCTGAAGATTATGTGTAATGTTATGCAAAGTTTTGTGTTCTGTACTGATCATTGACTACAATACGAGTATTTTAGTTTTCATATGTAATACATGATATTATATCGACTCGAATCTGGAGCAACCTGTAAAACCTCCTTAAGGAACGATATTTACTAATGTACCAATAATGTTATCGTTAATTTAGTTAGCATCGTCATAACATTAATAGTACAAAGGTGTGTATCAATCTAGTACTAATTAGAACTATTTATCATAACTTATTCAGACTTGTACATTTTACTATAAGTCACATAGAGTGACCGTACCCAAGTACTTGACTGTGTTTTCTTCTTCACCCAGGACACATTTCAGAACCAAATACGAAGGTGCTTAATATGTAATATATTTATGATGTCGTAAATGATATTGTTATGGACTTTATTAAATGCTATTTTTAACTGATTTTAGACACATTGCCATCTTCAGAAGCGACCCGAGATAAAAACAACCTGTCCAAAGAAGCGCCGCTTCCCCATATTCCACCACCTGCGCAATCCAACAATACTTCCAATTTATCCACCTCTCCATCAAATTTATTTTTGGCACTGCTGTGTATAATGTTTTAGCATTTCATTTTTGAGTTAATTTAGCTTACTTACACATTGCCCGGACGGGCGTGGGCGAGAACGGATTTAGGGTGTTTGAGCTGAATGACCGAGCGAGTATACTTTTATTTTTAAGAAGGATGAGGGAGGAAGGAAAGTACAAAACGTAGTGCCTATAATGCTGGATTTTTCAGAAAATCTATTAGTGCTAATATGGATCGGGGTCAACTATCGCTACGAGTGCGCTTGTAAAGAAAAACTCATATTATAGCCACATCAACATTTACATATTTCTTCTCATTTGGTGTCCCCTCCCTTAATGACTTAAAGTACGATTTGCACAGTACTAGAAACTCCCCTGGCCGTGTGTGTGTGTGTGTGTGTGTGTGTGTGTGTGTGTGTGTGTATGTGTGTGTGTGTGTGTGTGTGTGTGTGTGTGTGTGTGTGTGTGTGTGTGTGTGTGTGTGTGTGTGTGTGTGTGTGTGTGTGTGTGTGTGTGTGTGTGTGTGTGTGTGTGTGTGTGTGTGTGTGTGTGTGTGTGTGTGTGTGTGTGTGTGTGTGTGTGTGTGTGTGTGTGTGTGTGTGTGTGTGTGTGTGTGTGTGTGTGTGTGTGTGTGTGTGTGTGTGTGTGTGTGTGTGTGTGTGTGTGTGTGTTTGTGTGTTTGTGTGTGTGTGTGTGTGTGTGTGTGTGTGTGTGTGTGTGTGTGTGTGTGTGTGTGTGTGTGTGTGTGTGTGTGTGTGTGTGTGTGTGTGTGTGTGTGTGTGTGTGTGTGTGTGTGTGTGTGTGTGTGTGTGTGTGTGTGTGTGTGTGTGTGTGTGTGTGTGTGTTTCACCGATATGTGTATTTAATATCTAGAATGTTATGTACATTTGGCTATTTAGCTTATTGTCACAGCCTGTTCACTTGACTAAATTTATGTTGTATGAGATTCGATTAACTATTTTGACATTAAAAACACTTTCATAGCTAAAGTTAATGTTTTTAAATATCACAAAAGTAATTTAGTTTTTTATGATGTAGTATTAATGTAGTATTTATCTCGTGTGGTTTGTGCGCGGTGGTGAAGAGGTGAGGGAGGGGTTAAGCTTGTTAGGACACTACAAAGCGAGCACTTCAGTGCTACGGAATTTTGACTTTTTTAACGTGGTCCTTCCATTCGTTTCTTATATCCTTAAGCCGTGTCTAATTGTATAAAATGAACATGAAACTCGATGGTTTTAGAAACATTTATTTAAACACGTTAACTGCCATGCCGGTCCGATGGGGTCGGCGAATATTTTGTTGCTGCTATGCACTGCCGACCCGATCGGACCTCACCATGACGATAACATAGTTTTACTTTATTGCAGTTACGAGCATTGCGTTTAGCTCTGGTGGCAAACCAGTGGATTAAATATTCTAAATAGATACAAAAACTAACAGAGAACGTCGTTTTAAGTTGTTTCGTTATTTTTTAGATTCAGTAAAACACCGTGGAACATTATAAACTGTTATCTCCCGATCGGATCGGCAAATTTATTTTTTACCGATTGTTGATATATTTTTCTACTATACTTTCGTGAATTGATTTTATTATGTGATTATACTGTTTTATTAATTATTCTCGTTTCATTTACCTCATTATCGTTGTAAATGAAATTAGAAAAACTATTTTGGGAGCGTTTATATTGGAATTATCGGATATAAACTAATACCTAATATTTTAATATTTATAAAAACAAAGATTATTATTAATTGGATACATAAAAGAGGACTAATACTTATGTAATACAGATTAAGGTCTACTTGTGGATTTTCTTAAAACAGTTTTTCGGGAGGTAGGGCTTTCCTGGGCACAGCTCAAAGAAAGTTGTCACTTTCTTCAGATTTTTGTATACTTGACGACCTCCCTCACGCATAGCCTTGTTGTAGCAAATCTTGCAGTTCTTCCTTGATCTCCTTCCCTCTTCAATATCTAAGGCCTCCTCAATCTCATTAAGATCATTAATCGAGTCTTCATTCAAACCAGCATTTTCATTTCCACTGTTCTTATTCACACACACACTGCTGTTAGTCATATCAGAATTTCCATCTAGGCCTATCTTCAATTCGTCATCGAAAACAGCATTTTCATTCTCAGCCATAGCATCTTCGTAGTCGGTACTAAATACAGAATCGACAGTGATGAAATCTCCAATGACTTTCAAATCAGGAAACTCAGATCCACTATAATTTTCCAATTCACCATAATTACCTCCATATCTATCGCGTTCACTACTCATCGGTTCGTCCAAAAACATGTCTATATCACTTTCATCCAGGTTTCCACTCATCTCTGATATTTAATAAAGCTTAGACTAACATAAACAACCTTACAACTATGTAACGAACAATCACAATGAAGTAGCGAGTGCAAGTGAGGTTACATAAATAATTGGCGCGAACTACGCTACGCTTGTACGTATCGGCTGTGAGCGTGAAGAAGTTGGGAATGTTTGTTTGTTCAGTCCGCCGTTCATTGCACACGCACCATAGAGTAATGAAAAGGAATGCACGATGTCTTTACAGCCACTAAATATCCCAAAGTGTACTGAAATTTCTATGTCAGCCCGATCGGTTCGGCAAGTAATATTTTCAGGCAATTTCGGTTGAAAAATAAATCTGCCGACCCGATCGGTCCAAAGTTAAGCCCCACACCCCATATCATATAATTTGCATAAATCGTCTTAATTTACCGTTATATTCACCACAAAAACAATATCACATAGAAACCGAGCCCAGAAAATTTTGGAAATACAGGGAACTCTAGAATTCTTTATGGTGGCAGTTAACGTGTTAAAGTGAAAATACAATTATTTAAATCACACGGATACATTAAAAGTATAGAAACCTATAAAAACATGTTTGTGGATTTTTTTAGAAAATGTACCCTCTTAGATCCACCAAAAACCCCACCAGGATTGCAAGGAAGTGCATTGTTTATCATACTCGTATTCCAATTTTGAGAGATACTTGTTTCTCATGGCGGAAATTATTTCGGAAAAAAGATTGGTACTTTATGGATGTTTTAGAGCGCACAATGTTTCTGCATAAAATCCTTTTACTAACTTTAAACTGCTGAAACGGTGGACTGAAACTCGTTTTTGCTCTATAAACTACAGAAAATGTTATCGTTAACAAAATAACACTTTCTTTTATTAGCTGCTTGGCCTGTCACTCGAGAAGCTAGACAAAATTATGTTCTGTCTCTCCGTACAATGTCTCTCGAACAAACTGGGGTATAAACTTATGATGGTGGATGTCATTACATGGAATTTAACTGAGCTGTAGTGAACATTTTTACATTGATCTTGATGGCAACGAGAAAACTAAGAATAAATATATTTGTAAACAAACTTACAACTATCGTATGACATTTTAACATGTTACACTGTACAGTAGCAAATACAGTCTAGAAGCTATCTAACTATTAGAATGAAATGAGCTATAAACTTGAATTTTTCATGTAACCTAAGCGAAGTCTGTTACGCGGGGATGTGTGGCGGATTTCTAGTGTTTTCTTTATGTACACATTGTATTTATCTCTTTGAAAAATCATTGTATTATTCGAACAGTACTGCATTAAAGTAGTTAATGAGATTATTACGTTGTCAAATTAGACCTGGAACAATTTACATGGAGTTTTTCGATCAATTTAGATTGGAATTGTTACTTCCAAAGCCTAGTGCAAGAAAGTTTGCCTACGTTCCAGCATTATGAAACAACGTGATTACAATTTGATTTGCTGAATTTTTGTTTTGAACTCGTTAGAATCACAATTTTTTTATTTAAATCTCATTTTTTAATCTTATGTAGATTTTGTATACAAAATCAGCTATTGCAAATGTTATCGTGGTAGTTTTTACCGTACATTTCTTATAACTACACCGAATATGACCACCAGAGCCCAAAACCACTCCTTTCGAAAGTTTCTATATTATAATATGTTTTGTGAAACTGCATCCTAACTGTGCCAAAAAACCAAAACAGATTGAAACTTGGTTTATACATTTATCTTAGCAATATTACTGGTAACCTCTACAAGTATCTCAAGATGAATTCTTCGAATCCGAAATGTACATTAAAAATACAAAAGTGTTCAAAGATGTATTCTTATTAGTTATTACTGCTAAGTATTTTGCCAGCCAGGTACACTATTCCATTGCAATATAGCGGCTGTTTAAACTTTTAAAATGTTAATAATTCAATTTAAAATTAACATACATATAAAACCAATACCGGTAGTGTTCTCCGGAATGCTACATTTCGAAAACATTTTGTAATTTTTATTTCTAGACATAAGTTACATCATAGACATAAGTATTGTTCTGTCACCAAGAACTGGCGAAAGGAATGCTGAAACAAATTCAAATTGGTAAAGAATGTATCGTATAAATATCTTGACTTTGTTCTTTGTTTAGCTAGGTACGCCATTTCATTTCACTATGGCGGCTGCGCGGCGTCCAAACTTTAAAAACTTTTGCATCTCCGTTATTCGTTAACCTAGAAAACAAAAATTAAAGTGGCCTGGAATTCTTCCGACTAACCAACCTAGTGTTATTTAATTTTGCCATAAAATAACAAGATGTAGCTCTTTATTATTTTTTGTAGTGCGTCAGTGTTCGAATGGGAATTATATAAAGCGATGTTGAGAGTCAGGCGCATGCTCAGATCAAACTGTTGCACGTGTTTGAACTGAGGTGCTGCTATCTGTCCCTAGATGTAGTGTTCCGGAAACGTGTGTTTTTGTTTTCCGTGGAGGGTTGTGGTAGTGGCATCCCTGGTTGTTTTCAACGGTGGTTCGGCTCCTACAAGTCTCGTCAGCTGCTACCTTTGTAGTCTGGAATTTGCCACCATTTTATTTAATCAATTACAGTTCTTCTGTTACTGTTTTCATAAGTTGAATAATTGGGTTGTGTGAAATCAATAAGTGTCAGATGTTAGTGTTTTTCTTTTTCAGATCCAAATTCAACATTTCATGTCAAAATTATTAGACTAGATATTTTATTGTGACATATTACTGCATACATCGAATCCATGGGTACGTGCATCGGAGAGAAATCTACCACCTCCATGGGTTAGTCAATCTACACCTAAGTAACTGTACGTGGCAAAATTTCAATCAAATGTTAGAATAATGCCATTGAAGAAGGATCAAAAGCACAGACACATAATTCTTGCTGATGCTGATATTCAATCGCACGGTTCCAATGTTCCAATAACTTTGAATTAGTTGGGATTGTATGTCAATCCCTCCTACTCCTTTCCATTAACCACTTTCATTGTTTGACAGCTAGTGTTTAAATCCAAATATTGTTCCTCTCTTTTACTAGCCTATTTCCAACTATGAAATTATTTTGTAGGTACAATATCAATATGATATAAATTGTTAATTTTCTGAAAACCTGAGTAAAATTGAAAAAAAAAAATATTAGGTGGCATACTAATAGCCTACTTCATTTACTTATTGTTCACATCTCATATACCTTAGACCTGGTTAGGCCTATTGAAAAAAAAGTTTCAAAAGCTTTTGATTGTTGTATATGTAATACAGGGCCTTGGCCTATTTGTTGTGTGGATAATAGGATATTCATAATTTTTTAATGTACGAGACGAGACCTATTATACTAACCCTTTTATTGGTGTCATCATCTGATTTCTTTGGGACGTTCACAAATACAATTATATTAAAAATGACATTTCATAAGATCTTCAGCAGTGAATGTGATGACTACATGTATTATAACTGGAAAATCATACAGTGTTTAACACATTGACCACGGCTTACACCTTAGGCCATGTTGCCTGCTGAAGATTACTCAGTTTAGATCAGGAACAAAATTAAGTACACTAAATTTGTTATACCTAGACAGTTATTATTCAGTAGGCCTAGTTAAAATATTTACTTAAGGTTGTGGAAGATGAAGATCAATATTAAATGTGGTAAGGGTGTTAACTACTTGTATCATAGAAGTAGTTTTAACTGTAGTTAACACGTTGACCGTACAGACAACTTAAGCTGTGCTGACTGAAGGGAGTACTCAAGGGAATGTGTTATATTGCTGCTCCTTCACATTCATTTCCAAATAACAATTAGCTTTGTAAACCTAAAAACGCTAATAACATCTTGATATATTTAATATACCATTGAAGTATTCTTTTGATGATTACGATTGATGGGAATTATTAGTGCATTCTTAACATATTGGTAAATATTTTAACAATGAATCATAAAAACTCATTTTCCTAGTTAGCGTATAACTTATTTACAGATAACTAATGTTCATCTGGGGTAGGGTGTGATAAGTGGATCCGGTTTTTTATATCAAAGAATATAATCATCGATACCTAATATTCGCAAATAATAAATATGAACATAACCAAAATTAGGGAAACTCATTACTTAAACTAAATGAACCAGAACGAGAACGATCAAACACCAAAACTCATAAATAATTAAGAAATGATAACAAACGTTGGGAATAGAACAAGAAATGATAACATAACAATAATTAGAATATAAAATGGAAACTTGTCGAACTATCTATATGTTTTCGCCTGGGTAACAATTTTTTTACTACTTTAAGGAAATGGTTGAACATGTCCATTTCAGAAAATTGTACCTCTCTTCTATATAAATATTCAAAGAGGTGATCTGCAGATGGTCGGCTGGATACCACTTCTTAGACTGCGTTTTACAGTGGTTGTTCCAAGCTGTACTTGTTGTAATACGAGAGGAATGAGGGTTTTAGCATCTCGTTTGTTTACAGGACAAATCTATATTCTATACCTACCCCCACGTTTTTGTCCTTCCAGTATAGTATCTATTAAATCTAGTATCCAGGTTCCTTCTACCAACCTCTCTATTTTTACGTTTTCCAATTTTGCACTCATCAATTTCCACCACCACTCCAGGACCTCCAAGCTTTTCTTCCCTATTAAACTGATTATCAATCCTCACAAAACACACTTCTCTGCAAAACAACAGCCAGTTAGATATCGTACTTCTTGATGGACTGTGTAAATCAAAACTACACTCAAGAATTAAAAATCATAATTTGTCTGATTTCTGGAAAAGAATTACTTTAAAGTCACAATATTGCGCAGTCCAAACTTTGACCCTTCAATAAAACTATTCTTTTTTTTTTCATTGTGTTTTTACTATAATTATGTCCACCATTACCTTTTTTTGCATCTGAAGACGACCATGTTTGCTCCTCTCACAGTTGCATTTGTTTCTTTCCCACAAATTTAACATAATGGATTTTTAGGTACTATTCAACATGTTGAAGCCACAAAAAACATGTTTTATCATCTTTTAAAGCAATGACGTGTAGTTTTCTAAGATTGACTGCCATTTTTAATAAGCAATGTTACTTACGGTAAAATTGAAATATTACCTTACTTGTATTATTTGAAAGTATTTACAGCTGTTAATATACATTATTTAAGTTAATTATTCAAAATAATTAATCAGTATCGATTGGTTATATCGATGGTTATGATTACGTAATATTGTTTGCCAATTTCGATATAAAAAACCGGGTCCGCTTATCGTACCCTATCCTTCATCTGCACTGTCACCAACTACCAAACTATACACAACATATAGGCCTAAATTGTATCATTGTATCAGGCAGAGTACGATAAGCGGACCTGGTTTTTATATCGCTTATTACAATCATCGATCCTTTATATATTGAATAACAGAACTGTCAATCGATATCAATGTATCTCAAATACTCAATTCATCACATGTTTCAAGTCAATAGAAATAGTTTAAACAATTACGTAATGTCATAAATAATAAAGGAACCACAACCATTAAAATTAAGGTCGATGATAGGAAAAATGACATTTTAATATTAAAGAAGTGTAACAACAAAATACACATCTTGAAACCGAGAGAGACTCATTAAATAATCTTTTATTTTGTATATTTTTCTAAAGTTAACTATCTTTTTTATTTAAAAGTTAACTTATAGAATAAAATGTATTTAGAATATAAAAATGTGTGTGTAGTTAGTGTTGATGGACTGTCTCGAGATCCCATAGGAGGGATAGCAGGCACACTATATCTCAAATGGACGAGACCCCACCCACTCTCGTAATCCTCCACAGTAGACTAGACCTATCAATTCATCCTTTTTCCCCAATAAGTATCTTGTTATTTGTGAATTATTGAAGTGCCACTTCTGGACATATATAGATTTGCCTAGTGTAGATTCAACTGGAAGAATAAACCAGCTAGAAGTAAACCTTTCTTTGACGGCTAGTGAACCAGTTACAACATGCAGGCCTAGTTTATCTTAACAATGGAATTAGGTTGTTGTAAAAACACAGCTCTCTGATTAAAATCTAAGGTAACTCTACATTTTCAACCCTTGGTTTGTTTAGATTCTAATGGTCTAGGAGACGAGCTCAAATAGTATACTTCTTCATTAAATGTTGAAGGATCTCAATTACAAGTACAAACATTTTGCAAGTACAATGCAAGATAACTTTTATATTTGAATTTATTGAACATTTTTTCTCAAAAATTTAAATAATTAATTTGAATGGTTTTCAGTATGTTTGTAATACTGGTTTATTTATTTTTTAAATGAAAGTGTATGCTTCTGTTATTTTTTTTAAGATATGTACAATTATATCACTATATGACATTACATTTTTTTATCAAAATAATGCTAATGCTGTTAGAGTTATAATATAAAATTTGTGAATGGGAAGTGAAAAATATATAATGATGAATAAAAATAACAAAAATGGGTGGTGAAGGATTCTTAGAGAAATTTATATTGAAATCTGTGTGCTTATAGTTACATTAAAAATGTGTAGTGTCTGCCAGTATAAATCAACATAACAAAGTAGTTTATATCTGATAGTTTGAGCTCTAAGATTCACTTTAGGTTCCAAATTTAGTTTTCATTCATTATGAATTCAGAAACTAGAAATAATATTCAGTGCCACAAAAATAAAACTATCGTCATAAATATCAGTTTAAATGTTATTGTTTTATTGACTGAACAATATGTTTTGTTGACAGCAGGACCAACAGTTATGCCTCAGTATTATAGCATGCCATGGGGTGTGTATCCTGCCAACATAATCCAACAAGGGACGACGACACAGCAGAGGCGTCCTCTGACACCATCATCAGCGTCAGAGAACCCATCAAACCTGCCACAAGTACAGCCCAGCCAGTATCAGGTGATTCCAGCCTACTACGATCAGAACGGTAGCATGGTGATCCGCAGCATCTCTGCTGGTGCTCCTCAGACGATGCGGCTCGTATCCCCTGCTCCGGTACTGGTTAATGCAGGTACACCAGGCAGCTCCATGCGACTGTTGGGCTCTCAGACCCAACAGATCACCACTCCTCCCTCTTCAATCTACAGCGGTACACAGCCTGCTTCATTGTACAGCACTCCAACTGCCAATGGAACTACAATATCAGGTTAGTTAGCATAAAATAGATTGTTCTTAGATTGCTAATAAGAAATGGTTTCCAAAAATGGGCCTAATGGTGCTTGTGTTGGTTGTTGATAACAAATGTTGATGATAAAACTTGTGGAACTGTGTATGTATAAATGTACAAGATAAAGACATTGTTTTTTAACACTGAACTATACTTGAACTAACCACAAATTTATTTTGAATTGGAAACAAACCATCTTAATTATTAATTACTGCTACGTTTATCCTTCTTGTTTACATATTTGTAAAATGTAACAACTTGATGTGGTATTGTTATTATGTCTTTGTTTAAATTCATTTATGTTATCTCATCGAAAACATTCCAGTGTGCTTTTTTGTTCTGTATTGGAATTAACAGGTTCTATTGCCTTGTTAACTTATTGTGGCTGAAAGAAATGTAAACTTTATTAAGTAGATTGTAAATATTTGTTCTGCTTCTGAACATAGGCATGTCTATTAAAAACAATAATTATTACATTCAAGAATATGAAACAAAACGAAATGCAAATATACACACAAAATATTAGATTGAGAGCACTGTATATGTTTTAAAATTTAAAAAAATGTATTAAGATGTTACTTTCTGCTGAAAGAAAAATCTATAGTTTATAGTTTCAAAATGGTGGTCTTTTGAAAATTGCAAACCAGAATTTCACAATAACTGAGAGAAGAGAAAAAAAAGTCAGACACACAAAATAAAGGATTTAAAAATCCAACAATTTTACCACTTATTTTGTTATGAAACGGTGATAAATAATATGTGTACTACTCTCATACAATTCATTGCAGTCTATTTTTAAACTTAATTAGAACAAACCACAATATGATCATGTGGTTATTTTATTTTTACTATAGCATTTCTAGTGTTTTTGTCGAAATATATAAATACTTGACTGCAAGATATAACTAAATGGCCTGATAACCTACAAACCACATAATGAGGTTGTAGTAAACTCAAAAATACTACACTAAGAGGTAGTATCAGAAAGTTCCTGGATTAGTTCTGCTAATATTTGTTTTCTTACCTGGGCTATTATTGGGTCCACTTTGAAATAATCTCCATTTGAGTTGATACGATGAACCCAGCTTTGCTTCCATGACTGGAAAGTGTTAAAAACCAACTTCTCCAGAAAGAGAACTTCCTGGATTTTTTTTTTCTCAAGTGGTGGACAGTGATCTTTTATATGCATTTCATTTTTGGGAAAAGAGAATAGTAACAAGGGGCTAAATATGGTGAATAGCCAGGATCTGGAATGTTAGCCATGTTGTTTTTTGGACAAAAACTATTGTTTTCTTGTAAGCGTGAGCTGGAGCGTAGTCTCGTGATCCAACAACCAGTTTTTGTCTTTCCACAAGTGAGGCCTTCTTTGATGCACATATTCCCTCAAGCGCCTCAAAACGACACAATAAAAATGAGAGTTCATTGTAATAATCAGGTTGCAAGAACTCACGATGGACTATGCTTTTAATGTAAAAAAACCACGAGCATTGTTTTTGTTGTACTTCCCACTTATCTTGCTTTTTTTTGTTTTAGTGACTGTGGACTTTTCCACACTGATGACTGCTGTTTTGTTTCTAGATCATAACCATAAAACTAACATTTATCACCAGTTATGATCCTGGATGTGAATGTGGGGTCACTTTCAGTTGTTTCTTTGAGTTCACTGCTCATATTAACACATTGCTGTTCCTGATCAACAGTCAAAAGCCAAGGCCAAATTTTGCGGCAATCTGATACATGACTAGATTTTCAGTTAACATTTCTTGACAACTTCCATAGCTAATAAGGACTATACTACATAAGTTATTTATTGTCTGATGACGGTCTTCATGAATGAGGTGCTGAATTTGTTGAACAATTTCATCTGTTGTGCTCATGGAAGGCCATCCTGAACGATCATCATCTTTAATTGAAGTTCTGCTAGCCTTGAAACAAGTGTACCACTCAAAAATCTGTGTTCTGCTCAAAAGCTTCTTCAAGCATTGAACAAGTTTCCTTTGATGATTTGTTTAAAGCAAAACTTGGTGCGAACCCATTGCTCAAATTTATCAGCCATCACAAAAATCGCTACATAATGATAACACACAACAACAAAGCACAACTTTAAGACATAATCTAACAACTCACAAAAAATGATATATGGCACAATGACTCAGCGTCTATCATGGCAGAGGCTACTGTAGGGCTGGTGGCTTTTACAGTTACGTAAAAAAAACTGTAAAAGTACTGTACCGGGAACTTTCTGATTATTGGGGTTGACAGGGAATTTAAGTGAATTAGCTACATTTAAAAAACTGTCATATCCTATAGCTTTTTATTGTAGTAACTTGATGCTGAATAAACAATTATTTGTAAAAGTAAATTAACTAAATAAATTCAATTAGTGTTTTCTTTGATTTGCTGTAAATATTCAATAAAAATATGTTAAGGAATAAATTTAAATTACTTGTATTGTGAAACTAATATCATCTGTAATTTCAAAGCTTTTGGTTGTGAATATTGTTATTAGTTAGTAACAATTTCAACATAAATAAAAACTCCTGTGGGGGCTTGCTTTTGTAATAAATCTATCAAAAACTAAATAAATGATTTGGTTGGTACCAGAATGACTGAAAGTGTGAGAGACTAACTTGTGTGCATGTGTAGGACTTCCCCCACAATCTGGGTCTGCTGCTCCTGGCTACTCGACTAACCTCGCTTCTCTCACTTCTAGCCTCTCGTCTCTGGGCGCAGGTTAGCACAGCTTGCATGTCTCTGTGCCTGCCAAAGCCCCTCTAGATTAAGTTTTGAATACAATCCATCAATTTTTTTTTTTTTTTTTTAATGACAAACTTGAATCTGTTATTGTTGTTGAATAAATTTGTTTACTGTATTTGGCTTAATAAATAACGATAGAGAAACTCAAAAGAGTTTTTTCTTAGATGCTGAGTTAGAAAGTGTACTTATTTAAAAACAGAAATCATGGTATGTGTGTACTGTATTTTTAATTATATTTTTAGAGCAACAATATGGATTGTATGGTTTATAAAAGTGTGCATTATCTGCCTTAGTATGGAATGTTGAAGTAGTTTCAAACCTGAGTGCTAATCATACTTCACCTGCTCACCAATTAAACCTCTTTCTTTCCTTCACTAAGTTTCAGATTTGTTGTTTTTGTTTCTAGTTGCATGTGATTATTTATGCGTTTGGATTTTAGTTTGGTATTTTTTTGTATTTTATTTTATACTATATAAGGTGTAAAAAAAAAAAATATATGGCATGTTTATTTACTACATTGAAAAGATTGGGTCCTTATTTGACCCATGTGGATTACACTTTTAGCCATGAAATGCAATTTTGAATCATTTAAATTGACCCATAATATATACTAGTGCAGTAGGTTTATATGAACACAACCATCAGTAGCACAACTCTCCCAACACATGCATTTTTCTAAACTCTTTGAAATAGCCATAAAATCTAATTTTAAAAGTACCTTTATACTATATGGCTTATTTTTAAACCTCTTTAACACAAATTCTTTTCCAAATTGAGGTCAAACCTTATATAGTAAGTCTTTATGAAAAACCTAACCTTAATATAATATATCATTAGTATTGCATATTTTCCATAATCATTGACGTTTTTTGTGGCAAATGACATCTCGGGTACAGTTCTAGATATGAAACTCCTCTCCTCTCTGAAGGGGTAGCATCGTGGCTGCATGTCTATTGTAAAATCTTGCCGCAATTATTGACATTTTTTGTGGAAAATGACATCTCGGGCACAGTTCTAGATATGAAACTCCTCTCCTCTCTGAAGGTGTAGTATCGTGGCTGCATGTCTATTGTAAAATCTTGCCGTAATTATTGACATGTTTTGTGGAAAATGACATCTCGGGTACAGTTCTAGATATGAAACTCCTCTCCTCTCTGAAGGGGTAGCATCGTGGCTGCATGTCTATTGTAAAATCTTGCCGCAATTATTGACATTTTTTGTGGAAAATGACATCTCGGGCACAGTTCTAGATATGAAACTCCTCTCCTCTCTGAAGGTGTAGTATCGTGGCTGCATGTCTATTGTAAAATCTTGCCGTAATTATTGACATGTTTTGTGGAAAATGACATCTCGGGCACAGTTCTAGATATGAAACTCCTCTCCTCTCTGAAGGGGTAGCATCGTGGCTGCATGTCTATTGTAAAATCTTGCCGCAATTATTGACATTTTTTGTGGAAAATGACATCTCGGGCACAGTTCTAGATATGAAACTCCTCTCCTCTCTGAAGGTGTAGTATCGTGGCTGCATGTCTATTGTAAAATCTTGCCGCAATTATTGACATTTTTTGTGGAAAATGACATCTCGGGCACAGTTCTAGATATGAAACTCCTCTCCTCTCTGAAGGTGTAGTATCGTGGCTGCATGTCTATTGTAAAAGCTTGCCGTAATTATTGACATGTTTTGTGGAAAATGACATCTCGGGTACAGTTCTAGATATGAAACTCCTCTCCTCTCTGAAGGGGTAGCATCGTGGCTGCATGTCTATTGTAAAATCTTGCCGCAATTATTGACATTTTTTGTGGAAAATGACATCTCGGGCACAGTTCTAGATATGAAACTCCTCTCCTCTCTGAAGGTGTAGCATCGTGGCTGCATGTCTATTGTAAAATCTTGCCGCAATTATTGACATTTTTTGTGGAAAATGACATCTCGGGCACAGTTCTAGATATGAAACTCCTCTCCTCTCTGAAGGTGTAGTATCGTGGCTGCATGTCTATTGTAAAATCTTGCCGTAATTATTGACATGTTTTGTGGAAAATGACATCTCGGGTACAGTTCTAGATATGAAACTCCTCTCCTCTCTGAAGGTGTAGCATCGTGGCTCCATGTCTATTTTAAAATTTGGCAGTTTTTAAGTGCTGTATTTTTATGAGAAAATAGGTGGTGTGAGTTTAATGAATTTGATAGTACATTATATAATTGATATTATATCTGTGTAAAAGTACCTAATGCAAAGGAAAACAAATTATATATCAGTGCATTAACATTTTTTAATACAGTTAAATTGTTTGTAACTGTAGTACTGAACAATAACAAACAAACTGGTTTTTGTTAAAATACGAGTTTTAAGTTACTAAGTTCGTTACAATATTAAATGTACTGTACTCTACTGTATTATAAATGTACGTTTTAGAACTAAAGTTGTTAGCGAGAGTCTATTCAAAATAAACGTGATCTCGATAGCATAACTTTTAAGATCACAGAACCTTGATAGTATGTTTCCTCTCAACTGCAAGAGAAATAACAAGCATTTTTCAAAAATTCCGTTGCGAAAGTTGCTACCGAGGTTTTACTGTTACATTATGGAATTTAAATTGTGATTGTAAAAATATATGTATTTATAGTAAACAAATTTTAAGGTTATCAGATATATTTCTTTTTTTTTTCTGGCCACTAGCTAAACTGGTGCAATTTTGGGAAAATTATAGTGCATAGAAAAAAAACATGTATAAATATTTTACTTTTGTTGAATTAAAACAAAACTATAAGAATTTGCTGATTACAATTCTTTTAAATCTATTAAACTGACTAGAGGTCTCCCACTTATACAATAATTTTATTCGACTTCAGAATGTGTATTATTCACCGCATTAAACTACAGTATTGTAGGTTTATGTAATAATGGTGTATCTAACTAAGAAAACTTTGCAGGGCTAGGGTTGAGCACAGGGAGCACTGGCCGAAGAGACTCATTTGATCGAAACACATCAGCATTCTCACCGTCATTGGAATATGGACGACAAAAGTGGCCTCAGAACTATGGAGCCTTAGGCACAGTGACTGCATCTCCCAGTCCATTAGGTTTAGCATCGGGCTCAGTCTCCCCACCTCCCACTTTGGGCTCCTCTGCTGGCCTGCAGCTGGGGGCTCTCACGACATCGGCCAACCGCACACTCCTGTCTGCGGCACCCGGTGCTGAAGCTATGACCAAGTTCAGAGCTGCTGGCACCATGCTTGGTACCAACTCTCTGTTCGCCAAGCTCGGTACAGTTCCACGCACTCTGGGTGGGGGAGGCACATCTCCTCTGGAAACCAAACCCACGGGCCGTAGTCGATTACTTGAGGATTTCCGCAACAACCGCTACCCCAGTCTGCAGCTCAGGGACCTGGCCAACCACATTGTAGAATTTTCCCAAGACCAGCATGGCTCACGCTTCATCCAGCAAAAACTGGAACGTGCTACTGTTCCTGAGAAACAGCTTGTGTTTTCTGAGATCATCGCAGCTGCTTATAATCTCATGACCGATGTCTTTGGAAACTATGTTATCCAGAAATTTTTTGAATTTGGAACTGCTGATCAGAAAACTACTCTTGCTCAGAAAGTAAGTTAGGCTTGGTTTATGTAAAATAGAATAATAGAACTGATAAACTGTAACAACTAACACTAGTGACATTGAATAATATTTTACTAGTTCAGTTTTTCACATTGACTAGCATTGTTAATAAAGGAATACTGGTAAATAACTTAAGGTATGCTTATTATCACTTCTCAGATACTCTCACACTTTTACAGGTTTGTATTTTTTCTATGATTTTCTAATTTAAATATTAATATTCATACTATCATTTAAGTCAAAGTTCTAAGCAGTATTCTTCATGTCATTCATTATAAGTACAATAATGTCTGCTTTCTATAATGAGGATTAAATTATTCTTTACCAAGAGAGTTCTCATCACAGTGAAATTTCATTATAAAATACTGATGAATCCAAATATTTCTTATTACAGCTAAAAGTGTTGTTTTTCTCACAGTATAGGGCTACAACTTCAGAGATACATCAGAATAATAATAACTGGACAAACATAAACCTCTTATTCAACCAGGAAGAAATATGCTTCAAATACATTGTTGTGCATAAATTGTGTCCCCTATATAGTTACATTGGTGCTAAAATGTACCTAGTATACTTTTATAGTATTGCAAATTTTTCAAATGCTCTTGATGAGGTTAGCCATCATTTAGTACAGATTAGGTATATAGTATTGGTACTTAAGTTATAAGTCTCGTTTATAACTTTCACTTCATTGAAACTGTTAGCCCTCTTAATGTTCATTGATTTTGTATCGACATCAGTCATGCTAATGAAAAAATGTATTGCTGATATATCGGCAATTCTACATTTTTGTAAATAGCAATATGTAGCTGTGACCTTACTTCGTTGAATGTGTTATACTCTGTACTGCATATTTGTCTTCTTTCAGCAAACCAGTTATACTAAATATCATTTGTAGAAACGAATTAAAACTGTTCTGCATAAGATCATTTTTGTACAGTAACTGTTGTTCTAAAGTATATAGACGTTGGTTCAAAAACCATTTGAAAATATGGCTGTTTCGTAATATTTCTGGAGTATGAAATTTATATATAGTGACCTAGAGTGATTAAACATCATTTTCATTTATATATCAAACATGAAGTGAAATGAAATGTCACATTTAACATTTAGTATAGAAAAAAGAGGTTGTTTGTAATTTTTTAGATGTAATTTGAATTGTATAGGATTTTTGGACTGAAATAATGTATTTATTTTCTTTCCAATATAGTATTTTTAGCATAAAAAATAATCCTGCAAACTTAGCAGAATTCCTTCAAAATTAGCTTAACTATGTAAACAGTAATAGATAGCATTTGAGATTTATTATAGTTAGTCCTAACAGCATCAGGACACTTATGAACAGTTACTACATAGGCCTCGTATTGTGACATGAGAGAGTAGTTGTCAGTAACAACCATTTTCTTTGCAGGTAAGAGGACATGTACTGCCCCTGGCATTGCAAATGTATGGCTGCCGAGTGATCCAGAAAGCACTAGAGTCCATCTCTGGTGAGCAGCAAGTAGAAATTGTCAGAGAACTGGATGGTCATGTGTTGAAGTGTGTGAAAGATCAGAATGGCAACCACGTTGTACAGAAATGTATCGAATGTGTTGATCCTCATGCTCTTCAATTTATTATAAATGCCTTCCAAGGACAGGTAAGTTAACATGTCATGGTAATTATTTGTTATATTAGTATGTAAAATTAAATTATGAACATATTGTGAAGTTATTACCTTTATTTCAGCCAAAACTTTCCCCAAGGCTGACAACTTTAGTTGAAGTTACTAGCAAAGTAAAGACTAGTATGACAAGTTGTTTTATTTTTAAAACGTTTGTCAAGCCAGTCACTTTTTCCAAATATTTAAAATATCAATTCCTGTTGTTATAACATTGATGAAAGAATTAAGCTTCTGTCGAAGGTTGCAGAAGCTGGAATCATGGAGTTCTCAAATATAGACCAAAATAAAGAGATGTGCATATCTGGACATTTGCTTACAAAATAAAACCCAAAATTAGCCACAGTGAATAATCCCTTTAACGGCTTATTAAAAAATAAGGAAAATGAATTTTTTTATACTTATTTTAATTTATTGTTCTTTTTTCATTACAAACAATCCAAAATAATTATTTCAAAATTGATGAATTAAACTACTTATCAAATCCACACCATTTAGGGTACGCTTGTACATGGAGGCCATCTTAGACTGCTGACACATTGCCTCACAATTCACCATATTAATTCACACCCTAAGATAAGGACTTGAAAGAACTGTTACTCCTTCTTTTATTCCTTTAAAATCATACCCAAATTCTCTTTAATTTATTTTTATGAAACTATAGAAAAGAAATTATTTCCCCTTGGTTTCAATACTGTGCAGAAATTATAACTATCATTTCTGTTTTCAGGCTTCACTTTGCTCCCTTTAAGCAAATCTTAGAATCTATTAAAGTTATTATTAAAATATATTCCACAATATAATAAATAAATAGTTTCTGTTGTTAGTATTATCACTTGAACTTGAAAACAACATTAAGTTAAAATTTCATCCTGACAGCTGAAACATTATTTATTACCTTAAACAAAAGATACTTTTATCTTCCTCTCCTCTCTGTTGGATCTCATCATGCTGTTTTCCACAGAAGGTGTGAAACTTGATGAATACTTTATGAAATGTTTTACATTCTTATATAAAATGTTTTCAATGTTTAAATTAATTATATCATGTTATTTCATGACAGGTGTTTGCTCTGTCAACTCATCCGTACGGCTGCCGAGTGATCCAACGTATCTTGGAACATTGTACCCAAGAACAAACTGCTCCTATTCTGGAGGAGCTTCATCAGCACACAGATCAGCTGATTCAGGACCAATACGGAAATTACGTCATTCAACATGTTCTTGGTAATTACCTACCTTGCACATTCCGTAAATATAAATAATCCTCCTAAAAAAAAATTTTAAATGTCTTTTCATGAATATTATCACATAAGAGGTCACATCTGGGACAGTTTGACGTTTGTTTTGGAATTTGTTAACACTTTGGTGATATTAACAGCATGAGAGCTGGTCTTATCTCTTCTCATATATTTTTTCACAAGATCTGTATGTTTGTCAGTTTTTTCACTTTGCTTTTAAAGTAATTAACATTTTACTATTCTCTGCACCCAGCTCTGCAATATTTCCCGATAAAAATATTTGCACTTATGAATAACATCACTCAAGTTCCACTTTGGATTATGGTCATTTATGAGACAATTTGAGTTTTATATGACAATTATTTAAACAGTATATTCTGGAAAACTATTATTCAATCACAGGATTCTTTCGAGAAGATTTTACACTCAAGAAAAATCACAAACTGTGTGGAAAAATAAGCTTGAGCAAATTGCCTTTGTATGGTTTTTCACATGTTAAGTATATTTTATGTTAATAATTATGTACATGATATGACAAAGTAGATTGTGTGTATATAAGGACTGTTATTTTTTAATTAATTAATTTCTTTTACTGCTTGAGGGAAGCATACAAACTTGTTATGAAATTGAGTTGAAGAAATGTTTATCCCATGTTTGCTGTAACAAAATACATCATTTTCTGAAGTGCCTAATGTGAAATAATAAATAGCCTTTTACTTTAAATTGATATTACTTTTTTGAAATTTTTATCAAAACCTAAAAATGTGTTGAAGATTAAAAATTATACAATTAAAATAAGACCAATCAGGTATGTTACTGGACCAACGTACTCTTTCAACTTAATTTTAAATTTATCTCCATATTACAAATTACAACTGTTTAAATATAGATGGGAATTGTTAAGTTCTAAGGCATACATAGCAGGTTTCATGAATATCATTGAGTTTTTCGGTTAACACAATATATTTTGACCTCGCTATTGAGTGCCATCAAGATAAAATTTAGATTAACCACTTTTATTGACAGTTGATTATTCATAATTATTGTGTAACAACAAAGTATTTTTGAAAAGTTATTAAACTCTACTGCAAAATCAAAATGCTTTCTAACATTTTACAAAAATTCAATGTATTTATTCCAGTAAAACATAGAATACTGAAAATTATAGGGTCTGAACACATGTAGGATTTAACAAAAATTTCCAAAGGTTGTATTATTTTATAATGTACAGAACTTTTGCAATCAAGTCAGAATAAAGTTAGTTGTCCTTTAAAAAAAAATTAACCCTTCCCACGCCGTGCACAGATATATTAGAATGGCAGACTTAACCAAAACCCCACATACAGTTATATATTTACAGATATATGTCTCTTGGAGAGGTTTTTAGTTCTCAAAAGGCCTTTGAAATGCCCAGTGCATGCGATGTGCCTATCGCAGTTGCCGAACAAGTAATTATAAACGACCTTCACTCAGTGGCAGGGGGACAGGAGTGCCCTTTATCTAACCCCAAGCGCTTCTCGTCAGTTCTGCGTCTCCTACAGAGCCATAACCAAACATATCCGTGGCTTGTATTATTGCTTTATCGGTTGTCACAAGTGCACGCAAGCGTGCGCGTCTACTACATATCTCGTTAATATTCTTCATCGCATGGTAGTGTTGTAATTAGTTTTAAATATTTATCTTGTTAAATAGTAAAATGTAATTAAACTTTTAATTTTACAATGAAATTGAAATTTATTTGAAATAAACAGTTTTATAAATAGTTCTTTTTTATTTTTATCAATAAATATGCAAGCTTTAAGTAAAACTCCCTGTTCTATACTGTTTTTTGCTTTTACCTTTTATAATTTAGTTATAATAAAAATTAGATGAACTTAAAGAAACAAAGATTTTTTACTTGTCTTGCCATTATAGGAAAGTTAATGGATTTATTATTAGTGGTGTGCAAAGGGTTAAAAATGATCAATCCTCTGTACTTTTGTATGTCGCTTTTTGGTGGTAATATCATGTCATGATTTTTTAGCATGAGTAGGTGGTTGTTGCTTCTGGAAGTAGCTCAACAAATAGCAATGAAAAAGAAATGCTTTGCATCTTGTAAGAAGGATGTTAACTCTTATGCTGAAAGTAGAGGTATGTCTGAGCACATGGCTCATGAAAGCTGAGATGGTGGTGAGGATGAGGATTTTATTGCTTTTTTTCTGTGAACAACTTTTAGGTGTTGTTCTCCATTGATAGTCCTAGCAATAAGTATTTTGAGTGTTGTCACTATATATTGGGGTCTGTAGTTACTCGATTTGAGGCTACTTGAGCTGTTTTTACTACTATTCAAGTAACTTCCTGTAACCTAGGTTTCTGATAATTGTGGATTTAACGTGCTTACAGAAACATTCTAAATATGTCATTCTGCTCATAATTTTTTTTTTTACAAAATCTTTACAGTGGAACATGAACAGAACATTATTTGTAATTGTTGCTTGGTCTTACATAAATTTGTGTTTGCAGTAGTTCTAACTCACCAGTGTGCTCTTGCTAAGCTTGTTTTTTCATCTTGTGCATTTTGTTTATCATAATGGAACAATTGCTTGAACTAATATTTAAAAATTAATTATCAATATTTGTGTTATTCATTACTTTTCTTTACCCTCATCCCAGCCTAATCAATTTTTGGAGCATTTCTTTTGTTCATTGATAATTTAAAATGCCTGTAAACATCTCTTAACTTTGACCTTGTACCCTAAATTCTTGGGTAGCCAAAAAATATAAAATGTGAGTATTTAGTATATTTTCACGCTTAATCCAACAAAACGTGACTAGAGCAGCCCGCACCAAAATAGTTCAATAACATTTGAGGCTATAGTCACACACTGCCTGCTTGATTGCCATGCTGTATGTAACACAGATGAATGAGACAAATGAATGTACATTTGTTTATGGTAACACCTGAGATAAGTGGGAACTCAAACGCACCAACCATCATTGGATTATTATTGTGTAGGCTCTATTTTATTAACTTTTATTAGTTTATTGAGGTTTGCAGAGTGCAAAATCTATTGCTTTGGGTCAGTAATAAGAGCTAACACATCCCCAAAATACAAATAGTCATTAAATTAAATATATGTATATAGAAGTGGAAAAGAAACCCCCCATTTATCATTATAGTCTGTTGTTGTCACGACTTAGTCAGTGTTATACAAAATTTAGCTAGATCTTAATCAAAACCTAGTTATTATAGTATGAAACAGATAATTTATGAGATCCAATTGTTTCAGAACATGGGAAGCCTGAGGACAAATCTCTCCTAATTGGAGCAGTGAGAGGAAAGGTACTTGCCTTATCTCAGCATAAGTTCGCATCCAATGTGGTGGAAAAATGTGTCACCCATGCCACTCGAGCAGAGCGAGCTATCCTCATTGAGGAAGTCTGTGGCTTCAATGACAAGTAAGAAATACTTTGTGTGACCCTTAGTTGCTGTTTCTGTGTTGTTTCACATCTGTCTGTTCATTATTGGTCTACTGGAGACAATGATTTATACTAATCAAATTTCTTATCAAAACTTCAAAGAAAGTTCTATAACACTTAAAGATATTCGGCACCCACACAGTGATGTATTTATATATATATATATATATATATATATATATATATATATGTATTTTACTTTTCATATTATTTTTAAGTATAACATAAAAAGTCCTTTTTAGTTAGATCATAACGAAAAAGAATTTTTTGATGTGTCAGATTTAACAATAGACAGGGTGGTGTTTAACTGGAAGCCATACTAGCAAAGCCATGATTTACATAAAATGCTACTTCGTTAGAACACATTAGTGAGGATGTCAATGCACCCAGTTTCACTACCAGGGCCATAATTGAAACGTGATGTCGCCTTTGCTGGAACTGGCAGTTACTATTTCATCTCACTCTAAACATTGCCTTTTATAATTGTCTTGTATTTGAGGGCCATCCGGAATACTGGAAATGAGCTTATTGCTTGCAACCTAACTATTCTCCCTTTAAGTTCTTTGCATTGGACATGATGCACTTGTTCAAATGATCCTCCCACTTTGAAAAATAAGTTGCAAAGCCTTCCTTCAGCATTCCGCTGTTCATTTGTTTGAAATCTGGTTCTTTTGTGCAAAGATTAGTTTCAGGAACAGCCGAAAGCTGGGGTCATGGTTTTCTTACTACTCATGTGCAACTTTAAAATGCCACTCTTTTTGATTTTCGGTAAGAATTTTGGGACAATTTTAGTAGCCATTTGTTTCTAAACGAAGTCCTCAGCAACATTTTTAATGGTGGTTTTTGGTATATCAAAATCTTTCTGTAACTCAAGCACCGATAAGGGTTTGTCTCCTTTGATCACAAACCTCACTCATTCAGTTTTTTTTAGAACATACATCACTTCCACTAATTCACAACCTTATTTAAATCTGCTAGTTGAACCACAAATTTTCGAAAGTCGGAGATATGGCTTCCCCCCTAAAAGGCTAGCTGGATTATTTGAGTCATATCTGCACACGTGTTCCCAAGTTTAAAACATAACTTGATGCAAATTTGTTGATATTCATCCTCTATCATTATTGAGGGAACCAATCCGAAGAAGCCTTGAGAAATGCACCCACTGAACACTGAATGACAGCTTTCTTATTTGTGTGAATGAGAGCTATTTTTGGTTAACCAGTAGATGACAGAGACCATGCTCGCTAAATTTAATGACAACACCTTCAGTAGATAAGGAATAATTGTGAATATCAGATACTTTCCGACACCTCTAGTATTCTGCTGTTCTCCAGCAGCTCAGTATACTGATGGTTAGTACATTTTGTAAAATTTGCAAGCTTTTATCTTTGAGTATATTAGTTACTCAAGAGGTAAATCATCTAATGCAAAGTTGAGGCATGGAAAAGTGAGCACTCGGCCTGCCATCTGTAGAGCAAAAGGCTTAAGTAGTTCAGGTAACAAATATTTTAACAGTAAAAAATCAAATTTACCTGGCGAAGCCCTAGTGTCTAACCTCGGAACTAACTGAAATAATCCCCCGGACCTACAACACCTTGGCCATATGAATGATTTATCTCCTGTCTAAGTAATATAATCTAAACTTTTATTCAAAACTGCCTACAAAAATATATACTTTACATACAAAATGCATTGTTATAAATCAATTTAATCAGAAAATGTCAAAAAATAAATGTAAGGTTAAAAAAATTATTAACCAATTAGGTGAAATTTTTTTTTAATTTATAACGAATATTTTACTGCTCAATTCTCAAATTCAGCCTCAAAATAAAAACTTGACACTGTACAACACTGTAAAATAGCCACTTTGTTCAAAGAATTTGTTATAAAAAACACTTATAAAAACTCAGCACAATTTGAAGTACATAATTTTTTTAAATCTGTGTACAAAAAATTTGCCATATCTTAATGGACTATCTCTCGGATCCGAGTTCCTAACTCTAAACGTAGGTCCTACATTGGTTTCAGGTTCAAGAGTATTTACTTTAATCAACATAATTTGAACATTAACTTAAAGTATTTCTTTGAGCTACAATTAGTACTATTTGAACACTAGTCATATTGATTTCATCAGATGTTTCAGTTTCGTCAACATCAGAAACAGTCCTCATTATTACCTGATGAAAAATGTAACAATTCTTTTCTGACATGTCTTCTGCTCCAATGTCACTTACCTCACTCTCACTAATTATCGCCTCTTCATATATTTCTCTATCAATCTCATTATTTTTATAAAATATTCACAGCGACATTAGTAGCAACATCAACATGACGTAAAGTAAACAAACATGATGGGGGATCAGCTGCATTCAATGCTACAGTTGTTGTCTAATATAAATTGTTTGTAGAATGAAGCATGAAGCGCTGATTCTGTATTTTATAACAATACCGGAAATAACTTATTTAGTGAAGTATGAGTGCAGCTAAACCAATGGAAGACAACACTGTCCAATTGCCGACAACATCAATAAACCTTTTTGTTGTAGTAATGATGCCGACGTGTCATCAATAAACCGCTGGAGGGTTAAGGCTTGTACTTTTTATTGGGTGAGACCACCACCCATACAATATATGTAGTAATTATACGAAGTACCTGAAGTAATACATTATTTCTAACTTAAAAATATCTATGACAGTGGTTCAATTTAAAAATTATTTTGGCAAGTGCCGTTTTTTGGAACAATTAAAAATATAAACATAAGTTGAGTGATATATTATAAAGGTTTTATCAAACTAAACATTATAATATTATTTAACTATATTTGCAGGAAGTATTATGTTATTCTCACTATAATAAGGTAGGATATAGTTTCCAAGCTTATTACTTAGGTTTTTGTTGAGAAATGTGGAAAAGAGCAATTTTTGTTTACTAAATTTTAAAAATTTGCAAATAAAGGAATAGTAAAAATTAAAATTTAGGTAAATTAATCGTTTAAAAATGAAAGCCTATGAACAAAATTTATTTGATTTGGCATTAAGTTGTATTTGTTTGTTGTAATTGTTTATTGCAGTTTAATGCTGATTTCATTTGTTTCAGTGCGTTACATGTCATGATGAAGGACCAGTATGCAAACTACGTAGTCCAGAAGATGTTGGATGTATGTGAGGCTGCACAACGCAAGGTATTGATGCACAAGATTCGGCCCCACTTTGCGTCTCTTCGCAAATATACTTACGGCAAACACATCATTGCCAAACTAGAAAAGTTCTTCATGAAATCCAACAATGTAGTGTCCGACCTTGGGCCCATTGGACCCCCTACCAACGGCGTCCTTTAGACATCTGCCACTCTCATTTTGTTTAATAAATTTGTCTTAGGTTAGAAGGGGTGGAAACGTCAACACCTGTCTGCGGTTTGTGGCTAAAAGTTAGTTAGGTTTGTACATACTAGGTATATAGTTGTACAGCTATCAAAAACAGATCATTTTAGTTTGTAAAATATCCTTTATTATTTTATACATAATCGGACCAATTGTTTTATCTGTAAAAACTGCTTGTAAAAATATAAAGGTACAAACAAATTGTAAACGAATATCAGATTGTATATAATAAAATGGAGCATTCCTTGAATGATTGCAATGATTATATATATATAAAACATTATGTTTATCAGTAGTCACTGACTATACTGAGTCGTTTTCAAACATTTTTATTGGAATCACAGGGCGTTGCATGGACATAATCATATAAGAATTCTAATAATGGTGTTTATATTAAACTTAGCTCAACTTTTAGCAACAAATTTGCTAAATTTGATTTCTTTAACTTAAACAACTTTCTCAGTGGAAATTTTAGAAAACCATATTTTACAATATTCACCATCTTGAGCTTATCAATGTATTCACTATTCTGATTTTTCTTCAAGTAGAGTCATTTCCACAATAATTTTTAATTTACAAATTCATTGATTGGAACTTTTTATCTGGACCAAAGATTTGGTTTAGGCACTGCAGCCCTTGCACTTTGCTCAAGTTGTATAGTTATAAATAGTCTGGCCCCTTTTATACTAGGCTAAGATAGTCTCATCATTCCGACTCCTGTATAAAGCTCTGGCTCTGTAGATAAGGGAACGCACGGATCTCTGTTCCTCACTTAGCCCACCTCTACACTTGAACAAATTGTATTTTTTTGTAATTTACATATAATTAAAATATCCCGTTCCTATAAAATTTGTAAATAAATATTGTAAATTGGAAATAAAGACCGATTACGAACTAAGTTGTAGAATATAAAGCTGATATGGGTTTTTGTACAATGTATTATATATAGATTGTGTTACTTATAAATATATATATATATGTTGTGTTTAAGGAGATGGGTTGAGTTAGGATTTGTGCGTTCCAATGTTTTTAACAATTTGGAATTTACAATTTCAAACCGTTGTGCGCATCTAAATTGTCTTCTGAATTTCTTTTCTTAAGCACATTGGTTTGAATGTTTGGGTTCGGCTCGCAAGGTTCAGTCTTGTGTTCGGTTCGGCAAACAACGATGGCTGGTCTTAACCGAACCGGTCGGAAACCTAACGTTACTAAGACTGATGTAAAGGTTTTCTGCACTTCGTGTTGAACTTGTCTATAATTTGCTTTTATCATTGAATGTTTTATTCATGTTTAGGCTATCAAAGGTTAAGTGGTATATATATATATATATAAATATAATTATCGATATTATCTAAGATATTGTGTGTAAAAAATAGTGGTTAAAATTTGCACATTTTTGTCTTATAATAATTATGTAAAGTGTTGTGCACCTTATGTCTACTGGTTGTACATTTCAACATTTCTACGTTTTATAGGTAGTAGTTCTGTTTTTACATAATGTAAAGCTTGATGTTTGTTTTTATTACAATACTTTTTGAGATCAGCAAGTAAATTTGTTTATTTTAAGGGAATTACTTATTCCATAAGTATAAATCAAGAACTTTAGTGAGGTTTATTTTCTCTGCTTTAGGCTTATAGATGGGATAATTATTTTGTGTTAACTTGTCACATCAGGTTTACAGACAATGGAGAGTTACTGAGTTTATTACACCAAACTAACTATGAACATATTTTTAAAATTGTTTCTTGTAGAAAATAGTTTACTTGTCATAAAAATCCAGTATTTCAATATCTAACATCTCTTAATATTGTAACTAGAAAAACTTTTACTTTATTTAATTTTATAAACATTTTATTAAATATTAATTTTTTATTATATTTGACTGTAGCAATTTATGAGATTATTGGAATAAAGCAGTCTGGTACAAATAAACTTGTAGATTTTGGCATGGAATGTCACTAGTATTTTAAATTTAAATATTTTATAAAATTGATTGCCCTTTAGATAATTTAACTATTATCATCAAAAATGAAAGATATTGTAATTACATTGGAATAAATTAAGAAACTTGAGTGAAGGGAGCACATTGATTCACTTGAAGCTAATAATGATAAAAGTGTCAACCTTGATTTATTCTCTATTTAGATTACATTCAATATATATGCACTTGAATATTGTCGAATTTTATGATGAAGCCTGCAGAGCAAAGAAGCCTAGAGAGAGAGGAGGGGGGGTCTCCAGTCCTGGGATATCATTGTACATATTGTATCATACTAGATTTTAAATACTGGCTCTAGAAACAATTGCTAAATATTCCATTTTGAGGAATCATATTTTAAAAGAAATACTTTTGTTAAATTAATAATACCTTTTTACTGATTATTGAATTATTATAAAGAGAAGCATGATTTCAAAGGAGCTGTGAGCCCAACAAATGAGTGTTAATTTTATTTGCATTTCATGTTAGTGATTTTCCTAACAACTTTTTGTAATTTAAGTGATATAGCCTGTAATAATAAATCTTTTGGTTATTTCTGCTGTTAGTAACCATTCCCTCTGCTGTTAGTAACCATTGCCTCTGCTAATTTGGTCTTTTAATAATTCCTGTTGACAGTCTTTAAACAAGATGTTGAATTATGTTATTTTATAGCAAAATGGATTGTATAAATTTATGTTAGAAAACTGCTGTCTAACAGTTTTGAGATCGTTTACTGATGTTAAAGTGAAATATTGGGTAATCAATATTGGATGACATAATCATACAGTACATATATATATTTTAACATAAAATTCATGAATATTACATAAGAATAATGTTTTTAAGTAATCATGTTTGATTTTGTGCTTAAATAACTGATAAAAGAGCATAAGTTTTGTAAAGATGTAGTTGTATAATTTTTATATACTGTACAATTTGTATATTCTGTTAATAAAATATAATTATTTTCATAGACATTTCTATATGAATTATCTGCACACCAAACTGGTAGTATGAACAGCTAATTATTATGAGATTGAATCATTCATAAGTTTGGTGGCAATAATGTTTCCAGAGGATGGAGACCTCTCCTAGTATTATTTTATTGTTTGCTCTCTATCGCTTCCTTAGATTAGTTCAATAATCATTATTAATGTTAATCCAGTTAATAGAATGTGTAATTATTGTATTGATCCACTGTATGTAGGAATATACTTTTAAATGTTATGTACCATATTGTAAGTAGTTTGTTATATGTGCCTTGTTTTAAACAAAAATGAATTCCCACATTATGTCTGAAATTAAGAAACTTTATTTACCTTCCAGAAGTAGTTTAAGTGCTTTACTGAACTCCAACAGTAAACAGTTATTTTATTTATTACATTGTACAGAACACGAGTGCACTGCCAACTGGTTAAAATTTTAAACATTAATTTATTCGGTGCTGTGGGATTTCTACAATTTCACTCTTGTGTTTTAAACCAGAGAAAATAAAAAGAAACACTGCAGATAGAAATGTAACTGTTTTAGTTCTAATTTTGATCATTTATTTTGATTTTGTCATATTTATAATTTTGTAGTTTGTAGATGTTTTTATACACTATTGTGGAACAGTTAGACGCATGGATTAGAACAAAAAATATAATTATCTATTTTTTAATTTAGTTGAGTTAGGAAGTAGAATTGTTTTGTTAACCAAAATTGTCACCTAAACCTATTTTACAATTAGGTTATCTCTTTAGTTGAATTTTTTTACTGTGAAGCAAATTTGTGGACCTATAATCTCATCTTGCTGTAAGTGTATTATCATAATATTAATTCATATTGTATGCCTAGATTTATTGTAGAAAGATAAACACTTATTAACTTAGATTTAACAGAAAATTGTAAAATTTGGTGCAAGAGTAGTCTTTTGCCACACAAAAACATATTACAAAATTGTATATGGTTGTACAAATGTAACAATTTTCATTGTGAAAAATATTTTGAAGTATTTCAAATAAAATGGAAAATACTTCCTTGTAATGAATTTAAAACTGATTAATCATTTCATAGCTCCTTTTCCTAATCATATGCTGCAGCAATATCAGAATTGTTCTTGATTTTACCACCAAGTGTTTGGTTGTATTCATAACTACTAAGGATGTTACTTTGTCACATGATGCTTTTGCAAAAGAGTTCAGTCCCTGCCATGACATTTGCTTTACCTGTTTTAAGATCCATGAATGTAGCTATGTGAGCATTGTTTCGAAGTCTTGCAGTTGCCAGGATCAGTAGCCATCACTATCACACATAGAATCTGCATAATAGTTCTCATTTTTGTATTGCCTAAGACTATATTTTTTTAATTGTTTGTTACGGTGTAACTATTTATCATATTAATAGAGTGCCTTAAATATGAAGTATAAAGTAAATAAGTTTCTAATACTAATGTCTGTTATATAGTTATGTCATTGTGTTAAAATGATTTTGTCAGTCTCTTTTTAAAATGTTTGTGTAATTCAGATTTTTTTACTGGCCCCTTAAGGTTTGAAGTATCCTAGTTCCATTTTATTTATTCTATATAGTTACAGTGATGTTTTTATTGTTAACACTTTGAATCCTACGACAAAGTATATAGGGTAAGTCAAAATCTATAGGTCTGCAGGTCGATTCTCCAATTAGCCTCGTCCCAAGTCATGTTCACTAGCAAACCTAAGCCCTTCTAACCGGTGTTGTACCTGGAGACAGTCAGTGTATGTTCTAAAGTAAATTATATTAATCTACAATATTAAAATAAAATTTCATTCACCGGTAGTGCTTGCAGGACGGGGCCGACCCGCCTACTGGGTAGCTGCTGCTTGTCTTATTGACCAAATATTTCACTGAAAACCGAATAGAAATCGATCTTAATATGTACTTCAATACATAATACAATTGAAATAATTGTCTTTGAGACAACTGGTAGCTTCCAAACACAAAAGAAATCATAATTTCCAGATCAGCTGTTGTGGTTTATTGCCGCGATCCTAATGTGGAATGTAGTCAGATAAGGGCCGGTTGTTTGTTTACTTAGTTCAACACTTCTGTACCTGTGATGTATTTATATGCATTCACACATCAATATCTGTGGTATCCTTAGAGAAATGTAAAACATAAATTTTAGGCATTTCCTGAACTTTTTCAATTAAAAACAGATTAACAACTTCAAATTTTGTATTTATTTTTTGAAGTGAAAACTTCTTTAGGCGCATTGAGCGTTTTGGTAGAGGGTAAAATCCTCGGTTCGCGTCACCGACATGCTAATGATACTAACCTGCATGAAAAAGTCAGTCTCGCTGTGTTAAAACTGTCCCGGCGGAGTATGAAAACAGACTGCGAAAATCAGTGACCTTTACGGCTTCCTCTCGCGATTTAAAAGTGAAGCCAATGTCGTACAATTCTGTAAGATGCGTCAAATTAAAGCTCTTAATATTGGCAATCTATTGGTTACATTTTTAAATATTAAAAAAATTTCGAAATAATTTTGATTATTGTTTACATTTTACATAGCGTTTACAATGACAAGAAAAAAGTAGTAAGCGAGGATTTTTTTTATTTTTTGGTCAGACAAAATTTGTCAGCGAGAAAGTTGTGTGAAAATAGATGAATATTTTTTTTGTAATTTATCATTTTTTTTATTGGAAGTTTAGTTTAGCCTGTAGTAGCGTGTGAAGTGATGAGTGAACGTTTCTGCCGGAACTGTAGTTGGCGCATTGGCTCACTGATACCGTATTAACTCAATAAATTAGTTTATTGTGCAATAAAAATACCTTTACGAAAGAACCAAGTTAATTTAACTAATTTATTAGTTTTAAAAATATTGTGGGTTTAATTGTTATTGCAATTATATACTTTATCCGTAGCAATAACTGTATTATTTACAACGGTGTTCAACTCACTGTTGTTCACTCGGTGTTTACTCACTTGTATTCTATGTTTAACTAACTATTAATATTGAGCAATTACAACATATTTTTATACAGATAAATGAATAATGAAAACAGCGAATATATTTTTAAACATTTTTAATATTTGTACGAATATTTGTATTTAAAATTTAGCATTATTCATTTTAATTTTGTTTTTAATATTTAACCTCTTCATCATGAAATGAGTATTATTACGGTATAAGATTTATCTTACTAGCGTGGTAAAATAGATTTCTAGTTATTTGATAATATTTTTTCGTGGATTTTAAAATTGGAAAATTATAAACGCGTCACATTTACAATTACAGATGTACTGCTACTATAACGTATTGTTAATTACTCTCAACTTAATAGTTCCGTTTTCACTTCTATCGGCAGTCCCACGACTGCTACTGTTTTTTTTTATTTTTAAACATTGTATTAATGCATCTAAGTGACTCAGTTCAGGGTTTTTATAACTTTCAAGAATGAAACTATCAAACCCTGATAAGAGAACAAAATAACACCAAATCACTCTTAAACCCATAAATAATGAATTAGGCTACCAGTTCTTGAAAGTAATTCGGGATCTGGTTAAAACATTCAGAAACCGTAATAAGCCTGGGCAGTGAGATGAAGTTTAGGCCATTCCTGATTTTGATCATAGATTATTCCAACTTTAAATTAACAGTGAGTATATTATATAATCTGATTTAAAATGTTCCCTACTCATAGAATGCTTGATGGTGGAATTGGATAATGTAGATTGACATGTGACTTGATTATTATGAATGGTGTATGTAACATGTAAAATAACAGGAGTTTATATATTGTAAATACAAGGCAGTGTTAAAATTTCATATTTTTTAAGATTACTTTGCATGGTTCATTGTAATGTAACTGATACATAATTCTAATGATTCTCTTTTTTGAGTTAAAAATATGTGTGTCCCAAATATAACCTCATATCTAAGATGGGAGAATACATATGCTTATTAGATATCTTTTAGTATATTAAACTTAACAACTGGACCTAAAACACAAAAGAGAAAACAAGCGAATCTTAGTTGACTTATCTTAGTAGATTGATCTTAATAGACTGCCTACTTTGACACTACTTCTATATTCTATATCTTTACATTTAAAGTTTTCATCACAGTTTGATCTCGTAGAAAAATTACTGACGGCTTTGCCTTAATTTTGATTTAATTTCAGCCTACTAAAAGAAAACTTAAGTTTGCTTAATCTGAAGTTAAAACTTATACATTTTTGAAGTCTAATTTTGAGTTTTTGAAGTGTGATATTATCAGCAAAGAGAATAGATGACTTTTTTGACAAGGCATGTGCAAGTCGTTAGTGTACAATAAAAATAAAACAACCCAATGCCTGTGGAAATTCTTGAGTTGCTAATTCCCATGAATATCATATTAGGTTGACAAAGTCTAATGCCTTTGAGAGATCACATAGCAAGGATACAAAGTGATCCCTATCTAGCGAAATTTTAAAGTCTTGTAAGAATAGTACAACTGGCAAGATTGCTTACAGATAATAATAATGGGGGCATATTTAAATTTTTTTATGTCTGGGAATAATCCAGACAAATGAATTATTGTCAGATGTTAAAAATCAAATCTGGAAAGGCATTTAAAACAGATGGGGGCACAGTGTACCACTCTATTAACATGGTGCTTTTTTAAGCATTTATAGTTTTACGTACTTCATCTGAATTAGAAACAAATAAGTGGGAGCTTGTTTATCTTATTTTTATTGTTTTAACAATTCGATAGCTTGAGATACAGTAAGTTGTAGAGATTTAGTAACATAAATTAAAAAAATTGCAGAAAAACTCAACACAATTTACTTTTTGATTATTTTACAATTTTAAGATTAATTAAAAACAAAGCAATATTTAGAAACTAAATCTTATCAACACAGCAGGTATCACTATTTTGTGACAAGCACACAAATTAGGAGTAGTTGAAAATGTTGTCAATACATGTCATTGAGCTTTCAGCAGTTCTTTTAGATTCTTAAAGTGGGCTTGTAGTCCCACATAAGATGTAACAGGTTTAGAAACCTGATCAACAAGTATATCAACATTAAAGTCGCCAAGCAATGACAAAACAATACAAGTAATGTGCTCTTTTGGCACTTAATTAGCGGACCATTCAAAAACAACACAGAGTTGTGCAGGAGGTAGTTTACAGATTATAAGAGAAGATTACTTTTTACAAGAAAAGCAAAGTCATATTGATAGCCAGGTCCTAGGTTAACTAAAATGTGTCATAAATGAAAAATACAGAACATGAAATTATGAACAAAATTACATTATCAAAATAAAATATGCTCCATATGGAAAAATCCCTTCAGTGAGTAAATGGGTTTTCCAACTTTTTTATTGGATGGTTGTTATTGGTATTGTTGGTTATTAAATGGTTGAATAATATTTATTAAGAAACCTTTTCCTGTCAAACACGTGCATTAGAGGTAAATTGTATAATCTCACTGCAGTTACAGAATGGCTGTTAAGGGTCTTACTTAACCTACTCTGAGGAATAACTGCAGAGTCTCTATTTCTAGTGTTATAGGAATGATATACGCTAATAGGATATATTACATATGAATATCGAAAAATATACTTAATCAGGTCAGAGATAGAGATTTATTATAGTTTTAATTTTTAAATCAATAAAAAAAGGTTTGCAGTGTTCCAGGGATAAAGAGTGAGAAATGATTAATATACTTTTTTTGAGGATATCATTAATCCTATTTGCATTGCCCCACACAAGTCTATTTCTTATTATTGATTAGAAAAAGGTATAACAGGCAATTTTAACGTAATTTTTGTTGACATGTAAGGCGCCTCCGAAGATAAATCGCTCTTGAAAATTTTGTAGAGACGTAGTTGATATGAATATCCCAATTTAAATTCTTGTCAATAACTATTCCCAAGGAATTTGCACTGTTGGAGATGTTGGCCTGAAGGCTAGAATTACCGGATAGTCTAGAGTAAATAAAATATGTAGAGTTTTGGACTCATTTAAATGGAAACCATAGTTCTTAAACCAATTTGAGGCTTCTAATAAACCATTTTGTGTAATAAGATTAATTCCTCCAGGTTATTGCTTGTATTTAATAAAAGAGAATCATCTGCATAGAGAAATTTTGTAGCTGGGACATATAGTGGCAGGTCATTAATGCAGATTAAGAATAATAATGGCCCTAGTATGAATCCCTGTGGGACACCATACTATACATCTGCTCCCTGAGACTACCTACCATTGTTGTTTTATTTCCTATTGCTCAAGAGTGGCTTGCCACTAAAACCATAGAATGGAAACTTAAGTGTAAGATTATGATGTCTACACTCATTTGCTATGATGATCTATTCACAAAAAACCTGTAGTGCCCACGAATGAAATAAACACAACTTTACCATTAAAACGTAAGTAGTTTATGTTTAAATTAAAATTTGTTAAACACAAAAATACAGGTTCCACCTCCCAATTTATTACTTCTTGAGAAACGTGTGCTGATGGTATATCCAGGAAAAGTATCAAGTAGTGCTTCACTTCGTGCTTCGTCTGTTCTCGTTTCTTGTATGCATATGACATTTGGAGTGTTTGCAAATGAATTTTTAAAATAGCTAACTTAGAATTTTGTTTTGAGAAATAATCCTAATGTCAAGAAAGAATACTCTTTACATTGTATGATACAACTGGCAATGATATGTTTTCTGTTCTCTCTGTGCAACGCTCCTTAGGTTTGACACAGAGTTTTGGACATCCTGCGAGCCACAGACAACCAGCTCCTGACTCAGTCATATATTGTTTCTAAAATATAACTTTTGATTTTTCAGCTGTCAATTGAGTAATGTTGATAATAAGTATATCATCAATGCACTCAGATTCACTACGGCTTCCTTCTGTTTCTGTCATTAATTCAGGATCAAGCTGCCCCAACACAGTGGTTTGCGTGATGATGTCACAAACAGAATTAGTGAAGATGTTTTGGTGGACAATATATAAAAAATGACAAAAATAAGACACTAAATATAAGTTATTGCATACAAAAATATATATCTAAGCTCTGTAAGAAACAGCAAAAGAACCTGTTTTTCACACACAAATATTCAACTAGAAATAATGCAGATCTATTTGCCCAAGTATAGGCTTGATAAAAGCATAGTGTTTTCTTGTTACATTGTGTTGTGCCCTTTGTTTATGATTGTCTGTTTTTCTGTCTGTCCACAGGGCCTCAAGAAATTTTGCATGCAACCTCAGTGAAGTCTGTTATTTGATACATGCGAACTTCTACATTGTATCAGTAAAACATTACTATTATATTACTTTCTGGAAAAACAGAGTTACTTTGTCTCTATAGAGAGTACATGGTAATCTTTATGCGTGGATTAGAAGAAATTAATAGCTTTTTTGGATAACAGTTGGGAGAAAATAGGTTTTGCCCCAAATTAACAGAATTGAGACTTTGAAGGAAACTAAAATTAAATAAAACTGAGTACATTAAAATCATTTATTACAAGAGAACTCTATCTTCTTACAAGGAACCATTCTATAGTTAAACACTACTTTGACAAAATCTTATTGGGATAATATGATATATGAACCTTCCCACCAGTCCGATTAACTCTGTCCCAAAAGGAGCAAGTAAGACTGGGCAGATGAGCAATATCAAGGTACATTCGGCCATCAAGATGATCGAGTTCGTGCTGGGCGATGCGAGCTAGCCAGCCTGACAATTCCTCAGATTTCTCCACTCCTCTCTCATCCCAACCTGCACAAAAACATCATCCAGGTACCATGAATGTGATCAAAGTTAGTGTTGAGATGATGTGGCCAGCCAGCCTGACAATTCCTACGATTCTCCACTCCTTTGTTATCCAAACATGCAGAAAAACACTATCAAGGTATCATCAATGTGATAAAAGTTTGTATTTGGTGATGTGGGCCAGCCAGCCTGACAATTCCTGATATGTTAAACTCCTCCGTTATCCAAACCTGCAGAAAAACAATATCAAGGTATCATCAAAGTGATCCAAGTTTGTGTTTGGTGATGTGGGCCAGCCAGCCTGACAATTCCTGAGATTCTCCACTCCTCTGTTATGAAACTTGCAGAAAAACAATATCAAGGTATCATCAAAGTGATCCAAGTTTGTGTTTGGTGATGTGGGCCAGCCAGCCTAACAACTCCTGATATTCTCCACTCCTCTGTTATCCAAACCTGCAGAAAAACAATATCAAGGTATCATCAAAGTGATCCAAGTTTGTGTTTGGTGATGTGGGCCAGCCAGCCTGACAACTCCTGATATTCTCCACTCCTCTGTTATCCAAACCTGCAGAAAAACACTATCATGGTATATCAATGTGATCCAAGTTTGTGTTTATTGACTTCTTTTGTACATTATCATAGAGATAAGAACAAGGGTCATAGAAATACATGTTAAAATTCAGTGGTTAGGCATTGTCAGTCCATTGATAGATAAAATTCATCAAGTTGGTAGGAAGGATGTTCTTGTAGCCAGCACTTCAGGAGTTGTCCAAACTGCAGCCTGCTGGGCTTCTTCAGGTCCTCTGGAAGGGCATTCCATAACTTGGCTCCGGCGTAGGTCGGTTTTCTTTCTGTGGCTGTCAGTCTGTGTACAGGGAGTTGGTAGCTAGAGGCATGTCTGGTATTGTAGCTGCGAATTTGGGCACCGGTTCTTGCTGCTTCGGGTGACTTAAGGTGGAGAAAAGAGACTGCTTCCAGGATGTAAAGATTCACTACAGTGAGTATTTTCAACTCTGTAAAGGCTTGACGACAGGATTCTTTAGGCTGGAGACTCTTTAGAACCCTGACTGCTCTTTTTTGGTGGACAAGGAGCCGCTGTAAGTTGTTGTAGTGCCCACCCCCCATGTCGCAATCCCGTACCGGAGGTTAGATTCATAGAGGGTGTAAGTAAGCTATCTTTGCTGTTGCTGTGTAACTAATATTTTTTTATTCTGCGGATTACATACAGTGCAGTGCTGAGTTTCTTGCAATGGGAATCTACATGGTCAGTCCAAGCAAGACGGTCATCAATTATTATACCTAGGTACTTTGAAGTAGTAGTTTCCTCCAGATTTGGTAGTCTTCCTGTTGTTTCTTTGTGTCTTCCTAAGACCAGCTGCTTCTTCGTTTTATTCTCATTTATAACAAGATCATTTCCTTGGCTGTATTGTATTGCCATGTTTAGTGTGATGTATGCTGCTATTTCAAGTTCTTTTTGACCAAGGAGGAGGACCGTATCGTCAGCATACATCAGTGTATGGCTATAGTCTTGCATGTAGCTAGGGAAGTCATTTGTGTATAAAATAAACAAAATAGGCCCTAGTACAGATCCTTGTGTTACATCGCGATTAATGATCTGTGGAAGTGATTTTATCTGTTGTGTTAATCCGTTGCTGGTGTGGTTTATTTTGACAATTTGTCTTCGTTCTGTTAGGTAGCTTTTTATCCAGTTGTATGATTGTCCCTTCACTCCAAGATTTGTCAGTTTGTCTAAAAGATGTGTATGGCTAAGGCAGTCGAAGGCCTTAGAGTAGTCGAGCAGGATAGTAGTAACTGTGTTGTCTTCTTCCAGTTGATCTGTTAGGAATTCAACAAGGCTAATAAGTGCTGTTTTTGTTGATCTTCCACTCTGAAAACCGTGTTGTTGTGATGTAAGCAGTTGGTTGATTGACAAGTGTTGTAGGAATCTGCTCAAAAATAATTTTTCCATAACTTTAGAAAAAGTTGGTATCAGTGATATCGGCCGATAGTTAGCAAGTTGTTTGGTGTTTCCTTGTTTGAGCTTCGGATACTTTAGATATTTTTAAAGCAGATGGAAATGTTCCGGAAGTGAAAGATTTGTTAATGACATTCACTAGAGGACCAACTATTTCTTCTTTACATATTTTCAACAATTTTGTAGACACTGTCATATCCAGCCGAGGTTTTGGTTTTCAATGATCGGATTAGTTTGTCTACCTCTTCTAGGGATGTCGGTTGTAATATTAAATTTGGAATATCTGGATTTGTGTCTGATAGTATTCTTTGAACACTGTCTTGGTTTTGATGTATTGTGTCTTCGCCTGTGTTTATGAAATAATTGTTGAAATGTTCTGCAATTTTGACTGGGTCACTCATCAGTTCTCCCTGTATGTCTAATGCTAAGGGCAGGGGCTTATCCTCTTTTGACTTCCTCTCTGAATATATGATTTACCATATTGCCTTTGATTTGTTATCTACCACTGTTATCACATCAATGTTTTCTTGTCGTCTCAGATGTTTCAGCCTAAGGTCATATTCTTTTTTTAAGTGAGCTGCATTATTTTTTTCAATCTCACTTCCAGTTATATTGTGTAAGTCTTGCATGTAATGTCTCCTCAACTGCGTTGCTATGGGGTCAGTCAGAATTTGCTTATTTCGTTTTGTTTTTATTCTCATTTTTGTTATAGGGTATGTCATATCTATTAAGTTAGAAAGAATACCGCTAAAACTGTTGTAAGACTCCTCTGCATTCGTTGAACTGTAGACTGCTGTCCAGTTTTGCTGGTGAAGGAGAGCTTTGAACTTAAGCAAATTTCTTGTACTCATGTTTCTGTGTTCAGCCGATGGTGGTGGGGGTAAGTAGTTATCCAAGTTGATGGTACAGAGCTGTCCTGTATGGTCTGAGACTGCTGTGTTTAAAACCTTAACATGAAGCTTTTCACAGTCTATGGATGTTCTGGAGGTTGGTGTGATTCTAGTTTATCATAGTGTTCGGTGACGTGGGCTAGCCGGCCTGATGAAAACTGATGTGCATGGTACATTTACATCAGTTAACCTTCTGCAGATTGGCGACCAAATTTAGCTGTGCTTACAATGCCAGAGAATTTGTAAAGTTGAGAGAGAATTTGCGCTACTGCTGTCGCATAATGTAAACAATATACTCAATTTTACTCGTGAGAACAAGTACTTGTTACAGCTGTTGCGAAGTTACATATAGCAGTGATGTACCAGCAATGATTATTATTAAAATTTTAATAACCGACACTGTTCTCCAGTTCATACAAACAACTGTCCGGCACTGAATGTAGCAGCGCTCATGAGAAATCTTGCACACGTATAGACTAGCAATTTGTACTCTCAGGACAAACCTTCTGCAACTTTTACTGTCAGGCACAAACCTTCAGTAACGTTTTGCTAGTGTAAGCGAAGCTAGTCAAGGAATTGATGTGGCCATGATAACAAAATATAACATAACTTTCTTTGTTTTAACCTATGTAATCTAACGACCAATCGGAACAACAACATCGATCTATAGAACAAGCCGATACCTCGGCCGCAGTACGAGCGGTAAGCAGTGGGCCTGAGAATTGGAGTTGCGACTTAAAGAGCTACAAGTTAATTGTTTGTATTGTACATAAGGAGAACGCTCGAAACTGCCCACGACAGACGTGAGCGGCAGGGCGGTACCACATGATGCCGCTGATCTGCCACCAACTCCAGACATATTATTTTTCTCCTGTCACTCAGCCTTCAGCTCATTATTTATTTCTGTCCTGGTTCCAAACGCTTCCTTCTTGGCTCTACTTGTTATTGCAAATCCACTATTTTCTTATCCAAAAGGTGTCTTATCAGGTCTAGTAAAAATCCAACTGACATTCTGATGTATTCAAAAAACCAAGTTGCATCTCTTATCAAACCACCAAATAATTAATAACCGAACCAGACTCAAAGCCTGTATATAGGATGAACACTGTAAATTTAAGGCCTGTATAATCTAACTCACTTCTTTTTAATACGAGGGGTATTAGAAAAATAAGGTTCCCATGATTTTTTTTAAATAGACAGCTCTATACTTATACTTAGTGTTATACATAAATTTAAAACCTAAAAGTTAAGCTATTTTTCCACATAATCACCCTTTCTGTCCAAACACTTTTGTAGACGATGCTCCAACTTTTCTATCCCCATGTTGTAGAATTCTGCCGCCAATCCTTTGAGGAATCGAGTAACCTCTTCCTGGACTTCATTATCAGTAATAATAAATAATAATAATAATAAATTACTACAGTACTGAAGCGTTGGCCACCCAAGTGTTCCTTTAATTTTGGGAATAAGTGATAATCATTTGGGGCTATGTGTGGGCTGTAGAGGGGATGGGGCACAATAGTCCAGCCAAAATTTGTCAGCAGTTCTTGAGTTTGACGTGAGACATGAGGTCGAGCGTTGTTATGGAGAAGCCATCACTGGACAATCTTCCTCTCCTGCGGTTCAAGATCACGTGTGTTGAACAGATATGCAGTTTTCCCCATAAACTTCGATTAACTGACAATGAATAACAATAGGTGAAATCAGTTTTGTATTTAAAAACCTTATCACAGCACGAAATTCGCATCTGACGGTAACAACGATAGGGAACTCCATCTTCAAAGGCAGCTAGGCCGGCACTGTTGGACTTAGCGAGGAGCGAGTGGTATGGATAGAGAGAGGGACAGCTGATGAGTAAGACAGTGTTGCCAGATTTCTCCCAACATATCGCATTCTGTCTCAGCGTCATAGGGAACCTTATTTTTCTAATACCCCTCGTATATTTTCATTGAAGAATAAGAATTTAACAATTTTGTCTGGAGACCCCATTTTGGTGACTGAATAAAACAAAACACCACTTGTATTGCGGCCCCTATGCCTCTTTCCTGCTTACAGTGTACCACTTGTATAGTGGCCGAGGCCTGAGACGATCAGTCGACTGACTTTAATTGTCCAATGGATTGCTACGTATTTGGGGGGCCTGTTGTGAAACAGGGGTAGAATTAATCAAGATATGCTCCATCCATTACACTAGTACAGGCAACCTTGGATCAACTGACGTCATATGTGGCTCACGGACATATTTCAATTTTCATTCTCTTTTTCACGGACCATGTCGGTTGCTTACAATAAGATGTTTCGAAATTAATCAGATCCTGGTCCAAGTGCTGTCTAATTATTTCTTGATTTCATGACTTCTTAGACAGAAAAATGGTTTTTGAGATTTTTCTGGTTCTACAGGAAGATTTCCGGATTATTCCTGGTTTTCACAGTCGGGTGGCCACCCTATGGAAGTATCAGAGCGATTCGGGAAGTAAGGTTTGAATTGGGTCAGCTAATTCAATATCACATTACATCGACTCACAGCATGCCATGTGTGTTATTTGCATTGGTATTATTGTAGAGTGCTGTTTTCAGGTGAGTTCAAAACAACTGATCAGCCTGCCAAATTGAACTGAAATATGTTGTGATTCATTTTTTATAGTAAGGAACGATTCAGCAATGGAAATTCATCAACAGATAAGTGAAGCATTTGACCAAAAATAATAGTGATATTAACAGTCAGAAAACTAATATGATATTAATACTGCCACTAATACGATTGTTATTTACAGAGCACAAACACCAATGGGGTCAGCAACCCTGATGTGGTTTTTTTACCTGCTAGCTGTAACAAGAAGAAATAAACCCAACAAGGAAGGAGAATAAATTGCCAATAGTTCAGATTTTTGAATAATGACACCGAAAAAGAATTTTGGATCTGTGAGATTTGCAGCAAGGAATTAATACAAGAGAAAGTTATGATACAACCGTCACATGTCAGCGATGCACTTAGTGAATGGGTGTGGGAACAGCCTCGGCTGTGTCAGACTTCACCCAGTGCAGAGCACAGGAACTACACCACATACCTCCATGTGCACCTCTTCTTCTCTATGGTATTTATGGAAGAGAATCCTGTGAAAACTTCCTTTGAAGGTACTGCAGGACTTTCCTGACAGTCAGCTAGAAATCCTTACTTATGAGGACAGTACAAGGTGTCGAGATAACATCTATACAAAGTTGTTACAAGTATACAATAACATTGAATTATTAATAGTAAATATGTTTACAAACATAATTCACTTCGGAATATTTGTAACCAAACCAAGCTTTTACAAATAAATTTATATGTTCATAATATTTTTATCTTATAATGTTTCAAGATGATGTAATTTTAAATATTTAAAAAAATACCTAAATATTTGAATAGATTAAAAAATTTAACCCTTTGTACACTCTACAGGTCTATATAATGTACTCTCATCACACAACTCCAAACAAAAGCCATCTAAGGGTTTACACGCCAATCTTAATTAAAGATAAAGACTGCCAACTCAGCAGTGTACAATGATCACAACAATCCTGGTCGTGAGGAACAATGAATGATATAGAGACTTATTATTATTTAAACTAATATGGCTCGAAGTAAACAAAAATGTAATTAAAAGATTTATTATTTAATAATCCAGAGATTTAAATCAGTCTCTGAGAACAAGATGAATATTACATAATGGAATTAAAACACTTTGTAGGTAAGAAAGGGGTGGATATACGTATGGGGAGCGAGTTCAAATTGATGGATTGAGTTACTTGACAATAAGGGGAAGGAGAGCAAAACCCTCAAACTACTACACTCAAAGATGTTATGAAGTGGTACTACACCTCGATGCTAAACTAACCATGAATAAATTATTTCCAAGAGAAAGATGGCAAAGACGCCATGCGCTCGGCCCAAATGAACGATTCCACACGAGATTAACACTGGAGTGACTCATAACAAAGTGGGGAGAAGAGATGCCATGCCAAGATTACACTATTTTAAATTGTATCCATGGAGATATCATGTATTACTCCGACCAATCAGGGAAGAGTGATCACAGGTTATACCACCTATCCTTCTAACCGTATGCCACCAGCTCATGTAGCTCAATATATAAAACTGTACATGTAAAAGAAATTAATACCTAAGTGAATTTTATATTAGCTGTAACTTGCGTCTTCTCGCAATATACAATATCAAAGTCCTTATAGGCCTACAAATAAGTAAAATCACATATGGATGGAACCCTTTGAAATTGTGAACATGAGTAAGCGTATGTCAGTTATATATTACTTCAGTATTCATGGTGAAGATGATCAGAGTTTAACATGACTATTGTATATTGTTTTACACATGTAGAAGATTTCTGGTTCGAATTAATTATACTTCTGACGCCACAGCTGAATTTGCCTTGTTGCCCTGATCAAGAAAATACAAATAAATACACAGGTTTCTAAAACCTACTTCGGTCAAAAAGTGTCTACTGAGTTTTCTTTCTGGTATCTTTGGTTTAAATAGTATTTACAATGCATTAGATGTTTTTAATTCGTCAATAGTACAATCTGGAGTAGTCAGATATCACTTTGTCTTTGCTATCTGCATCACTACTGATCAAGCACTGTTCTAAAATTTAAATGTAAACAAATATTTTAACCTCTTTGACAAACTGAAAGTATCACAGTGGTTTAGTGTCAGTTTAATTTGGGTTATGAAACACAAATATTCCAAATTTATATATTTGAATATCGATTGAACATCTCCATAATTATAAATTGAGCCCACATCAAGGTACGGATGGACTTCAAAAAGCTTGTCACCTTTCATTGCATGTACTTGTCAAAAAATTATCATCTGAATAAGTCTTTTGAAATTAGAAAATTTACTTTTGGACATCCCAAGTATTTTGAAATAATCCTTTAGACCTAAAAAAATAATGACACAGTAAGTAAAATGTTAAAATAAATAATAATTTCTAATGAATATATTTTTCTATCTACTGACCTATCAGTTGGATTCTCGAATATCGAGCAACATCAGCTGAAAACCCTCTCATACTCTCACAACCTTCTGACAAAATTTCTTTCTTGTAGTCCAAAACCTTCATTGACGGATTTACCCATACCTGGAATTGATAAATTTGATTTATTTGTGTAATAGAAACAAGTAATATAACTCTTAATGACCGATATAAAACCAGTACAACTACAATCTAAAGCAGATGACCTTGAAAAAAAAAGGTTTAGTAAAAGTTTAACTTGAATTTAGAGGCTGAGAAATCCCCTCTCTTTGTTACACATCATAACTGATTACTTCAAGAAAAATTAAGACTAAAAAGAGGATGGGCTCCAATCATATAATCTAATTTTATATTGATAGGTTATATAATATTATTACATAGTGTAACATCGAAGATTTAAATATCTTGTAGTAAAAGTTTTTCATAAAACAAAGAATTGTTTGCTTATACAAATGAGAACCTTATATATAAGTTTAAGATGTAAAAAGTTTGAGAAATTTTATAAGAATTCCAAAACACATATTTTTTCCTAAAACTTTATAAATAACTAAGTTATGAATTGTTGAAAAGTATGAATAGCCCCCATGTTAGGACAAAGTAATGTACCAAGCTGGCCAATTTACTTAGCCAAGAAATTTATAAGATCAATTTTTGTACTAAGTTTCAACTCTTTTGGGTCAGTTAATGTTGCTACAAGCCACGTAATATAGCATAGATGTGTATCATATTTATATATAGAGTGATTGGTATAAGTATGCCAGCCATTTTACTTGAAAACTACAAGAGGTATTATAAAAAGTTAAATAGACTCTTCCCTAGACATTTTATTGTAAACAATTTAGTGGTTTTAAAATTTTTGTTACATCTGCCATTTTTTTTTAATAGCAGCCAATTCAAAACTGTTTCTACAAATACCCTGTATTTGTGTTGATTTCAGATATAAAATACTATTTTAAGACATTTTTATTCTTGTGTTATTTTTCATGAACCTAACCGTTTCAAAGCTATTAAGGGTTTGAGTGTGAATCTCTCTATGCCGCTAAATAGATTACTTGAGAATACCTATAAATTTTAAATTGTTATTTTCAAGCATCTTCATGTTACCAGGTAGGGCTCCATATAACACGTATAACATAACCATTTTACAAGGAAAAAATACAAAAGAGTATGAAAAGTGAACAATTAAGTGGGATAAAGACCTAATGGAGCACTCACAAAACTAACAAAGGCACATAAACGCTAACCTAGAACTAGAGTTTGAAAAACTGGCACTGCAGTCACACTTATGTGACCTCCGTTTATTTGACACTTGGATTTTGCTGTTTGCTACTTATCAGACCTAGTATGGTTTAAACACAGATATAACTTAATAGATAAAGGTGTCCAAAGTTAAGCTACAGAAATAATTTTAGTACTTGTTGAGAAGACACACCTACTTAAAACTTTATTTCATCAAGAACAGTTTGTAACTGCGTATAAATCATAACATACAGTTTATTTACTTTTTATCCTTGCAATCAACATTTTTTATACAGATGAGGAATAATTCTGTATAAGCATAACATCTATCAAGTTTAACTGATCACACAATAGGGGAGTATATACCTGAGTATTTAAGAATCAGGGTGAATACCCATTGCAAGTACCTGGGGATTTACGAATCAGAGTAAATGCCCAGTGTAAAATCCAGGTATTTATGAATCAGGTTGAATACCTAGTGCAAGTACCCGGGTATTTATGAATCAGAGTGAATGCCCAGTGCAAATATCCGGGTATTTATGGATTTTAATTAAAAATCCTGTCTCAGAGTAAGGTAAACATTGGGAAGTGAATGCAAATTCATTTTTAGAAATATTATAACCCTATAAAGTTATTAATATTAACAAAAAATAGAATTAGATTAAAATGTGAGAAATAGAACTAAATAGGTCTAACCCGCCTGACCTTACAGTTCAGAAAAAATGTTTTAGAAGTAAACAATGCATTTTCATTATTTAGAGGAAGATTCATTAACTTCATCTAATCTGTTATTTAAAAGAAAAAACTGAACACTCTTCCATATGAAAAGTGTTCAGTTAGTTGGAAGAGTGTAATTATTTAAATACATATGTATTTAAATAATTATTGTTATTTTATTAGGTCTATTCTTGCTATGAAACTAGCAAGTACCCACTCTTCCTAAATCTTAATTGTAATTTTCTAGTAATTAAACTGAAGCTTTTGTTAAAATATTTAAAAGCTTTTATTATGAATAAAAGCCAACTATCTTACCTAGTTGACTAAGTATTAGAAAAATCCTACCACTCAAGGGGCTGGAAAAATTTCATTTCTGCCTGTGTAACTGTCTCTACATACAATATCTTGTTAACAACTTCACCTATAGTGTTGAAATTTTCCATAAAGCTTCATTCCTCTATATGCATCATCAAGTTCGATGAGAGTGCATGTGTCTCCGTAAGATTTTACCGAATGTAAAGTGAACATTTTTAGATTGGTTGATGGATAACCATGATAGCAGAGAAAAATGTATAGAACAAACAAACTGAGTACAGTCATTTGACATTTTAACCCTATGCACTCAGCAAATTAAAATCATAACCAGTCCTTTGATTGAAATCCCTTCTCAAAAAGACCGTATACATCATTTAACAGTCCTTCATCAGAATGTAGATAGAATTAGTAATAAAATTGACCGTTTAAACCATTTTCTCCAAATAGTGAAGCCACACTTAATTGTACTAACAGAACATGGACTGACTCAAGATCACATCAGTAACACTCGACTTGAAGATTTCTGTTTGATAGCAGAATATAGTCGACAAAATCATTTGAAGGGAGGTGTTGCAATTTATTGTAAAGCATCTCTAAGCGATCAGGTGGAAATGGTACAAGTGCAGAATTTCAGTATTGAACTTGTGTGCGAGATAGCCATGGTGCGAGTGAAAACTTTAAACCAATATGTCTATATAATGGGCATCTACCGTCCTCCTCAGAGCTCACTAACTGAGAGCATGGGTGTGATTGCTTCAGTGTTAGACACGGTGCCAACCTGGAAGAGCCCAATTGTTTTAATAGGTGACATTAACATCGACTGCCTTAAACTCGAACATGACCAAGTGCTATTTGATGAGACACTTTTTAGCTACAACATGACAAGAATCCCTCTTCCTCCAACTAGAATAACACCACAGTCACAAACATCAATTGACTGTGTATGTACTAATCAAAAAGGGGATGACGTGTCAATTAAGATCTTAAATTCTGGGATTTCTGACCACACAGCCCAAATTTGCACGCTCAATGTTTTTACAGAAGATACTGGTAATGTTAAAGGACAAAAGAGAAATTTTAATGATGACAATATCCACAATTTAAAACTGGCATTGTCTAATGAAACCTGGGAAAGAGTCATCAACTGTAATGACACTGAAATCGCTTATAAAAATTTCTCTAACATCGTTACATCAGCACTGAACCAAACATGTCCTTATAAAAAATATAAGCAATGCAAAGGCAAAGAAAAACTATGGGACCCTGAACTGCACACTTTGAGGCAAGAATTCTTAGGTGCCAATGATCGTTATCTTCTTATGGGCTCATTAGAACACAAGCAGGAAGTTGCTACTAAGAAAAAGAATTATGACTTGAAGATAAAAGAACTCAGACGTCAGTCAACGGTCGACCGAATAGCACGTTCAGAAAATAAAACTAAAGCCCTTTGGAATATTATAAATAATGAAAGAAGAACCAAGAAATCGTCTGTAGGACTGAAAGAACTTAAAATTGACAATAAAACTATCAACGATCCTCAGCAAATTGTGGAACATTTCAACACTGTTTTTACGACCATGGCTGACTCTGCTATTTTAAACAACAACCCTCTAAAGAACAGAACTCCTAGTCCTATTCAGCAGCTTGACACTTGCTCTTTTTATCTCTATGACACAACAATTGAAGAAGTCATCAAAACGATCAACTCACTGCCAGCTAAAGTCTCTGCAGGTATTGACGAAATCTCACCAAAGTTGTTGAAGGCTTGTAAACATGAAATAGCCTACCCTTTAACCACTCTAATAAACATGTCCTTCCAATCTGGTAGATTTCCACATCAACTAAAACTATCTAAAGTAATCCCCATTTTTAAACAAGGTGATCAGTCTGAAGCATCAAACTATCGCCCAATCTCGCAAATTTCAACATTCTCTAAAGTTATTGAAAAGATTGTGCTTAATCGTCTCCTAAACTACATGACATACAATAATCTGCTTACTGATCAACAGCACGGTTTCACCAAAAATAAATCTACATCGACAGCTTTAATTAGTTTTATTGAATACGTAATAGATCAAATAGAAGCTAAAAATACAACAACAGCAATATTCTTAGATTTAAGCAAAGCCTTTGACACCCTTGACCATGAACAACTGCTGACCAAACTAAATACCATGGGAGTACGGGGCACTGAAGCTGAGTGGTTCAGGAGTTACCTAACCAATAGAGAACAGGTAGTTGAAATCCGGCATACTCAAAACAATAAAATTGCACACATCAGATCCAGTCCACTTCCAGTTCTAAGGGGCGTCCCCCAAGGATCAGTTCTGGGTCCTGTACTCTTTACTCTATTTACGAACGATTTACCTAAGTACTTAGATGAATTTGCTACAACTCTGATGTATGCAGATGATACCGTTCTACTTTTAGCCGATAGAACCCCAGAAAACCTGGAGATAGAGTCATTCACTGCAATGAACGTGGCGGTACAGTACTGCCATATTAATAACCTGGTAGTTAATGAAGCTAAAACCCAGCAACTCATATTGGGCCCAAAAAAGGAACAAACTGTGCACCTGCCTAACGTCCAAGCAGCATCAGAGGCAAAGTACTTGGGAGTGACAATAGATGAAGATCTCAAATGGACAACGCACATTGACAACCTGTGCAGGAAATTAGGTACTGGACTGTATGTTGTTAAAAGAATAAAATCAATAAGTGATGTACCCTCTGCAAAAACAGCCTACTTTGCTTTATTTGAATCGAACCTTCGCTATGGTCTCCTGGTCTGGGGTAATTCATCTGCAGGAAATCTCCAACGTGTGCTGGTAACACAGAAAAAAGCAGTGAGAACACTTGCTGACTTACAGCCAAGAGAGAGTTGTCGACCAGCTTTTATCAACCTCTCAATTCTGACGGTTGTATCCTTGTATGTGCTGGAGGCAGTAACCTGTGTGCACGAGAGAGGTTTTCCCAGAGGATGTAACACACATCATTACAACACAAGACGAGCGACAGATTTTCATCTTCCTGGGCATTGACTTTCTCTATTTGAGGAGAAGCCCTCTTACATGGGTTTAAAACTGTGGAACCACCTGCCAGAAGACCTGAAGGGACATGGTGCGGCAAAATTCAAGAAGGAGGTGAAGCTGTGGCTGCTGCAAAATCCATTCTACTCGTTAGAAGAATACCTGAACAGAGAGCAAAACTAACAACCAAACTGGACATTTACCTGTAAATTCATTGTTTGTAAACTACGCAATTGTATTTATATGATCTGTAACAAATTTTGACGAGTTACAATTCTCAAAGAATTTGTAAATAAAGAATTTGTCTATTGTCTATTGTCTATTGTCTCAAAGGCAGTATTTATAATTTGGCCTTGGACCTCGTGGCCGCCATCACTTTGTCGGAAGCGCAGATTAATTTTTTCCGTAATGTTATCTCAGCTCGTATGTCTAGCTGGCAAAAATATACTACGTCCATAGCTCATAAGGCCAGCACCACTGGCCACTAAACATAGCAGTTATTTTTTAATATTCTCTTTGTTTCATAATGAATTGTGAGTTCTGAAACCTACCGAGCAGCTTTATTTTAATGTAATTTTCAAGTAAAGGAGTACATTTTAAATTAGCCTATAATCCTTCTCTAAACATATACTGTGCAAATAAGACGAATGACAAGTAGTGACAAGGCCTATACACTGATAGAAGGAATAAAAACCTAGAAAATGTTACTAGAAGACTTGTGCTACCTATTCTTGACTAAACATAGGTACATGTATTTTTAAAAGTTTTATTTCGTAAAAATATGTAAAGACTGAGAAAAATATAAAATAGTTCATGTTTCAGTATAAAGATAACTGTAAAAGACTACTTTATAACATTTTAATTCATAATTTTGTTAACAATATATGTATAAGAGTTAAATTTGCCATATGTATGTGTTATCTTTGTACTAGAAAGATTCATTAAAAAATAATTTTTAATTTTTTTAAATTTCTTCTTTAAACATTTAAATTACTATGCAAATAACACAGAGAAAATTGAAAAATAATTCCAACCTGGGGAGGCAAACAACAAATATGGCCGCCGAGCTGCCAATGAAAATAGCGCAGCCATCTGTACTGGCCATACGAGTTGCGAGGACAAACTACGGCAAAACTAACGTAACCTGTCTGCAACTTAATGTGGCCAGTGCTGCTGGCCTTTAGAGTGCAAAGGGTTAACATGAGGTATAATAACAGATGTATGAGAATACTTTGACGGATTGGTCACTAAGACTTTCATTACATTCTGTTGGGTCCTTTTGATACTTATTTGCTTTGGTTTATTAGTTATTATTTTGTGTCAAAAGTGTCTTTACATCATTATAGTAGACATAAAAATACAAATCATAGGTTAAGACACGTACATGGCAAACACAAGACACATAGGAGGCTTTAATTATCAAAAGCATTCAGAAAATCAACAAATATTAAATTTTACCTGACCAAAATTGAAATGGGTTATTTTTATAAACTAGGTAGTGTTTTGATGATGATACTTCACCCTCCATAGGATTTGGTTTCAAGCATTAGTAAAATCTATAACTCACAGTGATATGTTGAAAATGAAGTAGAGCTATAAACTTGAATTTTATATATTTTGGTTAGCTATCACACAGGATCCTAGCAAAATCCTTCTTCTGTCTGCCTGTGTGTCTGTACTGCAATGGATATTTGAAGAACAAATTGAACTATAGCTGGTGTACTCCTACCTTCAACAAAATTAAGTTTTAGTTTAATCTTTCTGGTATCCTATGTGCACAGGTACAATATTACTATAATGAAATGTTACCATCTCATAAAATACTTCAGTATATATTTAAGCAATAAAGATATGTTTTCTCTGACATTTTATCTTAGTTTAAGGAAAAAAACATTACAAAGCACATAAAGATATAGCAGTGCAAAACGTTATTGATCATTGGGTGAATTCCTAGCTAATATTTACCTTCACACTGGATATTTGCCTGGTACACATCACTAGATAGTACTATGAACATTTTACGACAAGGCACATTCTAAAATAATTAATGAAATATGATCTTACAGAGTAAGAGTATGGCTGCATTCCTTTGAGTTGGTATTCTTGAGGTGAACCTGCGAATTGATCCAAGTCAGGACAGGTCATGGCCATGACTCTCAGATCTACTCCTAGTTGTGGGGCAGAGATTCCTACACATTTATATCTTTTAACTACCTTCCTCATGTTATTTATGAGCTGCAACACAGGCAAAGATAACTGATAATATATTGCACATTTACTTAAGACAGAGGAATTATATTTTTTATGTGATCAATTAGTAGCATTTTAATATATTTATTTAGATATATGAAATAACACAGGCATTCTAACATCGTCTTAATGACTGTCACTGTCTGACTCCGGGTGGTTAGGCACCATTATCTAGCTGTAGATGTTGGAATTATTTGATGAAGAGTAGTATCTGTCTATATTATTGCTTCTTGATTTTTGTACGGCGATTTAAGGTATCTAAAATTATTATTTTATATACACATTTGGTATCAATCGAAAGCTCTTACACTCTGGATGTGCAATTGTGGATTTGAAATACACCCGACTTAAGTAACTTTGTTTAATTTTAAACAGATGTGTGTGTGTATGTACTAAGAGTACATACACACTGGAGCCGGGATGGTCACAAACTCGCATACAAGCTGATTATCATTCAAATTCACTGGTAGCCTACCCTGGCATGGTACAGACATATTGGCACTGTCTCAGTTACTTTATTCAAGAGGGGCAGTCCCATAAACCTAAGCACATAAGCCAAAACTAGGGTATTTTGCACTCTCCATTGAGGAATGAAAGAAGTTCAATATATACCAGCCCTTTCAAGAAACTTGAAGAAATGCTGTAACTTACCATTGAGCTCCCTGTGAGGTATCACCTTTCCTTTCTCTGTTCTCTCTCCACCACTGGCTCATCACAACTAAAACTATGTGCTCAACAATCTCCTTGTGTTACCCACACATCCTACACACAGTGTCTCTGTTGAAAACACTGATACTGTGAAGGAGGTTTATCAGATGAATGAATGAATGAATGAATGTTTATTGTCATACTACATCTTACAAGATCCAGCTAAGCTGGTAAGACAGATGACATAGTCAGAAATTTCCTTTTTTTCGGTCTCCCATCGTTGTAATAAATTTAACAAGAACAAGATTCTAGCTAAAATGATTTTCTAACAAATAAATAAGCTCTAATCAATAAAAACAAAAAACAATAAAACAGTATTTCTTATAACAGTATTAATATTTTCAGCTATGAATAAATTAACTATAAACTAATTAACAGTATTAAAACCTATGTCAAACATTTATTTTGTAAAGCATTCCTGAGTCAGATAACATTAAAATATTGTAGTACACCATAACGTAATAACAATCATTCATTAAACTAATTAACAAATAGAACAATAAAATTAATAAAACCATTAACAAATCAAACAATAAAATTGGTAACAATATAACATATTTAAATAACAAAATGGAGATCAATTATTGAATTTTTATTATATTAAATTACGTTTCATAAGAGAAAACACTTAATCTTCATAACTAGATTATTATGTTTTTGTCATTTAGAAATTCGGAAATCTTGTAGTAAGCCTTTTCGACAAACATACTTTTTATTCTATCTAAGAATTGAACTTGTGGCATTTGTTTGAAATTGTTAGGCAATTTATTGTAAAGTTTAATACCCATATAATAAAAACTTTTTTTCAAATATGGCTGTGGTGTGTACAGGATATGTTAACAAATTGGTATTTCTAGTATTGTGTTGATGAACAGTTTTTTCTTTAGAAAACCAGTTCAAATTTTGATGAACTTGACTCAGTAGTTCATACATGTACACACAAGGGACAGTAAGAATCTTCAGTTTCTTAAATTTTTCTTTGCATTATTGGATGAGAATGTCATTATTCTTATAATCATTTTTTGGATTTTTAACACTTTTTCTGCTATTTCTACTGAGCCCCACAATGTAATTCCAAACTTCATAATTGAGTAAAAATAGCCATAGTATAGGGTCATCTTTGTTTTTAAACTTGTGATGTGTGTAACACAGCTCATATTGAAACAAATAGAATTGAGTTTTTTACATAAGTTTTGTATTTGTCCTGTCCATGTCATATGCTCGTCAAAACAAACTCCCAATAGTTTTACATTTTTGCAGCTATTTATTTGTTCTTTATCTATTGTGACTGTAAACATGTTTTCTCTTTGTTGTTGTAGTAATTCAGAATCATTCCATTAACTTTAAACCACTCTTCTAATTTAACTATAGTTTGTTCTAGTAATAATTTCATTACATGTAAGTTTTTCTCCTTGATTATAGCTGTGGTGTCATCAGCATATAAGACTAATTTCGTGTCTATGTCTTGTGGTAGATCATTTGTATACAATGTAAATAGTAATGGTCCTAAGATTGATCCTTGCGGAACTCCTGACACTACATTTTCATACTCTGAATGATACTTTTTATAGTTTGATACTAAAGTTGTTTTTTGTTTTCTCCCTGTAATATATGACTTAACCCTAGAACTGTTAATCAACAAAATTTTGTCGGTCAATGCCGCTTCTGTGGTGTTAACCGTCAAAATTTTGTCGGTCAAACATTCCCTCGTATAATTACTTTTTACAATATACTCCGGTAACGTATCGATATAATTCATGCACCATTGGATTCGGGAAGAAAAATGCTAGGGAACAGATGAGTTTTATTCCTCTTTGTATTATGGTTATAACGTAGCAAGCTTGTCATTTTGAACGTAAAAGAAAACGATGCAGTTTGTTGTGACCGCCATATTGCCGATGCCGTTCTGTATCACTTTCGTGCCGAGCTGTGGATATTTGTAAGTTTTAATAGTTTTATGCGTGTTTTAGTGTTGTATTTAATGTGTAGTGTGTTGTTTAATGTCGTAGTAGTGTAAACATATATATTTTAGAATAAATCAATTTCTATTTAGTGAAATATGTTTGAGAAATTACCGGCTTTGTGTAGGCTATGGCAAAATGACTTGGCTAAAATTCATTTTACGTAGTTTGTTATTGTTTTCACTTACTAAACGTTATTTATAGCACTCTTTTAGCTCTGAAGTAACTATTTCTTTTTGGTAAATAGATAGTTTTCACATAAAATATATATTTCCTGTAATTTCTTTTGTTATGTATAATAACTGTTTGGGTTATTCTATAATTTTTCCATATATTTAGTTATATTTATAGTTTTCTAACTACATAATATTTCCTATTACTTATAAACCATAAATTTATAAATTTCGATATAGTACAAGCTTTAGAAACGATTTTATATTTTGCTGAATGAAAATTTTTTACAAAATTTTTGAATAATGGCAAAATGCAACATTTTTTACTTTTCAAAAAACAATTTATGGTAATTATTTCATTAGTACTGTATATTCTATTTTATTCTAAGTAAGAAAATATGCAATATAACATGTATTCATAGATAAATGTATTAGCAAAACTTGTTTTACCAAAGTCTTACGTGTACACCTGATTTTCAGAATTTATGCGCATCGCTGCGTTTTGTTCTATAGCTTTATGATGCTTTCATAAATGTGTATAATGTTTATGTTTTTCTGAAACTAGATAAAATTTGACACAGAATGGCTATCTCACTTTTAAATATATCTCACTATAACTTCATTTGCTAGGTGTGGTCCCCCCAAATTTAAGAAATATTTTTCGTAAATTTTATATTTGATTAAAAAAAGTGTTGATTAAAAAATTTTTTATGGTTAATTTTACAATATAGTATAATTCTACGTTTAATCCTGAACACAAAAATATATACTTTTATTTATATTGCTTTTATTTTATATTTTTAATAATTTTTTTTTAAACCTTGCGCGAAGCTCCAAAACAGTCCGAGACTACAGGATGAAATGACCGCCAGTTCTAGGGTTAAACCAATTTAAAGATGTGCCCTCCACTCCGTATAATTCTAATTTCTTCATTAAGATATCATGATCTACACAATCAAATGCCTTTGATAAATCACAGCACACTGCCACTGTAGACTGCGATCCATCCAAAGCATTGTAAACTTCCTCTGCAAGGTTGGTAAGTGCCGTGTCAGTTGAGTAATTTTTTCTAAAGCCATGTTGACATCCAGTAATCAGACTATTGATGGTTTACTACTTTCTCATATAGCTTGGAAAACAATGGTAACAATGAAACCGGACAATAGTTTTTGACTTGAGTTTTCTCACCTTTTTTGTAAATGGGTTTCACTACTGAATATTTAAGCTTGTCTGGAAAAACACCTGTTCCTAATGATTGATTAACAAAATTTGTTATTGGCTTCACAAGATATTCCTTACAGTCTTTAACAACTATTGAGGGAATTTCGTTCCAGCCAGTAGACCACTTGTTAGGCAACGTTGATATTAATTTATGAATTTCTTTCGCTTGAATAGGTTTAAAACGAAAAGACGTACTGTTAACTTTTTGTTATTTTCCCACTGCTTTAACCGGAGAGCTTTTTATATTAAATTGTTCTACAGTCTTTAAATAAGATTCATTAAAATGATTAACCATCTCACTATGTTCTCAAATTACTTTCCCATTAACCACTATTTCTCTTACTCCATCGTGATTTTTTGTGTTTATACCAATTTCCTGTTTTATAACTTGCCAGGCTGCTTTACCCTTGCACTTAGATTGTTCTATGTATAAATCATTAGCTCTACGCTTAGCTTCTCTAACAACCTTTTTAAAAATGTTATTATATATTTTATAATGGGTTTTAATTTCTTCATCATTTGAAACTTGTGCTTGTTTGTGGAGTTTTCTCTTATTTCTACTTGAAATTTGTAACCCTTTTGTTGTCCACTTTGCTCTAATCTTACCTCTAATTTTGACGAATTTAAGTGGAAAAGAATAATTAAACATGAATAGGAATTCTCTTAAGAAACTATCAAAGTTTTCATTCACTTTTTTGGCATTGCTGAATTCCCATTCAGTATTTTTAACATTGATCATAAAGTCATGTCTAGCTTCTTTACTGTAATAAATATTTTCTTCTCTGAATAACATATTTATCCCTACTTCTATTTTCAAATATGGGCAAAGTTGTTATAATAGCATTGTGGTCAGAGAGGCCAACATTTGTAACTAAAAAATTATCAATCTTAAACCTATTGTTTGTTATTATGTTATCTAGACATGTTCCACTTGCTTATATATTCTTGTTACCTCAACAATATTTATTTTAAAGCCATTATAATTAAGTATTTCATATAATGTTTGTGGTTCCTTTTTATTTAATACATTGATGTTGCAGTCTGTAGCTATTAAAATATTGACATTTTTTTATTTCTGAATTTATTCAATAAACCACCAAGTTTTTTAAGAAAAATATTAAGGGTGCAATTATCCGGAGTTCTGTATAAAGATATTATAATTATTGGGGTTTTTAAATCCAAAAGTTCTATTATGGAGCATTCAAAGTAATAGTTGTCATTGTACATTTTTAAATCATTTCGGACCTTAAAGTTTATTCCAGAGTTTTCTCTGACCAAGATTGCCAAACCTCCTCTAGTACAGTTTTCTCTAACATAAAAATCAGCTAATTTGAAAAATTCAATATTATTCAATAAATTTACATTTTCTTTTGAAAGCCAGTGTTCATTCAAGCATGTTATACAGATTTTTTCTCCCAAATCTGCAAGCAATAAGTTAAATTCATCCAGTTTGCTTTTAATTCCCTGAATATTTAAGTGTATTAACAAACAACTAGAGTTACCTATTAAATTGCTATCACTAAAACTAAAATCTTTCCTGGCAGTGCAGGTGTCGTCCTCTATGGGCTGGTTCCTGGTGGGGGTGGTTGACCGTTTCCCTCCTGGGTCGTCAGGTCTCTCAATCTCGGACTGAGTTGTCTGCCTTCCGCTGATGCTATGGGTTGCTCCAGGTTGAACTCTTGTATCGCTGTAATGATCTGCTCAGCCAAACATTGTTTTCCTTTGGCGTTGAAATGCATGCCCTGCCGGGTATGCATCTCCCTCTCAGCTCTGCTCGCTTCAACAATTTTGAGATTTTTATGTGTTGACATGAGATCCTTTAAGGCACTGTTGGTCCTTCTTGTTTCTTCACTGACACATGACCAGATTGCAATCTATCTATTAGGTAAATCTACCAGAACTACATTTTTCTCCTTGCACTGCTGTAGAGTGTCTGAAACGCAGTTTAAGGCTTCTTGTGATTCATTTCGCGCTACATCGTTTGTCCCACATATCATTACTAAAATGTCTTTAGGTCCCTGAATCTCGGACTCAATATTTTCCATATTTAGTACTTACTTGGAACGACCAAAAGGGCATACAAAACCAATAGCGCTAGAAGAATGATGCAATTTGTTTAAATGCCAGGCTACATCCTTACCATGACTATCAGCGCACAAAAGTATTTTGTTTATTTTTTTATTACAAACCTGTTTTGAATTTTGACTATTTGTGTCATTTTCTTCATTACTTGTTGCAAGAGGTTGAAATCTGTTAGCTGACACCAAGCTAAAGTCCATTTCAGTGGTGGAAGCTGTAAGTTTAATTTCCCTTTTATTTTTTTTTTTTAGGTAGAATAAAATCTTCCATTGTTAATGGTAAACTTGCTCTTCGCTCTACATAATTTGTTTTTTTACAATTTTTCTTGGTAATTGATTCTTTCAGTTTTATAAAATCTTCTTCTTTTAGTAAAACTAGATTTTGGAGTATTGTCTTTTCTTCTCTCAGCTGGATAATCTTCTTTTGGGCTTCATCAAGATCTGCACTCAATGATTTTATCATTAAATTCATATTTTTTAGTTCTTCCATTAGAGCCAGATTACAATCAACCTCATCGACATCCTCACATTCACTGTCAATAGCATTTAATGCTGCAATACATTTTGAGCAACTCCATCTGATATTAGAGTTTTTTATTTCTTTGAAATCATTTTCAGTTAAATCAGTGCATTCAAGATGATGTCATTGTAAGCATGATGACAGTTGTCGCAAAAACCTCTCTTTAACTGTAATGGCGGCGAGCGTGTTTGGTGAATATTTAAATCAATTACAAGAACTTTCTAACTCTATCTTATATATTTTTTTTCCACAGAAAAAGTAAAAGTTGACTAATTTCATTACGTAACATAACAAGCAGCATTACCATACATAAATATATAAAGTTTTTGATTTCTAAAATTAAAGGTTTTAAAAATTACCTCCTGGGGCTTCCCTGGAAAATACGATGTATCAAAATTGTGTTTTTATGCATTTCTAAGGTACAGAAAAACTTTCCTGTATGCAAACGAACAGTACTAATTTTTTCATAGAGAGAAGTAGTGGAATGCTGTTCTGGGGTGTTTAGCCTCTAATTGAGCACTATATATATATATATATATATACACACACGAGCATATATTCCTCAAATGTGTGTAAACGGAAATAGCTTGATTTAATTTCAATCAAGATTGAATCACAAAAAGAACTTGCTCTGTTGGGATTCAAACCCGGATGTCTCACTTGCCGGCGATTATGCTACCACTACTCACAGAGCCCTTACTTTATACATATCAATTATTTTGTATCTGGTCATTTCTATCACATATCTATTAAAAAAAACAAACCAATATATGATTGGAAGACCAAATACTTGTCAAACGAATTTTAACGTTCATTCAATTTGTATAAATGGCAATAGGCTGATTTAATTTCAATAAAGATTGCTTCTATAAAAAAAATATTACATGCTTTTCATCTCCTGAAATGATTATAATTGTATCACAGTGCCAATGTTTTTACTATAAAATCTGTCTGTTGCAACTTTTTCTCTATTTCTGAAATCAGTCTAGAAATTCTTATGTGTATGTTTGGGTAAATTTCATAATAGATTACAGTACACTTAAATCAAATATTTCTGTAAGTGATGCCATTATCTGGATTATGTACATAAAATCTCTTTTGTTTAAGTTTGGTTAAAGGAGTTCTACAGGGTCTGTTCAATAAGTATCGAGACTGGTTTGCTGTATCCTCAACGGAGTGGTGGAGGGGGTCCGACAAGTCGTCATCGGTAGAGGGGTCTCTCACCACTCAGGCACACTTTAATTCAGTCACCTGCGGGCATGCATTGAGACATGAGGGGGATTTTAATGACATGTGATTTTTATGGTGTTATCGCACCAGCATCGAAAGGCCGTCGAAAAACTCTACGCTGTAAAGTTTTGCTTTAAACTCGGAAAATCTGCGTCCAAGCCCTTTGAACTCATTAAAAAGGCTTATGGAGATGATGCTTTAAAAATTAAAAATGTTGATAGTTTTTTTTTTCGATCAATTTATCATTGTTTGTTCGCAAGGATTTCGTGCCAACTGGATGCTGCATTTTACGTAAGTACTGAAATTCCTGTGAAATCATGTGTGCAATTCCAGCCATTGTGAAGAATTGGAAATTTCACCATGATAATGTGCCATGGTGTGATAGTACCTATCCAGACCTGGCTGTGAAAAGGAAGCTCAAAGGACATCGGTTTTACTCCTTTGAGGTGGTTTAATAGGCGACGACAAAGGTTCTCAATAGTATTCCAGTAACCGACGTCCAACAGGCTTTTGAAGAGTGGCAGACGTTCTGAACTATGTGTATCGATGTAGGAGGAATGTATTTTGAAGATTATTAACCCTCCATCAGGCGCTTAAAATTAGAAACACCGTCAGGTGCTCACGGAGGTTTCCTCCAGGTTAGCGAATAATGGATATCATAGTCGTTTAAACTGTTTTTTTTTTGTTTAAATATTCATACTGATTTAATTACAATGTAATATATTCATTTTTAGAAATTAAATAAAAATTATTCTCTTATGTAATGAATTTTCCAAATAAGAAATTCAAAATTTTAAAAAATTTTATTGTATAATAACAACATGATTTATTTTAAGGAATAATGCAATTAATTGTAAAAATGTTTAACCTACTGTAATAATATATGGAATTTAACTTCTTACAAAAACAATTTACTTAACTTCTTGAGATATTATACAATTGTAATTTCAATTATTACTCTAAAATCTAAATTTATTCTTTACTAAAATTTTTTTAAACACTACACAAAGTTTCAAAACATTTCCCTTCTGGTTCTTATAACGACAATGTTCACTCTATAAACAGTACTGAAATGTTCCCTAGCACACGGGTACTGTACTGACAAGTCTCTCGTCTTCATTCTCCATTTCACAAAATTCAAATAAAATATATTGTAAAACTTAAAAATAAACCATCACAGGTCACACATTTAGGCGGACACGGATTATTACTCCATAAAAACTAAACACTATGGAGTAATAAAACAGTGCTCACGGAGATTTCGTCCAAGCACTACAGACACAACATCGGGCGCTCACGGAGGAATCATCCAGTCTCGCACGGAAGTAGACCTCATACTGACAGATTTTGACAAAGATAAGCGGGAGGCTATTGTTTCGCTTCCCCAAAAGATGCTCGTGAAGTACACTGCGGGAAACGACTGCCAACATCAGAAAAGTAGTACTATTTTTAATAATAAAAAATACACGGAGGAAAACTCTGTTTAGCGCCCGATGTAGGGTTAAGTAATTGTAATAATACATGCAATAAATTTTGATTTTAGGTACTAGTCCTGATACTTATTGAACAGACCCTGTGTAAGTCTAGGGTTTTACCTTTGAAGTAACATGTACTTTTACAACAAAATAATCATATATCCTCAGTGCCTCTTCCCAAGCTTGAGACAGAGTGAAGAAGTTTAGAGAAAAAAATTAAAGACGATAATGGAAAAAGAAAGACCAACCTGAAGAAGAAAAAATAAAAGGAAAAAGGAAAATACAACCATTTATTTGTATACAGGCTGCACAAAGAAAGATTTAAAAGATTACATTCAAAAGAAAACAAGAGATTATGTTTGAATAGGGAGAGAAAAGAAAAACCTACTTCCTAACCGGTTTGTAAGTCAAATATCAACTAAACTTACAACTGTAGCTAGACATTAAAATCAGTGAGCAGGGTTAAAAATTTGCTTCCAAAAAGCCAGAGTAACAAGCGTTACTATGGATGTACTGAGGTGTTTAACAGAAAACAAAACACTAACATCAGGATCTAGCCCCTTATAAAATCAATATAGATATAAAAACACAATTTGGTCATTTTAATGCAGGGGCAATGATGAATTTGATTCAAAATAAAAACTCAAGAAATAAATCAACAATGTGTAACAAGACTTATTATAAAATTTATATAAATATTAACGTTCATAAAAAAAAGAAAAATTTTTTGAATAGTTTAATTTTTTTATTCACATTTAAGGGTTTGTGGATGGTAATGATGCTTTCAAGTGGTTAATTACAAAAATCGGCCTAACGAATGGTGAGCAGTTATTTATAAACTCAACAGGATTGTTAAAGCTTCCAGGGTTAAATAAAATATTTTATTCTGGAAGAACACGTAACCATTTGATATTCCATTTTAACTTATTCGTGACAATATATAGAATTGTGATTTTATATGTATTGTTTGCGTTTACAGTTTTTAGAGCAGCTTCTTCATCAAATTGTGCACATTGTGTAATTAAACTGAACATATCAGTTAAGTTTACATACCTTTTTAAATTCTGGAGTGTCCAACTGGGTCTTTTCAACAATTTTAGCTTTACATCTTAACACTGGATCTCCTAGTTGTACAACATGACTGTATGGAGGTTTTGGAGGCCTTCTGAATCTCAATTTTTCTAGTAATTTAAGAACGTTGGCCTGTATCACCATGTTGTGTATATCCTGTTTAATACAAATCAGGTCAGTATATAGTTCTTGTGTATTCTTTATAATAATTTTAGAAACATTACAAGTTTTTAATAATTACTTGCAGGCTTATTTCACATATGCTCAAGGTTTTCCAATAGTCTATATTATACAATGAGTTAAAGTTTTAATAAAAAATAGATATTGTTATTAACTAATATAACTAAAACATTGCCAGACCATGAGTAAACTATGGATATCTTAGCTTTTAAGGGGAGTCGGTTGACTATATAGCGCACATGTTAAATTAGATAAGTTTAGGAACATGTTTCTCAATAACCAATAAACATATCAAGATAAGGTTTGTTTTAATTGAATCTGCTATTTCTTACCTACATTTACAGCACAGCAAATTTCCATAGCATAAATTTAAATATTAAAATTTTTTTTTTTTATAAACGTCAATTTTTTATCAATTTTTTTTTGCAAATAACTTTTTTTTTAATTATTATTAGACTACATACAACAATTTGCTGTGCTATAAACATTGCCCTAATTACGGGGAACAAAATTAAAAAATAATTATCAAAATATAATGAGTGGTTCTAGAGAAACGTGTTCCTAAATAAAGAAAAAACAAGAATTTTCAGAAAACTCTTTTAAAGATTGCATATACATTAATCAGAAACATAACAACATTTAATGCATTCCAGGACCATAACTAGGGTTGTCAGGACCCTCCTCTTGTTCATGTAAGTCTTCTAAATGCCTTTTAGCTGCAGTTACTTTCTGGCGACACTTTTTCTCGATCTATTCCACAGCTTTCTGCGCTTTGTTGATTCGAGTGACATCAAATTTTTTCATTGTTTCACAACAATAGCATGCAGGTGTGATCCCTAGTTTGCTCAACACTTCACATTTTATTATGTTCCCTTTGTTGAAACTTGCCACAGCATCAAATACACCTAGTTCTAATGTTCCCTTCATCACGAAGGTTGATTTTGAAACTCACGAACAAATTATATTGTTCAGTGATTCACTGGGGTTTTGAGTACCACCGTGCAAACATATTGTTAACAATGATGGATCTGATAAATCTCTAAATATTTGTTTCGCCTCTTTCATGACAGCAGGAGCAATGTGATTGTGATTGTTGTGATCATAAGTTTCATAATTTATTTTAGCTAGTTGGTACTTACACCATGTATCTTGGCTAGTACTTATATCAGGCTAGTACTTGGTTCTGGTTCTTGATATTCACTAGGCACAATTACTTTTTTACCACCTGGATTTCTTGTCCCTGTAAAGCACTTTGCTTTGTTTTTGAAGGTTTTATGTGCTCTAGACATTTTCACAAACAATAAACTACACAGTATAACTAAATATTATAACTTAGACTGAATGAAAGCAAGAAACACAATGTATGTGACAATAATAAACAACAACAATTAGGGTTATGTCAAATCTCAACTGACTGTAAACAGATGGGTTGACAACCTTGTATGTTCAAAGCAGCATAAAGCAGGTTGGCCAACATAAGCCTAATAATAAATAGGATTATGTATGACAATGATGCAGAGTACATGAATTTTACGAGCCAAAATATGCTGCAGCCATTTACATAATATTATATATGGGTGTGATATTGTTGGCCGATTTGAATAAAAATTACACCAAATTAAACAGGAGAGTCTAAAGATTAATAAAAGCAAATAAAACTTTTTTTAATTTTTTTTAGATTTTTTGTCAACCGACTCCCCTTAAATTAAACCCATTACCACATATGTTGTGCAAATAAAATACAGTGCCATACACATCTTAGAATAAACCTTAACGTCATCTCATTGGCCGACATCGCATATATTTCTCAATTTATATCCTAGTATAAATTTGTAAAATATTGTTTTCTTCTTGAATTAGGTTACAATATTGTTCTAGAGTTGGTTCTGACTAGTTAAAGATAACATTTTAAAACAAAGAAAAACAGGTGAATGCAGATAGGCCAAAAACTAACCCTTGAATTACCTAATTTTGAATAATTTTGTTAATTTTAATTTCATAAAAGTTTACAAAACTACTTTTTGTTAATACAAGATACACACATTATTGGTCAAAAGGAACTAATTCAAAATAACAATGGATAAATTTGTACAAATTTATTCATTAGGCTTGGTTGACATATACAGACCATTTACTTCCGAGTCTGATGTAGACAAGCATAATAGATTGCAGACATGTTGGTTCCTCTCAACAAATATCACTAACTTCTTCAGGGACGTTTATGGAAATTTCACATTACATCTAGGTGTCTCATAGTGGTCCCTTACAGTTTTATGTTAATTCTAAGAAATTGCTGGGTCAACTTCTATTTCTTTTATATTTTGGTATGACAACTAGGCAGTTCTTAAAAGTTGAAACATCAAACAAGCCAGAAAGCCATTTTTGACCTTGCCGAGCGATAAGGAGGTTCAGTGTCCACATACTGTACCACTTCTTATCAAATCCAACCTGACTGGGGTTGAGGCACCCACTTGATCTGAGCCTAAGTTTTAGATACTATCCTGAAGGATGTTTTATTCTGCATCAGTGCGGGATGAATCTGATTATGTTGAATGATTTGTCATGAGAAAGCACTGATTAAAATATGCCCATGGCTATCAATGCGGGCTTCAGTAGTGCATTCGGCACCACCCCGCGCTGCTGGCACAAGAAAAAAAAAATCCCTTGTGATAGTAACTAAATTCAATTTTCAGACTTCCAATCTCAATGTTTATGATTGTTTATTAATTAATAAGGTACGAATAAATTAACACTTTTATCCATCTATAATATGTACGGTAACATATTACTCGCCACCATACCAAGTACTAACTTGACAGCTTCCCGCATGACACTCATTACACATGGACTTGACCTTCTTATCCTCAGCAACGTTAACAGTAGCTCTTTGACACTTAATTCTCATGTTTTTTTATTTTCTAAGAACTAACTGATCGTCATACTAAAATTTGAAAGAAAATTAAGTTGACCCATATTTGCTCAGAATTACCAAATCAATGTTATTTTGTGTTTTGGTTTCAAAGGTAGTTATATTTGGATTCAATATTCCATTTGATTGTTTTGGTGGTTCAACATGGAACTGCAACTGTATTTGTATTGTTTTGATAAATGTTTAAAACAACTACTTCACATGATTTGTCAATTTTTTTGAGGAAAGTAATTAAATAGTATATTAAAGGAAAAAGGAGTAAGGAAAACATAATAAGAAAAGAATTTCCTCATTAGTAAATCCATCATTTTAGGGAATTTAGAGTTATAATACATTCAGAATTTACAGAACATATTTTAAAATGTTTGTAGCCTACATTGTTGTAACCTGCTAGGGCTAACTTTAACAATATTCTAAAACGGATATTACAAAAGTACAGGTTACTTCACTAATAATAAATACCAATTTTAATAATGTAAGGCCTCTGTGGTATCACTGGTTTAGAGGTACCATACTCACTTAAAATATCCTATTACAGCTAAAATCATTTAAAATGTAATGAAATAACAAGTTAGTGTTATTTACTTTCTAAATCATAATTATTATTTGGTATAAATGGTGAAAATGCAAATATTAAAAAAAACGCCACATAAATATATTGATGTACCTATCTTAAATTTTTACCCCATAACTTATTAAGAAGGGTCCGAAAACCCATCAAACAAGACAAAAGAAATGGTTGTGAGGGTGCAACTTGTACTAGTTTCACAAAAACAAAACTGTACAAATATCAACGAATGGAAGTGGTTATTAAGTTCATGTCCAAAAGGTTCCCATTTGTTGTCTGATTTTGACCAATATATTTTTTTGACATGTTTACAATGTCTATTTTCTCATAAACACACCAAAGATTGTTCATCCTTCCAACTTAATTTGATGAGTGTGAGGGTCAGAAAATCCCACCAAACAATAAGGCTATATTATACATTCTTAATAAAGGTAATATTTTAACGAGGTGTCTAGTGTTTTTCCAAAATATTTAATGTCAGTCAAAAATTAATCTTACGATAATCTTTACTCCTTTACTTGAAATAAATGCACAGTTTACAACAAAATAAGTAATAGAATAGAGCTGTTTTTATTCTTAATCAGGAAATTAAAATTGGGCTACATAACAAGTTGGAATTAAATCTTATAAGTTAATAAGTTATTTTTTATAAATTAGATGAAAACTTCCACTATTTAAAAGTGGGGGTCATGGTATCTCACGAAGGGAAGCTTTTTGAACATACTCGACTCGTACTTTTAGTGACCCCTTCCATTCTTACTTTTACACATCTTTATTTTAATGGCACTGTCCACACACCCTGATGTGTTGTTTGGTGGGGTTTTTTGACCCTCTAAAGTAAATTAGGGAGATGAAGAATTTTTATGGGTTTTCTATAAAGTAGACATTAAAACAAAGGGTAGGGTACGGTAAGCGGACCTGGTTTTTATATCGAAGAATATAATCATCGATGGGTACCTGATATTCGCATCACGAATCCTAGACTATCAATTGATATAAAAGTATCTATAAGTATCCTAAATAACAATCATATGTTTTAAATTAAAATATGAGTATATAGGAATATAGGAAAACCCATAAATAATTCAGAAATTACATAAATAATAAACGAACCAGAGCGAGATCAGTCAAACAGGATAACTCATAAATAATTATGAGCCACAATTCATATGGTTATGTCATATTATTGAATTGTTTATAATTATACACACATAATTATATATTATTAAATGTATGTATAATAATTATTATTATTGTTATATATATAATGTAATCGTATATATAATAATAATACAATTATGTGTATTATTTGAAAGTGTTTACAGCTGTTGATATAGATTAAGTTAATTGTTTAAAATAATTAATCAGTATCCATTGGTTATGATTAAGTAATATCACTTGCCAATTTAGATATAAAAAACCGGGTCCACTTATTGTACGCTACCCAAAACAAATTTTAGAAAACAATTGGTTAAAACCAGACGGCTTTAATAAAAGGGGAGGAGTCTGGGGGTAAAATGTACATCACATTTGGCCAATTTACTATTGGCCGTGGAAAACACCAGCAAAAATCTTTTATCATGTGAAATGGGCAAGCCCAGGCATCACCTGGGTTTATTGGCCTTCCCCCACTTTTATTTTTAGAAAATTGGATCATGTGAAATGGGTTAACCCTAGGCGTCACCTATGTTTTTAGTTCACTTATTAAGTACTATCCTATAGGAAAATCAACAAACAATGTAAAGTAAGTCTTGTAAATTAGTAAGCCTACCAACATTTTAGTAGTTTATAGTAAGCAATATATGTACATTTGATTATTTTTAAATACTCAAACAAAACTGACAATACATTTAAAAAAATGGACTACCACTTGCACAATTTGCGACTGCTAGGTGAACGGAAATAATTGGCACTTGAAGGGTTAATGAATAAAACATCAACCTATTAATATTAGCCTAAGCTAACTAGGTTTAATTGTCTATCAACAAAATTAATGACTTACGTATCAACAACCATAAATGAAAAATCATTGATTGGGTTTCTAGCAACACTTAAACTACTAACCAATTAAAATAACTTGGAATTTCTTTTCCACAAGCAGCGTAACCAATGTCAATCTACTATATAACCTCAAACCTCTAATAAAATGCAAAAATAACCGAAATTAACTGATGATGGAACTTGGAACTCTGTGAAATGAAAGCATTTTCTTCAATTTTCTCTTTTGATCAGGATGTTAGTAATGGTTTTAGTAATATTCAATGAATAGCTAACACCACGAAGCTTTGAAATTTACTACTCTAATCTTGTTGTTGAATTGAATGTTGAGAACACTTGAGATAGTTTCAAGTTACAATTAATTCAAACTAGAGCCCTTTTCCATAATAATTAATACCTTAAAATACAATAATATTGTATTATTTTATAACTTGTCCCGTACTGATTAGGTTATATATGATTTAATGTATAAAAGTATGTTATTGTAAATAAAAAGAACAATTTGTACTATAGTACTGTATGTACTATTGTCAAAAATCTACGACAAAACCTTATGTAACCTATGTGTGTGTTTTGTAGACAAAAATCAAGCCACGCCTGCTTAACATAGTGAGTGACCGAAGCATACGATTTTGAATTGAATACCAGGCCGATTCATAAGTTCTGCTTCAATTATGTGGGCGCACTCGGTAACCACGTCAAAATGAGCGCTACATATAAGAAAGACAGCAGCAATTGGGTCCACCGTAAACTCCGGCAGGCAGGCAGGCTCCGTTGTGACGTCACGAAATAGGTGGCTGAGAAACTGTGCCTATTTGTAAAGCATTACCGGGAGGTAAAAAACACATTAAAATATTGTATAAAGCTGAAAAAGGGCCCTTTGACATCATAATTAAAAGCAAACAAAATAAATCCTTTTCAAGTAGGAACAATTTTAAAACCACACCATGAAAATATATTATGTATGTAATGGTATGTAATATTAACCGTGCTGGGAAAAATCTATCAGTGATTTGCAATGGTTATTTCGGCAAATGACCTTATAAAGTCATCTCATCTTATCAGTTTCAATGTTTCTTTCCCTTCAACCAGGGTTCACTCAGTAGGCGTAGTGTATGTAGAAAGGGAAGTAACAAAATATGAAATTTTTAATGACTCATTTTTTTAAATAAAGCACCCAATTAGTAATGCTCAAAGAATCAAAACACGTGTAAATGGTGTTTTGAGTGATACCCAATTTGTCAAACTAACATTTGATTCTGGCAGTCTTCCTAAGAAAATTTTGCTTAACTATGTCAAAATAAGAGTTGACCCATATATAATGATACCGGTAAAGCAATGCTTTCGGTGTTTTTCTTATGGGCACATTGCCAATTCTCCATGCAATAAGGCCCAAATCTGTAGAGATTGCAGTAAAGTCTTCCATTCACTTGATTATCAAGTTCCGAAGAGGCGTTGTCACTGAGACGGACCACACGGTAAACATTTTTCTAAACAATGCCTATTTAACTATGAATAAGTGTTTCCTTCAAGTTATAGGAAACACTTCTCAGCTAGGGGAAAATATACACTGAAGTTGCGTATTGTTCAATCCTCCTGATAGTAATGAGACTGGATTTCCTTCTCTGCCCACTCCAGCTCAAACCATTCCAAGGCACAGTAGCCAAGTTGTTACACAAAATAGATCTTCATCATTACAATGTCGTATGTCAAACAATAACTTTGATAGTTACCTCACTATGGTCTACATAATATAATTAGAAAATCTAGGCTAACTAGCCTCGAAGCTTATTATAACAAAAATCAAGGTGAAACCCTTACAGATACATTTGTACATCAAGGTTATGGAATAAACAACACTATAGAATCAAAATAAAGTAATTTAAGTGAGGAAGACAAACAAGACCAAGAAGTTTAGTTAGTTCAAAAATTGATGAAATCCAAAAAAAAATTCATAGGGGCATATTTACAAAAAAAAAAAAATTATGGTTGCCTGTAAAGTCGGTTTTACGGGCGAAGATTTTACGTGACAACGTCTTTTTCTCGGTAGAATATTTATTGATATGAATATTATTAAATTGCACAATAGGAACAAGGAATTGAATGAAAATAAGAATTGCACAAATTTTAACTATAGAAATATATTTTGTTTACTAAAACATTGTACATAATTTGAAATTAATTAAAATTTGTTATTGTAAATGGTAAAGTTGAATAAAACATTTACTAAAATTGGAATTTGAAATTCTTGCTAAACACAGTTAAATTCTAACTCCGCGCGTGGTGATTGGTCGGTTTAGTTCGTTTGTTTGGTCGCACTGTTATGACAGGTTAGAGGTTATAATTTGTTATTTTAAATGTTTGACTAGCAATACGCGCTGTTTCTTCTCAATCGACTGAATTACGATTGATTGCAGAGTGATTTAAACTAATAATTTACTTAACACTATCAACATTTGTCAATAGTAGCCTATGACATAACCTATAAACTCAGTTTCTCAACTTTTGTGTCAATCTAACAATTAATCAATCAATCATAGTTTACGATAATGAAATATCAATGTACAATTATTTACCTTTATTGTTGTAGTTGTTGTAAATGACGAATCTAAGCACTCCACATTTTCACGAATAAACATAGTTATCTGCTTTATCCCGTGCGGCGGACCCACAGTTATCTGCTTTATCCCGTGCGGCGGACCCACTGGACGGGCATCGTAACGTTACCGGGCGTTACACTTTTTCACGAGTGACTCCGAGCCGCAACCTAATTTAAGACGTTGTCACGTCAAAAAATCAGTTAGATGACTGATTGGGATCTTACCACCTTATCTAAACACTGAAGATAGTATTAAAAGCATTAAAGCTATTATTGATAATAATGGCAAACAATCCCAGGCACCAAGGACTAATATTAAGAGAAATACTACACACTATCCTACAGAAAAAAAGCTCTAAACAGGGTAGTTTAGACAGTTCTAAAAGTTAGATTTTAGTATATGTTAAATTAAAATCAACAAATTAATGTAACATAGAAACTATGGTGTTCAATATAATTAAAACAAATAAACTAGTATTAAAATAACCTATACAATATATAGGAAGTTAACAAAAACTTTTAGTTTGAAAACATATTTTCAGATGATACAGGATATACCATTGTATGTGATGATTTTAATGCCCATCATCCTTTTTGGGAATGCCATAAAGCATAATAGTAGAGGTAATTATATATATATATATATATATATATATATATATATATATATATATATATATATATATAAATTTGTATAAGGGTCAATAGCCTAATTTAATTTCAATAAACATTGAATCACAAAAAGTACTTGCTCCGCCGGGACTCGAACCCGGATCTCTCACTTGCCGGGTGAATGTGCTACCATTACACCTCAGAGCCCTTACTTTTTACGATTCAATTATTTTGTATTTGGCCGTTTCTGTCACATATGTGTTTAAATAACCAAACTAACATATGATCGGAAGACCAAATACCTGTCAAATGATTTTATATTAATTAAATTTGTATAAGTGGCAATAGCCTAATTTAATTTTAATAAATAATTAAAACTTATATATAAAGATTATAATAACTCTTTATTCATTTTAACCAATTCAAACAAACCGACAACTCCAGCTTGTTTCATCAACAGTCTACTAGTACTATTGACATTACATTATTGCTACACCTAAATTATATTCATCAATTCAGAATTGGGATTTTCTGCAGGAACCAATGGGGAAACTAAATAGGTCCACATCAATAAATAATATAAAAAAGGCAAACTGGGAATACTGTACTGATAATGTACAAACTAGGATAAATGGCATCTCAAACACACCATCCATACAAATTTTGGAGTTGTATGACATTAGAACGAGACTGCTGAACAGGATTCAGGTGAACTAAAAAATGTTTGTTTTGAGTGCTCTAGCCTACTACGCACAACGACATTGTTGTACAATAGTGTCACCACTGGCTGTGTCAGTCTAAAGGCCTGGCTAAACGGTGGCGGCACGCCACGCCACGTCTAAGTTCTAATGGTATGATTATTTACATAAAATCAAACGGAGATGGCTACACGTCACGGCGTTGTAAGGATGCTGCTCTCAAGAAAGCCTGGCTATTCGGCAGCGGAACGTCAGACGTCCCGTTCTGTCTAAGTTAATGGTGTGCTTTACATTAAATGAAATGAGGATAGCTACACGGCAGCGTCACGGAGTCTGGAGAATGAATGCTCTTGAGACTATTCTAACTGGATAGGATGTGACGTTCCGCCACCATGTAGCCATACCTCCACTTGATTAAATGTAAAGCACTCTATCAGAATTGAAGTTTGAGGATTTATATGGTGAATTATTTGTATAAATTGGAATTACCACAGCTTTTTTCAATCTATCTGGAAAAACGCCTGTACTGAAACTTAGATTGATAATAAATGTAAACACTTCTGCTATTCTGGGACATATACGGTTAATCATAATTGAATTTATACCATCAATACCTGGTGATTTGCCATTTTTCAAAGTCCTCACAACTCTCACTACATCTTCACAGAAAACTAGCACCAATAACATGGATGATCTCTCCTAAATATTTACAAAGTTATCCTTGTACAGAAAGTTGTCAAAGCAAGCAGGTAAATTATAAACAATTTCCAAGTTAGTAATCACTTTATTATTGATTTGCAAACAAAAGTTTAATCTCTATAATTCTGGCCAGTTCTATTTTAAATCGTATTCCAAGTGGCCTTTTAATTTTAAATATTATTCTCTAAGGTATTCTTATAATAAAACGATTTAGCTGCATCAATTTATTCTAAAGGAATTACGATATAATCTAAATTTATCATTTTTCAATCCATTTCTAACTATTACTTAATAGTGATATCTTTGTACAATTTGTAATACATATTTGCACTTTACTCTCAAACAAATCATAAGCCTCAGAAGCATTACCCTGCCTATTAACATCAGACCAGTCACCAGAGTCCAGCATAGCATCGAGGAGCTTATCATAACTAATCACGGTGCGAGTAGCCACATTCGGCTTGGCAGTGGTGGCAGGGTGGGCAAACGTACGTATAGCATCAACGATGTCATGTAGTGGTCAGTGATGTCCATCTCCACCACCGCAGCTTCTGCCACTCAGGCTTGTCCGCGACTGTCCCTACAGAACATCAAGTAGACAGGATCGATATATGAACATATCATCTGTTACTCTTGTTGGTTTGTTAATTAAAGATTCAAACACCTAATTTAACCACCAACACCAGCCATCATCAATTTATATTCGCCGACATCATTTTAAATATATCCACTGCTATGCTACACCTCCAGCATGATATCTTTCAATTTTACATGCAATTAATTTAAAATTAGATAGCTGATAAAACATAAGTTCATTATTATTTATCCACATTTCAGTTAATATTACAATACTTGAAAATTCATCCAATGCACTTAACTCAGCTACAAAGCAATCAAAATTCTTTCTCATGCAACGAATATTTGAATGAAAAATATAACAAGCAATTTTAACAGGATGGTGCCATTTCGAAGACACAGATACTTTATGATGCACCTCTTCTGTTCCTCATGAGCCAATCCGAACAATCGCCTTCTTGTTGGAGAAAAAGATGAATTAATAAAATATGGTCAGATCTAATCCCAGTATTCCTTGTTGAAAAATCACGTTTTTTCGAATTTTTTCTAGTTAATAAAAGTTCCTTGTTGAAATGTTGGTCAAATTTAACAATAATACACGTGGTCGTGACAGATGTCCTTCTTACAGACGTGATGTCAAGCGTTAATCATTTCCTTAGAAATTTCATGTTTAAGGCTTTTCCAAAACCAACTCACTGTTTTCCTCTGTTACTCCTTGCAGCTCAAAACAATTGCTACGCAAATATTACTCTAAATCATCAGCTTTGTTATTCAAAACAGCACCTTATTTTAAAAAAAATCTTTATTCTTCAATTTGATTGACGAAGTCTTCTATTTTAGACAGACCAGTCTGGTAAGTACGTGTGCAGAATACCATGAATCAAACTGTAAGGCTCATTGAAATCATGCGCATTGTTTTTGTTCCTCCCGTATTCTGCTCCTCCATAAAAGCAACATCAACTGAGCTAATGTTCACAGTTCACATATTTGCTATCAAACAGTTTCTCACTACATGTCACAACTAACTTTTTTTAAAGCCAGATAAGCACACTTGACAGTTAGACATAATTAAATACACATTAAACAAATCACAGATACAACACAGGAACAACGGATACGAGGATAAGTAGCTATTAATATCAGGTGGAAACACTGATAAAAGGGAACCATGCCACAATATGGCCACACCGCTTGAACTCATCACTGTGTGTCACAGTTATATATACGTAAATACCAAATTATTTTATTAATTGACCGTTTATCCCACAAATATTATAAATGCGAAAGTTTGAATGTTTGGAGGTTTGTCCTCGAATCACGCTGAAACTGCTGTACGGATTGTGCTGGAATTTGGAACAGGTATAGCTTTTGGTCTGAATTAACATTTAGAGTGCTTTTTACCACTCATAGCACATTCATTTCACCAAATAAAGTCGAATTCAAATTGAAAAATTAGTTTGTTTAGATTCGAATGTTATGATAAGAACGACACGTTTCATAATTCAAATTAAACTGGCACTAAACAGCTGTTGACAGCTATAATTCGACTAACTTTCTGAAACATCTTTGCTAATGAAAATAAAAAGATAATGGCGGGCGACTTATTATGCCAAAACACCGAGGGCGAATTTACACGACTAGAACAGACCCATATTGACCGCATCAACTTTTTAGTTGTACGATACACTTTCGTCATTGGGATAAAAAGGCCAACTCTTATTGTTACTGAAGCCATCGAAGAACTTCAATAAATTATCATGGAATATAGGAGGGAAATTCCAATCTTATAAAAACTGTTTCACTTTACGACTTCAGGATCTCAAACCTCTGTTCTTTAAACTTAAATCTAAATTGGATCAGGAGATTGGAATAGCTTTGAGTGACTATTGATGATCTCTAGACTGTGTATTATGTCATAGAAAAAGAATACATAGATATATTGTCCAGTTTTTCAACAGAAAATTGCGTGTGAAGCCGCGGGTATCTGCTATTATCACATGTGTTTAAATAGTCCATAACATATGATCGGAAGACCAAATACCTGTCAAAGAACTTTTAACAGACATTAAATTTATATAAGCGGCAATAGCCTGATTTAATCTTCAATAAAGGTTGAATTACAAAAATTACTTGCTCCGCCGGGACTTGAACCCAGGTATCTCACTTGTGAACATGTTTACTATTTATTAGCATTTTGTTAAACTACTAAATTATATTATACGTAGTATGCAGGTTAATGCTCGGGTAAATATTGAATTAACAAATGCCTGTTTTCAATTTAAAAAAAGAAGAATTTTAAGGATAATTTTACATTAAACTGTACTACTATTACATAGTCATAACTAAAAGGCATAATATTTCTTAACCTTCTGTATGCCGGTCTCTTTGCGTAGATATTGAGTTTACCAACAGCACTCCAAATTTAAGAAATGAAACGTTTACAATCTCTTCTCAATTAATTAATTGCAACAAAACAATATTATATTTCTATACCTAGTTTTTGATCAAATAAAGTGTTAACTAATTAGGATGCATTTTTCTATTCTTGAAAACAAATGTTATTACAGTATAAGATTTAAGATACAGGCGTTCTTTTCTTTTTGGCAGATGTTTCTTTGCCGTTTTTTCTTGTTTAAATATGAAAAGAGCGATCGTGTGAATACATGAAGAATGGCTCTTTTGATTGTTATACTTGGGATACCATAAACTGTATTACTGTTATAAATAGTTTAAAATAATATATATTGTATTTCTTAAACTTCTGTCTTCTGAACTGCAAGAAAGACAGACAGGTTCCACTGACTACTCAAATGTGGCCATGGGATGTTCTCTGCTTCAGATCGGTGGATTTATGACCACGTCCTGTCCTTCAGCTCGACAGGCCACACCTAGTGGCCCATTCAGCTTGCCAGGCCACTAAGTGTGGCTGACTATATTGTGCTGTTATTAAATTCAGTCATCATCCAGTTATGGCTGGAAAGTACTGCAACCTTTCAGGAAAATAAGTAACTACATTTATATTTCTTTAGTTGTAGCCCATACCGGAGTAAACATCTTTCAGAAATATTTATTATCCAACTATCAGTGTTACTGTAGCTGCCAGAGTGTATCCTATCTATTTATTAAAACACTAGTGCATCTGTTGGAAACGAAGCTAAAATATGTAAACTAGATAATATTCTGTTGACACTTGAAACCTAATAGTATTTTTATTCTGCAAATAAAAATACTTTTACGATCAACCTATGACTTAAATTGCATATTAATCGGCTCGTTTAAAAACACATAAAAATAACCCATTAATACAATTTGTAAATTATTTGAGAGTTCTATTTAAATCTCAGTAATTTAAATAGCCGAAAGTGAAATACTGATATTTGAATCCAAGTAAAAGTAACGTACATGGTAACACGAGTGTCGCGTGATTACGTAGATCCCAGCCGGCCACTATGCAAGGCTTGGCGAGCTGAGAGGACAACTAACTGAGACTAAATACGAGTTGAGCGAAAAATAAATTGAGGCCATATTCATGGCCTCTAGATCGCAAAGGGTTAATATATGGCTGGTATTCAAATAACGTTTGTTGAGGGATGTTTTTGTGAGAAAATCGTTTAGTTTACTATTTTAGGATAATCCGTTTCTTACAACATTTGAAACACTTTGTATAAATCATTTGTTCAATAGTAGTAATAAATAAACTTAAATGCATAGAGTACAATGTTAGGTGTCTTAGCAACCAAATATATGACAAGGGTGGCCACTCAAAACCTCTTTTAAAATTCCCGATTATCTAGTCTATTTTGAAATCAAATAGACAACTGTAGTACTGTATTTAACCCTCAAGCTAAGTGCAATGATGAAGTTTTATCGTCACTAGCAGTATTTGCAAGAAATGCCACAAAGCTGCGGTACTCAACCATTTCGTCGCTAGCGATATGCGAGAAATTCGGTGACGATTTATCGATATTATCTATTTTAAGCTCCTTAGTTTTTATATATGTGTCGACATGAAATTGTGTTTACTTAATAACTTTTTTTTCTGTGATGTTTTTAAAATACATGTGTCCAATTCGGGAAATACAAAGATAACAAATAAATACCAACACAGCGCTACCGTGGAGCGGACTGCTGCCCAGTATTGCGAATCAAGAGATCTAGCTAGCGGTGGACGAACTTTCGGTACGAGACAATGATTTTGCCGGTACACAAGGTCGATTTAGTACAATCAACAAATAAACCAAATACTTCCATCTGAACTCTACTTAATTAATTTATCTATTGTGGAGGAGCCTAAGGATATCACGTTACTTCAAAGGAATTTGCAGATTGAGGGAAATGAATATATTTAAAATTCCGTCATTCTTCCTTTGTAAGTAATATAAATGGTAGGTTATGAAATGAGCTTCCAGATTATATTACATTTACGTAAAAATGTATATTTATAGAGAATAGATTTATTTACAACTACGCAAAGTACGATACCGATAAAATGCGAATTAGTGATCGTCTGCTTACTAACGAGGAGCTAAAGTCCGCACATAGAACCAGCAGACACGCTAGCGTTGAAAAATATACACAGAAAAAACAAACTTCTATTATATGATTTATACATTACGTAATTCTGTTGCTATATATTTATAAATAGTTTAATACAAAAAGAACTACAAAAACATTTTTCACCAATCGGTATTTCGAGTACAGCTAATCGTTTTTGTCCACGAATATACAGTGCAGACTCTTCAGTTAATTAGATTACAGTCAAGGATTGGGAAACAAGACAAAGATCCTAATGCACGTTGAACTATTTGGTTTGAACTGGTCGAATCGTTCAAACGATCAAGTGTGCGTACAAGTCGTTCCGTTAATAGTTGACCGGAGAACTAACGGGATTTCCAGCCGTCGCGACGCGTCGTCGAACCAATGCCGCTCTGACGACGAAGACTAATTGACGAGCGTGGGTGATTCGATCGGCTGGCCGTCTGTAGATTGGCAACAATATCAAGTTGCGTTTACACTGGCAAGTAAAATTGCGAGAGAATTTGTAAAACTACTATAGCATAATGTGAACAATATAAGCAATTTTACTCACGAGAATCATCGCAAGTACTTGCTGCAGTTGTATCGCCGGTTGTTCCGGGAGTTCACACACACACACACACACACGAGTGATATCTCAGCAATGTACAATTGAAATATTAATACAGACACTTTTCTCCAGTTATTGGAATCAACTGTCCGGCACTGGTTGCGGCAGCGCTCGCGAGAACTCTTGCGCCCTTTTAGACCAGCGATGTTTAGTTGGACACAAAACGCGCCATTTTTCCGGTGTAAACGCAGATCAGTCGAAATTTGAATGCGAGCGTGATATCAAAACATAACACCACTTCCTTTGTTTTAACCTATGTAATTTGACGACAATCGGAACGTGTATGAGGAGCAATCGTTCATAGACCGAGGCCTCGGCCGCGATACGAGCGGTTAGGGTAATAACGCACTGGAGCGACCGCGACCGGTCGCTAGCGACCAAATTAACATAGACAGGCATGTACCAACGTGCATTGAACGACCGCGACCAGAGCTGTTGGCCGCGGCGACCAGAATATTATTGGTCATGGTCGCTGCGGCCAGACGATGTGACGCGACCACAGCCAACATGAGATGGCATGGGAGAACACGCACTAGTCCGCGACCAGTCGCTGTTGTGATAGCTTCTCTCTTTTTGAGTAGTGTCTTTAATTTTGAGGTTAGGTAGGCAATAATGAGTGAAGTCGATTTCGATACAGAAAAGTTTATTCTGAGTGTTAAGGAAAGGAAATGTTTGTGGGACATGACAAAAGAAGAATACAGCAACAAAAATGAGAGGAAGAAAGCATGGCAAGAGATTACACTGTTGTTTAGCAGTGCAGAAGCAACCACTAAAGAAAAAAATACACTAATTACATTATTTATTTTACTTAGCAAATAAGTTACCTAATTTAATAAAGTACCAGTGTGTCATGTAATGAGAAAAACAACATCAACAAGTTTTTGTTAATTATATTTCATTCTTGCTATTATTAAAGGTAGTGGTTTTGCCATGAAACTGCTCCTTCGTTTGCGAAATATTCTGCTAGAATGTTTCTTGCGTTTGAATTGTATTGACGTGTGTGCGTGCCTCCTCTTATGTTGTCATCACTTGGAAACCTATATAATGTGTCTGCAAACTGGAAACCATCTCTACTTCGTACGTAATTGTGCAGAACACAACACGCCTTAATAATGTCTATAGCTAACTCAATATTAACATTCAAAGCCCGATGGAAAATACGCCATTTATTGGCTAAGATTCCGAAGGTACATTCAACGTATCTTCTACCTCTGCAATGTCTGTAGTTAAACAATCTTTTCTTCATATTAAGCTGCTTTCCAATGAAAGGACACATAATTCTTTGAGACTGTGAGAAAGCATCATCAGCAAGAAACACAAATGGAATTGGTGTAGTACGTGTTTGTGATATTGGTCTGTCCTCGGGAATATCCATAGTACCAGTATTTATTCTTTGGTACAAAGTTGATTGTTGGAATATAGTAGAGTCTCCACATTTTCTGTATGATCCAACATCAACATATACAAATTGATAGTTTGCATCGGTCACTGCCATAAGGATGATGGAGAAGTAGTTTTTGTAGTTATAGTACAGTGATGCACTGTTTGGGGGTTTTACAATTCTAATATGCTTTCCGTCAACAGCGCCTAGACAATTAGGAAAGTTTGCCCTCTTTTCAAATTCAGCTGCAGTTCTTAACCAGTCTTCTTTTGTTGGTTCAGGTAGACATTCCTTCTGTAGAATATTCCATAGTGCAGAACATACTCTTGAAACAATTTCTTTTATTGTAGTTACTCCGACGATAAGAGTGGTGTAAGTCCACAAATGAATTTCCAGTCGCCAGATACCTGAAAATAAGAATCTGAGCTGTACTATTCATAGTATAATTAAACTGCAAATATTTTGGAAGTAACATTATGTAGTACAGCTTGTTACTTTCCTACTAAAATATACTACAAATTGAAGAAAAACAAAACCTCTAATTTAATAAGCGCTGTATTTGCAGAGATACGACTTCACTGGTTTTTTTTTCAGGTACGCACCTACAGAAAAAATGGAAGAGTGTGAAGGATTGTTACAACAGGGAGAGAAGGAGGTTGAGTGGTGGAAAGAGTGGTTCAGCTGCTAACAGAAAAACACCATACATATACTACCACATGTTGTCATTCTTGAATTCCAACAACCCACCAACCAATACCCATTCCAATGTGTCACATCCTCCAGATGAAGATGACATCGATCTTGAAAATACCCAATTGGACCAGGGACCAGAATTTGAAACACCTACTGCAACTACAGCGACGGCAGAGCCGTATGCAACACGGGTAACAGCCAAAAAAAGAAAACCAGAGGATAATGTTGGTCAACAATTAGTAAAAATATTGAAAGAATCAGCTGATGAAAGGCGCAGACATGATACAGAAGTTGGATGTGATGAGGATAGGTTATTCCTCTTGTCTTTAGTGTCGAATATAAAAAAAAGTTCCAGACCATTTAAAATTATCAGTCCGACGCCAAATTATAAATATCATTGAGCAGAATACAGTTCCTACCCAGCACCTAATACTAATTACTCTCAAGGATACAGCACTAATTACAGTATTGATAATAACTTTCATTTCAGCCAACAAACTTCACCTCCACAATCAACAGGAAGAAATGAATACAACAGCAGTAATAGCTCTCCAGTTTTTCAATGTTTTGAACAAAGTGAATAACGTCTTATGATAACCAAACGCCACTTCATATCCAAACTTATTTTTACAATCTTGCACATTGCAATATTACTTTTCTGTAATAAACACAAATAAACTTACCTTAATGTAACAAGTAGCTTTTCTTCATTTCCAATACATGACCGCATTGCTGTGTCTATTCCTCTAATACTATCTGCAATTTTACTTAGTAAATAATCAAAACTAGAAACAGACATTCTTGTATAGTTAAAAAACTTTTCATCATATTGCCGTAACTCACAAAAAAATGTTGCGAATTGTCCTTTTGTAGACCTATATTGCAAAAGGGGATGTACCCAAAACCTCCGTTTTTACGTTTAATGTAACGAGTATACACATGCGCTACAATAGCTATTTCCTCCAGGTCCATATTGCAACTGAGTAGCGACCAGTCAACGTATTGGTCGCACATTATGCGACCGGTCGCGGTCGCTCCAGTGCGTTATTACCCTTAGCGGTGGGCGCTAGATTATGCGGGGACCTAAAGTTTAATGTTTGTGTTGTACATGAGGAACACTCTGACACTAGCCATGACAGATGTGAGCAACAGGGCAGTATCACACGATGGTGCTTATCCGCCAATTTTAGACATTACATGTTTCTCCTGCCACTCAACCCTCAGCCACGCAAACGCCCCCTTCTCGATGTTACTTGTTCTAACTAACCCACTACTTTCTTCTCCAAAAGGTATCTTAAGTTTCGTATAAAAATGACATTCTGATGTACTCAAAAACCGGACTGCACCTCTCATCAAACCATTAAACATTATATTATTCAACGAACCGAAGTCTGAAGCCTGTTTATAACACTGTACATTTTAAGCATGTGCTATCTATCTAACACACGTATTTCTAAATCACTATTCTTCTTCTAAATCACTTCACAATCTTCTAAATCACTTCAAAGAATAAGAGTTGGACAACTTCGTCCGCAGACCCCACTTCGACAACTGAATAATACTTAAGGGCAAAAAACCCCCTTTGTATCGTGTTTACTAACGTTCTACCACGATACCGCTTATAGCATACCACTCGTTTAGTGCCGTCAGAAACGATCGGTCGAACGTGGTCCAACTGGTTTTTGTTGGGGGGGGGGGGGAGACTTGCCACGGCACAAGAGTATATGTCACACACTGCCGTGGCGTCGCGTCTGTCCATCTGCGGATGGATTTTTTAAAATAATCGCTAACCATGTTGTCAAATAGGACAAGTCACACTGACATAACCGACGTGGCGCAACGTTCGTCGCGTCGGCCACCGTCTGCTGCGCTATGCGGCTGGAGCGATCCTTGGCCGACGTCGGCGATGCTACGAAGGCTCGCGCATGCGCATAATAAAGCACCTCCCCAACCCCCTCACCAGGGCACCGCGCGCTCTTGCCACTGCCTACTCCTTTTATTTTATATTTTTAATAATTTGTTTAAAAAACCCCCTTCTAAAAACAGCCCGACACTCCAGGATGAAATGACCGCCAGTTCTAGGTTTAATGAATACTCTGGTGTCATGTTTATATGCAATCATTTTATTTGTTATTATTCATATTATGTTTGATCTATAACAAAATTAAATACGCCTTATTTTAAAAACATAAAGACTTATTACAAAACTGAAAACACCAACACAAAAAATTACAAAATAATCCATTCAAGTGCATCTTATATATAAAAACCAATAGTTTGAAAGAGGTATATCAAAGTATTGAATGCCCTAATTACTAAGTTCATAATAGAAATAGTATTGCATGTAATAATGAAAATCTAATTTTGATAATAATAATTATTAATGAAACGCTCCGGAACAATAAATTAATTTTGTAGAGCTATAACAACCTATTAATTCCACTATCAGTGTATAACTAAACAAATTCAAAGTAGTTGAAATGCATTAGCAACTCCTAGAAAGACGTGGCGTTGGCCGCGGACGCGTGTCTGGTAGTTTGACGGGATTCGAGACCGTCGCGGCATACGCGGACGTTCATACTATGGATGGACGGACGCGACGCCACGGCAGTGTGACATGGCCTTAACAAAGACAAACTCGCTACACTAGTGGAAGTAACCTTATATCAATCGGCGTCAGATGTAGGTCACGAACGTATGTCGATCTTCATTCAAAATGTCACGAGCCACGTCGCGTAAAATACGATGTTTCGTTATTAACCCTTTCAGGGCCAGGACCAAATATGAGATGTTGCACAATTTTTTCACATATCATATCACCTTGTGACTAGTCAAAAGTGCCAGGCTAAAATTGGCGATTTTGCAGTCTCTTAGAGTAAAATTTATAACTTTTCATAAAAATTAGAGAATGACCTAAAATTTGCACCAAATTACTCGTATAGATATATACTATCAACAAAAAAATATATAGATGTAGTTTTAAGTAATTTAAAATTTGAAAAAAATAATGTTGTAATGGATTACATAAAAAATTATTTTTTTATAAATAACTAAAAAAGGAAAAATAATTTACCGTGGGAAGCTATGTTATTATATTGTACATTTAAAAAGGAACAACCATACAAAATTGTGTGTTATTTCTCTCATAAATAAATTTTTTATGACACATTTTGTATAAATACGCATAATTATTGTACTTCGCAACATTTTATAAATGATAAAGCAACTGACTCTTACGCTGCAAGAAACTTAAAATAAATATTCACATTATGGATGTACCGGTAAACAGATGATTGTAGGATCCATAAACAGTTTCAATACAGTTAAAACCCTATTTACCAAGAAATATTTACACAATTTTATTTGAAATTTATTTACACTTTTTCTATTTACAAATATGCTACTTACAATTTCACTCCCGTGAGATCGCAAATTGTCAGTCATTGTAACTACTACACACAATAGCTAAGCAGGTACAGTACGCGCGCTGAAGGTTCGGCTCCGAGTCAACCGAGCAGACTATGGCGGGGGACGGGTGGATTGCCCGATATAACAACTGTTCTGCAGACATCCGCCAATATTTGGCCCGCTGCAGTCTGAATATTTATTGTCCCTGTTCTCAGGATTCTTTATACATCAGTGTTTCGTATTCATTCATCTGTCATAAAATTAGTGTATAAACAATACACCCCAAAACACTTTCTATTCGAATATAATACAATGAAATTCAACATAATTTCATTAAAGTTTAAACTTTAGTTTATCACAGATCACCATTATGGCCTAAAGTGTTTTCAGAAATAAACTATTGCAAAGTGATTCAATGTTAAACTTTCAAATGGTATTGCCGTGTTGCATTTACGTGAATGGGCCATAAACTGTAGGGCAGCGGTGTCGGTGATACATTCCACTTCAGACTAAGTTACTGCTAACCTAAACTATGTATCTGAAAAAGGTTAAATCTAAAATTAAATTCAGTTCATTCAGAAAAACTTTCCCGCTGGTGAAAGTTTCCTGACCAAATAATAAAAAAAAATCCTCACATACAAACTTTTTTGTATCACAATTTTGGCACAGTTAATTTTAAAATATATTTTATTGAAGAAAAGTAATAAAACATTGAAACTTAATACATCCATTAGCATTGGCATACACAGGAAAATAGATCTGCGAAGTTTCAGAATTTTATTTGTACAGGAAGTTGGTCTAACCATAAGTTGATTGTCGAGCGAGAATTAAACATTGCAGTCCGTGACGGATCATTGGAGAGTCAATGTTTTTATTTGGTTAGTAGGGCAACGACAGGGCCGAACCTTCAGCGTGCGTACTGTAACTACTAACACTACTAATATTTACAACCACAAAATAAAATAATGAAGAAGAATCCAGCATACAATAGTGCGATTACACTAAAGCATAAAGAATTAACAACAATAGATCGAGTCAGCTGATAATGTCACGTGACAATTACGAAAGAAAAATGCATAGACCTCCAAAATAAAAATGATATTCATATTAATTATCTAAAAATATACCAGGGAATAAAAAAACAAAACTTTAATCATTTGACGTCGTATTTATTTAAGAAAACGACGAATATTAAGGCGGCAATATATTGCGTATATCCCCGACGGCAATATATTGCCGCCTGGCACTTTTCAGACACGATCTATGGCGGAATATATTGCCGCCTGGCCCGGAAAGGGTTAAACAGTTCTTGATTCAAGAAACAAATTATGTCATGATTTTATAAGTTCTTGGAGACGGAAAAATTATTTTTGAAATTTTCCCAGTTCCCACAAAAATTCCCGGTTTTCCCAGTCGTGTGGCCACCCTGATATGAGTATTTTTTATACTAATGACAACTGTAAGGTTTTAATAAAAAGACTAAATAATTATCGCACCATTTTTATGTAAAATACAAGCTTTTAGGGACAAGTATTTTGTCTGGCACAATTAATTAGGTTGCAAAAAATATCAGTCTCTTTATTAACAATGAAAAATCAATTCATATTCGATCTAGAAACTGCACAAAATTACAAAACAAAAATAGAGGTTTGAAATTATATATATATATAAAAAACAAACAACTTTTGAGATTAATGTAATTTGAGACTAAATGTTAATATTACTGAAATATTCAACTATTAAAAAAAGATAACAGCACAGTCTCACTAGTAATCCAGTAAACTCTTTTAATCTTCTAATTTCAATAAAATAAATTAACTCAACATTCAAAGTACAATATGTAGGAAAAGATAACATTTTAGATAATAACTTTCTATAAAGTCCTGGAAGATTTAAAAGAAACACAAAGCAACTATCTTCATAACAATCGATTAACAATTATTACGAGATATTGAAATAGTTTAAAATTGTTCAGGTAGTTTTATATTTATTTCACCAAATAACTCACTAATTTAACAAATTATTAAATATTATAATGTTCAAGTGATTAAATTCACATATCGTAAATTTAATCTAATAACAATGAAGAAAACCTACTAATTTTTATGGTGTTGGATTATGTTTTGCATATGACAAACAGATTAACTATAACAATAACAAAATATTTCATTTGGAGGCTCCAACATCTACACAAGATTGATAGTAGCTTCAAAATTATTATTATATAAAAAACACTTAGTCTTAAATACAATGTATAGCAATATATATGTAATATCACTCCTTCAACAACAACCAAAACACTAAAACAAGAGTAAAACAGGTGTACAGCACTAAATACATGACAGAAGTATTTATTCAATTAAGCAAGGCAAAACTATACTTGAAGACAAATAATTTTAATATAACAATACATTATACAATCCACTTTGAAAAATAGTTCTATGTTTTACAAATTGCATTTTGCATAAGTGCCAATATTTATTTTCTGTTGCCAGTTTAAGCTAAAACTTTGTATGACTTGTTAATATTTACAGAAAACAGAAACCAATTAATTTATTAGACATGAAATCTTGCCTAGCGTCAAGAAGTAATAGTAATGAATATAAAATAATTATACACATGTTAAAATATAATATGGATTAAATTTTACATCACAGAATGTCTAATGGATATACAAAGCAAAATGCAGGTAATTATTTAGCACAGCTTAAAGCTTGATTTAGTGCTAGCTGTTGTTCGGGGGTGAGCTGTGTGACACAGAACTGGAACATTTCACCGCTACCCTGCAACATTAAAAAACCAAGATCATTATTTAGCACAGTTAATGCTGGGTTTAGTGATAGCTGTTGTTCGGGGGTGAGCTGTGTGACACAGAACTGGAACATTTCACCGCTACCCTGCAACATTAAAAAACCAAGATCATTATTTAGCACAGTTAATGCTGGGTTTAGTGATAGCTGTTGTTCGGGGGGTGAGCTGTGTGACACAGAACTGGAACATTTCACCGCTACCCTGCAACATTAAAAAACCAAGATCATTATTTAGCACAGTTAATGCTGGGTTTAGTGATAGCTGTTGTTCGGGGGTGAGCTGTGTGACATAGAACTGGAGCTTTCCTGCTACACTTATAGCAAATAAGCTCATTTTTAACACCTTGAAGTTGACTACAATCTATAGGTCAAACATATATTGTTACAACCTATTTATAAGATATAACATGTACGAGTATTATATTCTACTTGTGTTAAATGAATACTACTTATACCTTTAGTCACTATGTAACTCTTTTGATTTTGAGTTTTTACTTTTGCATTTAACAATTTGATACCTTTAACCCTAGAACTGGCGGTCATTTCATCCTGTAGTGTCGGGCTGTTTTGGAGCTTCGCGCAAGGTTTTTTTAAAAAAATTATTAAAAATATAAAATAAAAGCAATATAAATAAGAGTATATATTTTTGTGTTCAGAATTAAACGTAGAATTGCACTATATTGTAAAATTAACCATTAAAAATTTTCTAATAAACACTTTTTTTAATCAAATATAAAATTTACGAAAAATATTTCTTAAATCTGGGGGGGACCATACCTAGCAAATGAAGTTATAGTGAGAAATATTTATAAGTGAGATAGCCATTCTGTGTCAAATTTTATCTAGTTTCAGAAAAACATAAACATTATACACATTTATGAAAGCATCATAAAGCTATAGAACAAAAAGCAGCGATGCGTATAAATTCTGAAAATCGGGTGTACACGTAAGACTTTGGTAAAACAAGTTTTGCTAATACATTTATCTATGAATATATGTTATTTTGCATATTTTATTACTTAGAATAAAATAGAATATACAGTAGTAATGAAATAATTACCATAAATTATTTTTTGAAAAGTAAAAAAAGTTAAATTTTGCCATTATTCAAAAATTTTGCGAAAAATTTTCATTCAGCAAAATATAAAATAGTTTCTAAAGCTTGTACTATATCAAAATTTATAAATTTATGGTTTATAAGTAATAGGAAATATTATGTAGTTAGAAAACTATAAATATAACTAAAGATATTGAAAAAATATAGAATAACCCAAACAGTTATTATATATAACCAAAGAAATTACAGAAAATATATATTTTATTGTGAAAACTATCTATTTACCAAAAATAAATAGTTACTTCAGAGCTAAAAGAGTGCTATAAATAACGTTTAGTAAGTGAAAACAATAACAAACTATGTGAAATGAATTTTAGCCAAGTCATTTTGCCATAGCCTACACAAAGCCGGTAATTTCTCAAACATATTTCAGTAAATAGAAATTGATTTATTCTAAAATATATATGTTTACACTACTACGACATCAAACAACACACTACACATTAAATACGACACTAAAACACGCGTAAAACTATTAAAACTTACAAATATCCACAGCTCGGCACGAAAGTGATACAGAACGGCAGCGGCAATATGGCGGTCACAACAAACGGCGTCGCGTTTTCTTTTACGTTCAAAATAACAAGCTTGCTACGTCATAACCATAATACAAAGAGGAATAAAACTCATCTGTTCCTTAGCATTTTTCTTCCCAAATCCAATGGTGCATGAATTATATCGATACGTTACCGGAGTATATTATAAAAAGTAATTATACGAGGGAATGTTTGACCGACAAAATTTTGACGGTTAACACCACAAAAGCGGCATTAACCGACATAATTATGTCGATTAACAGTTCTAGGGTTAAACATAAACAAAATGTTATTAAAGGATGTATAGACTTTTAACATTACTACTTTGATTAGTAAAGAGAAAAATAGATTCTACCGTAAAAAAATATAGCAAACTGATTTATACAGTAGACCCTCTATAATACGGCACTCCAGTACTCCGTTGTATTTAGATGGGTGTGGAGTAGGGGATTAAAATTGAAAGAGGTTACTGAAAACTGTGTTAACAAACAACCTACGATCGCTCAGTTGTCTCTCGTGGTTTACCCACTGTTCACGTTAACAGTGCCAGTGTTATTGCTGCTGTTATTAGTATTTGTAATTTGTGCTTAATTAATATTTCGACATTAAGTGAAAAATGTCAATGTAAATGAAAACATAAAACCTTAACTGTGCTTCAGAAGAAGGAGATTTTAAAGAGACTTGATAGAGGCGATAAGCTTTTTAACCTCGCAAATGAATATAGTGTCAGTCCCACAACGATACATGACATTTGGAAGAACAGTGAATAGGCTCATGTGAAAAGTACCAGAAAAACATTGAAAAGGGTGAATTTCCTTGAAGGTTGAGGATGCTTGGTTTTTACATGAAAGAAATAGGCATACACCAATGTCAGGGGGATTCTGAAAGTAAAGGCAAAGGTATTGTATGAAAAAATAATAGAGAAAATCAATTTCAAAGCAAGTGAAGGATGGTTAGAAAAATTAAAAAACATTTTGGAATTCGTTTGTTAAGTACAATGGGCGTAAAACCATAATGTGATGTTGCTGCAGTCTAACCATTCCAGGAAAAATTTCAGTAAATCAATGAGGTATTAGACCTAACTTCCGACCAAGTCTATAACGCAGATGAGATTAGTTTATTTTACTGGCTTTTACCCAAGAAGACATTTGTTCACTGTGCTGAAGCAAGTGCTCAGGGACGAAAACTGGCCAAGGACAGAATAAAATTTATGCCCTATTCAAACGCAAGAGGTACATGTAAATTGAAGTTATTGGTGATCAGTATGCCAAAAAAACTCAGGGTCTTTAAAAACGTCAACCTGCCAGTTGATTACAAAAACACACGCAAAGGATGGATGACTCCACTGTTTAAAAGGAAAGGTTTCATGAAATATTCGTGCCATCAGTGAAAACTTGTCTTAAAAAACAAAACAAAAAAAGGTAAACTGCCTCAAAAACCCTGCTTATTTTGGATAATATTGTCCTGGCCATCCAGAAGAAGATTAATTACAAAGTTCTTGTTCCAGTGTCATGTTTCTGCTGCCAAATGTTACACCTCTTCTATAAACCACACAAGCCAGCTCTCAAGGACCTGACAGAGCCTCCTTAAAATATCATCTTATTGTTTGTCAGTCATATTTCTCTCTTCTTTGTCCAAGGAAGAACTACACTGAGTTTGGGGTTAAAAAGTAAAAATGGTAATTTAAATAACTAGAATAGCAACGAGAAATTAAAAAAATAAACAAATTTGTAAACAAACTGAGTACAATAAAATGATATTTAATCAAGTGACATAGCAGCACTTGTGATAAAGTTACTTTATTGGATTGGCTGGCAAGATTTTCGTTACGTTTTCTTGAGTCTTTTGATACTTTGTTACATCTGTTTACTTACATGTCAATGTTATGGAAAGGATTACCTAATAAATTATTATTGACCAGTGATAGAATGCGTTAACTACATTCCATTCATTCTTCTTAGTCACCTGTTATTGATCCGAAACTGCTTGTCACAAAAACAAAGCTCCATTTTGCCAAGTTTTCTCGGTGTGGAGAGGGTGACGTGCAATTCTTGAGACAAGCTTTGTTCCTGTGTTGAATTGCGTGTAATATGTTATGTCTCCACATTGGTTAAACTTGTAGGCTGACTTTGATTGGGACTTCAATTTTATTTGTTTAAAATAGTAATTGTATTTTCAGTAAATTATTTTAGTTATAAAATACATTTCATAATTTATAAAATAAAATAATCTAAAAATTGAGTTTTTTCTTATGTATAAGTTTAGAAATCTTAATTCAAATAGAACCTTATTTACAAATTAACTCTGTTGTGCTAATAGCATGTTAGGTAGAAATAATGAGACATGTCCTTAACGATAAACTATTTCTTGATTTTAACACTGTAAGAGCTCTAAAAAAAAGCAACAAATTAAATCTATGTAAGAAGTATGGAACATCTGTTCAAAACGAGCGTATTCAATTGACCCCTGATGAACCTAAAGGTTTATATAAATATTGATAAATGACCATAAAGACTTTTAGAGCTTTAAAACATTGGATTTTTTTGCTCAAAATGCTCAGATACAGAACATATTTAAGAGCTGCTACAATACTAATTTTTTTTTTATGAGAGTAGCCGTAGTTTTTACCTGGATGAGTCTGACGATATTTAGCATGCGCTGGGCAACAATGTGATCAACAGTTATAGCCTCTCTGTGAAAAGCTTCTGCAATAATGGCTATCAGCTTTGGCAGGTTGGCGTTGTTAGGTCCTAGGATGGCTGGATGATTGTTCTCTATAAGATGACACAGGTAGCCGTACACATGCGGGGCCTCATCAGTGTCTTCCCATACAGGCAGCCATGAGAGCCTGGTGTAATATACCAAATATTCATTGCATTCAGAGGGAAAATAAAAATATATGACTTACAGTTATGCTACACTTACTAAAAAAGCAACAATTCCTTTACCTTTTGTTCAGTCTATTACAATAAAATACATAGTATGTGATTTATCCAGTTAATAATTCTATTGGAATCAATATGGATAAGTAGCTGATGAAATAACTTACAATTATAATTAAATAATGGTAATAATAATTAAACTGCGCATTTGATAAATTTCAGTTAATGTTTTGTGTGTTATGTTCAACACAAGGAATAGATGTTTAACACTAAACATAAATAAAACATAATTCCTGAGAATGAAATTACCCCCAACAAATATAAACCAATTTTGGAGTACTCACAGCTCCTGCCTTGCAAACAATTAAAGATTTCAAAATTTGTTACATATTAACAACTGTTTCAAAGCAAATGGTTTTTTACTCAACAACGAAAAATTTGTAATATCCCCCTTACACTAATAATAAACTATAGGTACATACAGCTGTTGAGATAAATAGTATCACACCTTACATTACCATGGTATTATAAACATACCACAGTACTAACTACTTGGTATTAGTACGTAGTACAATATAAACTTAGCATTCTATCAACTTACCAGTGAGGAAGAATTTCATCGACATTAAGGGCTTTATTGTTGTGTTGTAATATTTTAGTGACAGCGGATATTGCGTTCTCAGTGGCACTTATGTTTTCTGCACTTCTCGAGTCTGGAGCTGTGATGATTTCTACAAGCCTTGGTAGTACTTCTGCACAAGATGCTAAAAAAACATATCTATTGAAATGTACTACATAATTTCAAGATGCTTAAAATGTAACTTACATCTAACTGCTGATGTTTTATTAAATCCACACAGAACCTCTAACATATTAGTTCAGACTAATTAAGACTTTTTGAGTGTATGTTACTTATTAATTTTCTTAAAACAACTTAAAATATTAACCCCTAAATCGCGGCATACAGATATATACATACAATTGGAATTGTGCTAAACACTGCAAAAAGGAATATCCATATTGTCTTGTTTCAGTTTATTGCATACATCATTGCACTGACGAAAATGCTACAAATGTATTATGGCTGTCTGGAAGCAAATTGAATTACATGTTGTGTGCAAAATGAATAGAAAAACATTGTTATTTAACTATAAACATTTTGTCTTATGATGCGCGGCATGTGGGTACAACCGTACGTAAAGAAATGTGTTTGATATTTCTTCTTCCAAAATAAAAATATAATAAGGCAATAACATAAAGCAATATAACAATAATCACAGGATTGTGATAAGAATCGAAGCAGAACATTCACTAACAACATAGAAAAACAACCAATTGCAAGTTTCAAATAGCGACATTTCTGAAAAAAGGCTGATCCTGAACATCCAAGTGTTTGATGTTTCAACTAAATTAAATAACTCTGAATTTTTATTATTCTGTGACATCTATCGAGTGGTTAGTAACAAAATCCACAACTAGAATGCTCACAGTGTTTGTTTTGTTCGTTTTCTTCAGTCAGATGGCTGCTTCATCTGATGTCACAAACTTCACCTAGTTTGAACAAGAAAAATTAAGCGAATTGTTTGAAGACACTTTTTATTAATGTTGACAGTCTTTTAAGAGTCTGTTAATGATTCTGGCATGATCCTGACTGTGAAATAAGTCCTATAATGGCTGTTGTGTCTTAACCCCTCACTCTATATCGCACGTCATTGTTCCGGAAACAAATGTGTACATACATTTGAATGGCTATAAATCAATAAACTTAGTGAATAAAGAAGTTTACCCCAATCGTATTGTGTTACAATGCAATAAGATTGGGTCACCGGAATTTCTGAGAAATGTAGAGGACAAAGTTGAATATTTATTATTCTGTTACTAAATTGAGATTGGCATAAATTATTGTACTAAGTCTTACTTTATACATAGCAAATGATACAAAAATTAATTATATATCTTGATTTGATTTGTTAAAGCTGGAAAAAGCTATTTGTCAAATATGAAAACAACTTAAGTACAGGTGAAAATTTTCAAAATTTACACTGATATATAAAAAAAACAAAAAAAGTTATACAGAGACCTACTTATTATATTTATTCCCATATACATAGGGAACAATAAAATTATATAAATAAATTAAGATCATAAAATTATAGTTTTTGTATTTAAAAATGTCAACAGAATGTACAATTTAAATAAACATTACAAGTTGTCTACCATCCTATCTGTATAGTAAAACAAATATCATAAAACTATACTTATTTTTGCAAAAGTTGTGAATAATTTAGTGGAACACTACACACATACCAAAAGAGTGATTGGCAGTGACCGCACCACCCCTTCAATAAGCGCTTAACACTTAAGTGTTAATAGTACTGGAAATAATGAATAACTACTTTATAACTACCAACAATGGGCTAACAGAAAGCTGATGAAAAACATCAGAATGATAAAATTGGGACTTTCTCATAGAGGATGGCAAGACATTCATAACAGAGTAAATGTATCAAAGGTAATTTGTTTACATTTTTCAATATAGTCAATAGTCAGACAATCTTGAAGGAGAAAAAACCTTTTTAAGGTTAGAAGTTAACAGTTCAGGTATGTGGTTCATGTGAAAAGACTTGTTTTAAAATCAGGAAACTTTAAAAAAATTAGTAGGCATTGATGAGGAAGTAGTGTTTGAATGTACGAGAAAAATGACAAATTTGAAGTACAAAGAGCGAAGTCATTGGTGTAAGAAGATTAAGAAGAGAGTATTTCCAGAATATTATGTGACGGGTGAGTGTTCTACAGAAAAAAATGGCTGAATTAAAACATTAATATACTTGATTTGAAGATTCTGTAATCAATATGTTGAAATAACTTGGTTTCAGGTATAAAGTCAAATGACAAGCCATAAATTCTATGGAATATCAAAATGTTAAAGCAAGTAAAATGTAAGGTTCCTATGGAAAATGCATTCATTGAGAAAGGCCAATAAATGGCCCGTAATACATTAACCCTCCAACTGTCGGTCGGCGATTTTTGCGCCGACTCGGTCGTTTCAGTAGTGCCACGGTGATATTTTTGCCGACTGACATGTACTGGCTTTATAGGTTTTATAATTCCAAATGCCGTTCAAAGACACATAAATGATACATCATTGCAAAGCTAATGAAATAGGCAATCGTTTTGTATACCTTTGAATTCCTTATTGTCTGTTTCCAGACAGTATCGATACAACTAATTGACGTGATGACTTCTCGCAGTTGAAATACGTCGAGTGTTCGCGAGATTGTGAACGAGCGGTGTTGTTGTTTCTCGTGGCGATATTTGGTATGTTTTATTGCGCTAGTATTGTTGTTTTACTGTGTTAGAGTAACAATGGGTGAGCCTTGTCGGTCAAATGACATTAGGGAAATTCTTGCGGACCAAAATCTTAGTGAATTGACCGAAACGGAAAACGAAGATAACGACGCTGGATTACTTCGTGAGACTTTTCATGGTTCTTTTGAGTCTTTGGCTTCAAATAATGATGACATTGATTGTAAATAGTGAAAAATTATATAAATTTTGTTTTTTTAGTGTACAGTAAGTTTTTGAACAGTAAAAAAGTGTACGGTAATTTCAACCAACACAGGCTACTATGTACTAACAAAATGTAGGCAAAATAAATAATTGGGTGAGCATGCAAATTCTTATTTTGTCGTTGCTAGGTAACCGCTTGCATAATAAGAGCACAGTAATTCCTTTTTTTAGTATATCATTATAAAGTTATATATTTTTGTATTCACAATGAAATTACAGATTTTATAGCAATCTCATTTTTTTAGAAAGATATCAATTAAATTATGTTATATACACTGAAAGTAAAAAAAAATTAAATGAAAAAAAAAAAAAAAAAAAAAAAAACATTTTTTGATTTTAAAATGTATTTAAAATTGTTCTACAGATCTTTCCAAACAAAATGATATATTTAACAACATATTTACCATAATTATTGAATTTTTATAAATGCCCCTGCAAAACCACCAAATATAGGCGACACTGTGGAAAATATGATAGACAGTTGGAGGGTTAAGATGAAGCGTGGATATTTCAAACCACAAAAAAATATAATTAGCACGATTATCAAATTAACAGATGTTTAACACTTAGAGTGCTAATCCCGTAATTTTACGGAACGGCGAAACTTCGGAAGAATGCTAATCCCGTAGTTTTACGTGGTTGTCATTTCAATTGGTATTATATTACATTGTCCGTATTTAAACGGGTTTTGCCTACTCTACAATGTTATTTGGGTTTTTAGTAACACAGTTCACCGCTAGAAAGCGTCAGATGTATTGTATGAGCTTAATGACAAAGCAACTTCGGTCGCGTTGTTTACGTGCCGCTGACGTGACGTTCGTTGCAGCCGGCAGTCGATGTCGCAATCATGGCTTCTCGCAGCTTGAACGACGTTGCGATCAGTGATGTATTAGATGAAGATAGTTTTATTGGTGTAGATAGTATTTTTGACGATTCTGACATTGATCCTGATTTAATGGAAGAAGATTAGACACATACTTCAGGTAAGAATAAGTAAGTCTATTTATCATATAAACATCAGTCTAAAAGTTTGGTTATGTTATTGTTTTCGTGAATCAAACTATAATTTGTATTATAATAAATTAACTTTATTCAACTAATATTCTATTCTTATGAATAAAATGAAAATATATTCATATTTTACATAGTATATTATTATGTTACAGATGCTGAAAACAGTGCTGACAGCGAAAGTGATGCCGACGCATCAATATGACGGCATAGTTTTTTGTCAAAAAACTACAAAACATAAAAATATGATTTGTATTATTCAAAGGACAGTTTATATTTGTAAATGGGTCATTGTAAATAATTGTATATATGCTTAGTTTAGTAGGTTAAATAAAAAAACTGTCTCAAAAAATAATTTTTTTCCAAAAATATATGTTTTAAAAAAACATTTTTTTATGTGTAGTTTTTTAAAAAACCACTAACAATCTCACGTTAAAAGAAAGACGAAAGTAAGCTGAATTAAGGCATGTAAGTATTTTTCTCATACCTTACATACTTTTTTTTAAATAAATTTTTGAAAACCACCAAAAACGCCCAGCATTCTACAGAGTTACATGTCATTTAGGGCCAGCACTCAAAGTGTTAAAAGTATCAATAATAGGTAAAGGTGGGTAGCCAATAACTGCACATGGTAGACCTGCTACAGGAGGTTTCATTCCAGATTGGGAGGTTATATTATGGGGCGAATAAAAATCATAGGATTGTGATTATTATTTTGAGATTCATGGCACTTTGTTTAACACCTTCCTTGTGACACTATTCATGTACAGAATTTAGGACAGCCGGGATAGTGCTAAGCAATATTTTATTAATCAGTTACGGTTGTCTTAAAGAGGGAATGTTATTGTCATGAACAACGTGAGTTATCATTTCATACTCAAGACAAGGTACCAAAATCAGACTACAGAAAAAGTGACATCATTCAGTTGTTAACATATAATATACTACAAGATACAATAACAAAATCTGAGCTTTTCTTGTTGAAAGGAATACAATCAATAATACATTTTGTTACCATGAACCTATTATAAATGAAGTGGGTCATTAAGTTATTTCCTAGCCCCCTTAAACCACTATCAGTATAATTCCTCGAGTTGATAGCTAGTAAAGAGTGAAGTAGCTTTAAAAAACAAAACCTTTAAAGTGGAGAAACTTGCTAATGAAGCACTAAGTAATGTAACAAGTGACGACAGCGAAATGTGAAACATGCAGAAAATATAATATCTAAAATGTAAAATGGTATTATCTGTCAGAATAATGGCTCTCCGAAGTTTGCACTGATAGTCAGCAGAATTTGTGATGGCTACTATAATGTTAATTATTTATGATCCAAACACAGAGTTTGAACTATACCTCATATCCCTGATCGTCAGTCACCATTCCGCACTTTTGATGAAAAACCTTCACTCAAATTAAACTATGCCAAAAATTAAACTCAAATCTTGTGAGCATCTAGCCCTCTAAAATTTCTACTACAACAAAAGTAAGGAAAATTAGCACCAATATTATTCTTCCAACTACAAGTGATAACAGATCAATAAGGAAGATAGTCCTGACTGCACTATCTGATTGATTAAACAACCAGTTATTTCACTAGTTTGTTGAAGAATTATTTTTTAATACCTCATGCAACCTAAAAGCAAATAGTTACATTGGCGTAAGTCTCTAGAAACAAGTTACGAGTTTGTGGGTACATACACAATTTGGACATTATTTACTTTTTTGAAGCACTTCGTTTGATTTAATTTATCTGTTTTACAAACAAAATGTAAATCAACAGAGGCAAGCATATAACAGCCACTCCCTTGCGGAAACAGCTGAAAGTCTGCAGCAATATGACAATACTTTCTCACATGTCACCAGAATATGTTTGTGTGGGGGAATAATGATTTCTCAGAAAGAAAATGATCAAATCGTCTCCCTGAAACTTTTGTTCAATGTTATTATTTTCATTGTCAAAATTACTTGTTATATAGACACTAAAAGAGGTTGTGGATGTGACAGTGATGAGCCAGAGCAAGCCAGGTCTAGACTTTAAAGTAAGCTGTGAGTATTTAAGACCTGCTGACAATTTCTTAATTAAACAAAAATAGCCAGCCTTAGTGTCTTGATTTTGTGAGTATTTTATTGATAGTTATCTACTTCACCTAGTCAAGGAGCAAACCAACCTATATATAGACAGCAAACCCTGAGCTAATTGCAATCTATACACAAACTCACAACGAAAAATAGGTTAAATAGTCGGATTTCTAACAATTGTCCAAAAACCCCATGGCCTCATGTGATTTAGCCCTTAATAAGAGAAAAAAATTATGCTTCTCCAATCAACTTCACCTCAATAATATCGTTTTATGAGAAGGGAAGTAGTAAACAAGTTTTGGAGAAACTGCTAAGTCCAATTAATATTACACCAGAATCGCAATACCCAGCTGTACATCTTTTTCTGTTTGATGAGATCCTTGCACACGTTAGTGGCCTTTGAGGATGGACAGAATAAGGCTAAAAAGTAATTTCCTAAAAACCAATATAAAATAAAATTAAATATTAAAAAAAAATAATTTTATTAAATTGAGTTTTTGCTAAAATGTATATTTTTAGTTGAAATTAGAAAAGGCATTAATTATTAACCTTTTAATAATACACCAAATGGCCATCTAACAATTTCCACAATATATCTCTAGCTTATGAACTGGAGCTGATTAACCACACCATAATTAATATAATGCTTCTAGCTATAACTAGAATCTTAACACATTGAACCCTGAGCCTATAACATCAAATTTGCTCAGTATACTAGCAGTTTTTTGTGATTTTTAAAATTATGAAGACATTGTTTTAACCTAACATATTATATATCAAATTAAAGTGGAGAATACACAGTGTTAGAAAATGTGCATTTATATGATAAAATAATTATTTGAACAAAATTATAAAGTAAACAATAAAATAGAAAAAAATTAAACTTTAAAAATTGTAACTTTGTATAAACGTTTTATTTTTCAACCACCTAATGTTGTATAAAAGTTTTTTTTTAAGCACCTAATGTTCTATAAATGTGTTTTTGATATAAAAGTAACATAGCAGAAAGATATTATTCATGTTAGTACTAATGGAAGGCCTACCATAATCCTACTCAGCATCATTCACGTCTTAATCATTAGGCCTAATCTCAAAATCTGGATCAGGATCACTGTCATTGAGAAACTCACCCTACGATCCAGAGTCGTACATTTGACCCAAGATTCTTTCAAACTGAATCACAGTGGTGATCTTTTATTTTCATTAAAAATACGATCATGCTCCTCCAAATCATGCTCAGAATCTGACATCATATCATGCGCACCGTTATTTTGTCTAGATGATTACTCATTTTACACAATGATCGAGAAAAATAAAACTTGTATCACTAAGAAACCAAATAAAATAAATTAAACCATCACTAAACCAACATTTATCACTTTATTCAGTAACAGTGGAACTTTGTTTATAAATAAAAATGCTTGCATCACTGCGTCGTCAGTCGGTTACGTAACTATGCAGTTGTGCAATAGTTGAAAATACTATTTTTACAGCTGCAAAACTGTTACTTGTCATAAAAAGACGTATAAATATAAACAATATAACATAGGAAATAGTCTGAAACAACTAAACCAGATTTTTTACCGACGTCGGTTTTTTAAAACGGTATTTTGATTTTAAAAATTGCCAATTTATACATATTTGTAATTTCTTTTCTTTATTCAATTTAGGGAAAAGATTTGAATAAATTTAAAGGTGGAAAATATCCCACTTAAATGTTGAAAAATGAATATATATTGCTATCAGTGACTGTCCTTATTAAAAAAAATGAACCCTGTCCACTTTTTTCCAGAAAAAAAAATCAGTGTTACTTTTTTTCCGAATAATACCTGAGAAAACGTCCCCGCCATGCATTCCCAAGACACCACAGCCGTAGACTGCTGCTTGCCTCACTTCTGGGGACTTATCCGTGACATGTGCCAACATAGGAGCCAGGAAGATACCTTGGTACTTGGCGCAGGCAGGACCACCATACTCTATGACATCATCGAATATACAAAGTCCCCACTGATGATCAGACCATGGCCTATCAGGTTCCTGTAACAAAATTCCTTTTACTTTAACATTATTTTTAGTCCGATTTATCAAAGCAAACTTGTTAAAGTTTGGTTAACAGTATGATTTTACATAACATGTTTTGATTACAACCAAAACAATAGTTTTCATCATTGGCCTGAGTGTTCCTTGTAAATAGCCTATCACTATATGTACATCAAATGTGTTGTCTATGCTCAAGTAGCTAGTTTATGCTGAGCTGCAGTCGCATAAACGTGGTCACCACTATTGGTTCTCCCACCAAATATTAATTGAGAAGTATTAGTAGTATGTTATAGTCTGGCCATCATGGAGTGAGATCTAAGGTTGGAGGAGAAAAAAAGCCCTCTTATAACAGTATAGAAGAAAAATGTTAAGTTTCCTGTACAAATAACTAATTTATCGGTGAGGCAGCTGAGACCACTTTTTTTAACCATGTGTTGATACCATTAGAATACAAAATAGATCAAATATAGTTTTATAATTGGCCTGACCGAAAATAAAATGGCTGAAATAGAAAAATTTATGTATTTCTAAATGTTATAAAAGTATCTTGAGTGTATAACAATTAAAATACAAACTACATTAAGATTAAAGATTACTAATTTTAAAAAGTAAGCCATTTTTAATATTTAGAAGTTCTTGTCTCCAATGACAATAACAAAGATATGAAAATACAAAATAGATTAAATTTAGCCCACAAATTCCAAAATTTACGAAACTATATTTCAACCACTCTTACTTTATACGTAGATCTGAAGATTGAACATTAAATAATAAAATGAGGAAATAAAGACCACTGGACGACCAAAGCTATGATGGTGGAAACAAGTAAACAAAGACCTGAGAAGATTGGGAATTCAAAAAATGATGCAAGATGCAGAGTATACAATGCATTTTAACACTACTACACTTTTAAAATGTTGAAAACTTACCAACATTTTTACAAAATGACCAATGATTTGGTCCAAGTAGGGAAAGAAGTCCGTTTTGTAAGCAATGAAGAGTGCATGGATGATGTCTGCTATTTTGCTCAAAGTGTAAATATCATCATTGTTCTCATCAGCAAGCTGTTCTTCTACCACCTGCAAATAACAATTTCTCATACAAAAATTTGCCTAATATAGCAAATGTATGTAAGTATATTGTTTTATGTAAAATAATATTATAAATATATATCAAATCCTTGTGAAACACTTTAAATATTCACAAGAATGTTCTAGAATATATACTAATGCTCTTGAATTCTACCACTGGTAATTGCATTGTTTAATTATATAACAGGTGGTATTAGTTCCTGCAAATACAAAATTATAAGACGCTGCAAACATCTTAACTCAATCAGTAATATTAACAATTTTAACCAGATTTACAGAAAATTTTATAAATGACTTATTGTCAACCTGTGTCTATTACTGGATCACTAACCCAATGTATTTAAATGGTCTGTTCATTTAACCACAGAGCACTCAAGTTAACAATTGAGCTGCGAGATGATATAAGCAACAAACACAGACCACAGAATGGTTTGGTTTTTATAAACAAATAGATATCGAGTTAAAAAATTGGTATTTTCAATAGTTTTCAAAAGTATTTTAAAAGTTAAAAATATGTTTTACATACAATAGTTTGATTGAACAGTTTAAATTTTTTTATTAATTTACAGTGATAGAGTAATCAGGTCCGGAAAAGGAAATAAATTCAGGAAATACACAAACTGCAGAACAATGTTTTATGTCTACCAGTAAGTTGATGTAGATCCTAGTAAAACGGTTCACAGCACTAGTCAAGGGACCAATGAAGGTTAGTCTATAGACAATAGATTGTTATTTCTCAGTCAATATATTGTGTACATAGAGAATTGTCCAGCTGCACAATTTGTTAATATCACTAAACATTTGTTTAACACAATCACTGCGGTTGACAAAATTACCGGCGACAGAAAATGCGGGATTTTTGTTTGTTTTTTACTTACCCAAAACGGAGTCAGGATATGCCGAAAGGGTTGCCCACGGTATCCCGGAAGCTTTGTTGGCCGGAACGGGTGACGTCATGTCCGTGCCGAGTCTGTTCGTCACCCGCACCGGGTGCCGGTCCCTGTGTTGTATGTGCTCGCAGCGCACTAGGTTTCGGTACAAACACTCACGAATTACACGTATATAGTACATGAATGACACGTAGATAGTACATCAATTACATGTATTGGGGTGGGGGACGCCGCGCCGCCTTCACCGTCCCTAGAACTGTTCGAACTCGACTCATTGTCTTCATCAGATGAAAAATTATCGTCAATAACAGTATTGTCTTCCTCCATTGTGAGTACATACACTTACACAGTCAACAGACACTATAATCCACTCACACAATATCGCAAAGCATACACAACAAACAGAAATGGCGAACCGGCGACGAATCGCACCAACTGATTCACCGAAACAGGCACACCTCGCTATGACTGTTACAGCCTTTCCGGGCAACTGCTCAGTTCACACTAAGGCAATATGAAAGCAACTACTGTATGCCGAGCTCACTCGTCCACCGCCCGGCGCACCATTTTCGCATGATGAGCATGCTCGTCACCCGCAGTGAATGTGTTAAATAACACAAAGTTAACCAGTCTGTTTATAAAGGAGATAGTGTATGGCCTTCAGTAACTATATGTTCATTTGTACAGGAGAGATGATTAAATCATTTCTCTACTAAAAAAGATAATAACATGATATATATATAATCATACTGCTGTACAATTATAAAGTTACCTACTTCATCATAATCCTCATCTTTACGTTTCTCCAGCCTTTCAACTTCCTTCTCAAAATGTTCCTTTAGTTGTTTGTCTAGAATTTTGAGAAGTTCTGCCATGTGTGGTTCTGAGAGACATCCGTTACCAAGCGTTTCTATGCACTGAAAAATATTCCAAGTAACATATGAGTTTTTTAACTAAAAGTCACATAACAAAAATATCCTGCAAATTAAGTTTAAATACTAATTCACAATTTTAATTTATCTGAAACTACAGTTTCTTCAGCTGTGAAGTAAAAAAAATTACTATTTGTAAAAAATATGTGTTTTGAATATGTCAGAATATAAATGAATGAAAGGATAATCAACTCTTGGAGATGTACCAAGATTCAACTGAATCCTAGCAGGATCACATATTGTCTAGGGACATGTTTATTAAAGTGTTGTCTCATGCACTCGTGCACGTACAGTTTGCAGTTTTGTAGTTTCATTGTTGATTTGTTGATTCACAGTTGTTTACATAATTCCTGAATCAAAGAAACTGCCTATGGAATGATGGCACACAAGATCTCTCCCGACAAGATCAAACCCAAACATATGATGTTACAGCACAAGACAGGTGAAGTTCAGTATCAGTTTAGTCTTTTGCTGGTGGGTACATTAATGCCACGAGGACCAACCGTGAACACAAACACGTACAATGCAACATCTACCAGAACAAAAGATGAGACATGCTGGCAAAAGGAATCTTGTGTCTCTACAATGTAAAGCTTCATACTACTGTGCGGATCGGAAATTATTTAATATTTAACTGGGAAGTTTTTGGAACACCTCCCGTTTAGCCCTGAAATTGCTCCGAGAGTTTTGTCATTTTTCTCATTACCTAAAATGTCATATAGACAGAAAGCAGTTCAACATTGATAAATAGGTGAAAACAGCCGTAAAATATTGGGTGCTAGAGAAAGTGGCAAATACTTTATGAGAAAGATTTGAAAACTTCAATTTTAATATAACACAAGTGCCTAAATAAATACGGCAACTATTAGAGAGATGCACAGGATATAAAAATATATCAAAAAATAAAAAATGTTGGTTTGAATTATTTGAATAAAAAATATATACCTTTTAACGTGGGTGGACAATAACTCTGCTGTATCTAGCTGTTGTAACTCTTGATGGTCACACTGTATACTTATCCAGTCAATTAAACCCTACAATACTACTAATCTACAGTTTCAGGTAAGTTTTCTACTGTTCTGAGCAAATTTAGTTCCACATTTGATACATCTACTGGTGTTCTAAAACATTGAGGAAGTAGACTATTTACAGCACCAATATCACCTAGTTTCTAAATATGTTTCAGCAGTTCATCGTGGTCACTGAAAACAATTTTTTTTTTTTTAAATTTTATAACCAGTTAAAGCAGAAATGCCAATGAATAGGAAAAACTCATTGAAGAAGAGTCACAAGTAGAGAATCTCTTCCCTTATGCATATTATCAATTTTTAATCAGTTGATGAACTGTGCATTCACTGAATGCTACCCAGTTATATAAATACTAATAACTATGTCATGAGAAATCAACTGGGAACTACCTTTTTTATGAAATAGATTACATAATATTTGAATGGAAAAATGTCAATGCACTCATACGACTCAAACTTCACACACTAAATAGCACTTTGAAATATACTTACTTTAGACATTGAGTACATAAGTTCAGTCAATACTTCAGTTTCTGGTTCGGTTTCAATAGCTTTCAACAGTTCTGGGCAAATATAGTTCCACATTTGAGACAGGTACTGGTGTCCTAAAACATAAACAAAATTTATTTAACACCATCTCTTAAAACATCAATTTTAGATTTGAAAGCTGCATATCAAAGGTATAATAGAACTTGAACACTTAACCCATTAGCCACTCAATATTATTGTGCCCAACCTCCTTGTATAAATCCAATTAAATATACAAAAAATTTTATTTCCTTTACCTCAATATTTTCAAGTTTTACTTAGATTTTTGTAAAATGTGACATTTGTGTTTTTACACAAATCTTAGCAAACACGAAAAAAGCACCTTGTCTAGTATTATACCTTGATTCACATTCTTTTTCTGGGGTTAATACATATTTATATGTATAGTATATGATCTTTTGTTTAGTTTAAATACATAAACTTTATTATTTGAGCCCATAATAATTTTTAAACAAATAAAACGCCAATCACGCTAATATTTTTATGGAATTAATACATAATTATATGTATAGTACATGTTCTTTAGTTTAATTTTAATATATAAACTTAATTATTTGAGCCCATACTAATGTTTAAACAAATATGTAATAATGTATGTCGCCGTCACAGTACAGTCTCGTGATCAGTGTTTTGGTACCGCGTCGGCCGTCACGAGACGGTACCGTGATAAGTGGTCAATGGGTTAACATGACAATTTTAATTATCATAAATTTTCCTTATTATTCATATAAAGATATTGCTGAATAGAGATTAGAAATAGTTTAATTATAATGAGATAATTGAATGCATAATAGGAAAATTAAATCCAATAGTCTTCTTATACCAATTGGGAGTTTTAAGTAATCAAAATTCGGATAAATGCCTATGCCACTTTAGGTCTGTAGTGTGTATACAATTCCACTATACTGATACTATTCCAACAACACAACATTTTTTGGTGATAGTATGGTTTGACACTATATAAGAGAGACATTCAAATAAAACATAATCGTCAACTCTAAAGCACAGAATATATGTATTGAGAACAATCTGAGTCAACGTTACAGGCTTGTTTACACTTATCTTAAAAAATATGTAATTTGATGGTTTTTACCATTTTGATACCCTTTATTTTGATTTCCCACCAAAACCCACCATAGCTGACAGTTGGTTTCTTTATTTGAGGCTATTCCTGTGTTGTCGATGGATGATTTGAAGAACATGACAGATTTGCTGTACTTTCATATTACAAAAATATAACATTATGTTGCAGGAGTCTCTCTACTTCAATTGTTAAAAGAACTAATACATAAGATAAAGCACAAACCAATACATTATGGTAATGAATTTGCCAAAGTCAAAAACATTTTTCAACAAAAAAAAAAGTTGTAAGTAAAAAACTAAAAAAATAAATAATACGAGACAAACAACACCAAATAATAAGAGAACATAGACGTCATATAGTTACGAACCATATGACAGCACAACACGGGTGCACTACACATTGTATGCTGTACATGCCAGAGAAGGTAAGAGACCACAGATATATACTTACATTATTTTAAGTACAGCTTGTTCAATGTCATATTTTTTTACTTTGGGAGTTCTTCACCACATATTGATTTATGCTTGCTAAACCTTATTAATTACATTTATCATTTGTGAACGACGTGCAATCCTTGAATTGTAGTGTCCTATTTATTACTACTTACTATTCATTCCTCTTCATATTTAAAAAACTACTCACGGGTGTGCTTATCAAATGCAAACTGGCTCTCTCCTCCTGGATTATCATTACTTTGGTTGTCTAAATCGTCCTGTCTTAGTATCTATCCTGTTGAGTCATATTAAAATTATAAGTCTTTGTTTTCATTATTTTTTATTCTATGTTTTTTGTGCATTGTTTTTGCCAGTTCTGGTTCCTTAGACCGGTATTACACTAGGCCTCTGAATAGCTTTCTAATGTAATTTGACACGTGATTTGTGCGTGTCATTGGATCTTATATTATACAAGAGTTGATGTAAAACCTCATAGACTCTTGCTGAAATTGCGACGGTCAACCCCTGAGGTCCTTAAAATGTCTTGGAACTGCAGTTATTAAGGTGACCAACTGTCTAACCATCAGAGTGGGCTCGTCCCTAACACAGCCATATTTAAAATGTCTTGGAACTGCAGTTATTAAGGTGACCAACTGTCTAACCATCAGAGTGGGCTCGTCCCTAACACAGCCATATTTAAAATGTCTTGGAACTGCAGTTATTAAGGTGACCAACTGTCTAACCATCAGAGTGGGCTTGTCCCTAACACAGCCATATTTAATGATTCACCAAATTTCTACAAATAACAAATTTAATTATATTATTTAGTTTTGATGCGAACACAGTTACGTACATAATTAAATCCAATAAATTACAGTTCCATTGTTCAATTGAATTAATTTGCCCTATTCAAATCGACACGACCTGGTCATTCCTGACCTATACAAACAATATTATATTACAGTTTTACAGTAAACCAACCCTGTAAATAATCATAAACAAGCAGCCCTACACTCTGCCAACAACTCTCCTGCTCGCCCTAATAATAATAATTCATACGATATTCATATTAATTTGCTGTCCTAAATAATTGTATCTTAAACTAATAGATATCAGCTCTGAAGCAATGCTTGTTCTGCCTCAACACTGACTGCTGTACAACCTGCAACCGCGCTCCCTGGTGATCACCGAGGCATGCAAAATTTAACCTTGAAAGAGAGGACCGCGGTAATCTGTTACTGTCTGACTATCCAAGTAGGTCGAACGGAGCCAAATGAAAACCTTTTAAAATGGTTATTTTGAATGTGGGGCTAAATAAAAAACCAGCTTTGTATTGTAATGGTTTACTACATACTCACAAGCTGTTCACCAGTTCAGAAACATGTTTAGTGAAAACCGCTTTAGAGCTATACTAAATTTATTTTACATTTATAATATATCTAGCACTCAAGGATTAATATATAATAAAATATTTGTACCATGGAAATACAAATTTGCTGTGGAAAATAGTTAAAAGAAGTCATGTAGTAAACCACATATCGTTAAGATGCACATGGAATTTGTGGTTATATAGAAGAACAACATAAGTTATTTAAAACAAATGTACTCCAGATGTTGAATACTGTGCTGAAACTGTTTCATTGCATCAATGAAATTTGATACATTTATGATAGAAAAAAGTTTAAATCTATTTGAACTTAAATATTAAAATATTTGTGTACAGTTATGTAAGTACAATAAAATATAATTCAAAATGGTATATATTATATACGAACATACGTACAATATTTAAAATTCAGATTTTAACTTCCAGAAAAAGTAACTACTCTAACACTATAACTCTTAGAATCTCCAATGCACATTCGAAAATTGATACAACAGTACTGTTCAGTCGAACATACGTACAATATTTAAAATTCAGATTTTAACTTCCTGAAAAAGTAACTACTCTAACACTATAACTCTTAGAATCTCCAATGCACATTCGAAAGTTGATACAACAGTACTGTTCAGTGTTTCGTCAAGGTAATTTTTCAAATAAAAGCACAGGTGAGTTCATCATGAGGAGAAACATAGTCTCCAACCCACTCCGCCCCCAGGATACATGTAGAAGTAGAAGCTTTCTTCCTTCTCCAAATCCCCTAGGCTCACCACAGTAATGCACTTTAAGATATCTACTCATTTCAGGATATGTATTCTAGTGGCAAGTGTCAAAAGTAAAGTATAAACAATATTACAAATAATGTTATATATACATTACTGTTAGATACCTTTAATCTGTGCACACTCCAGCAGACAAGGCAAGCTCTGGGCAGCTGCTGAGCGTACTCCGTCGTGGAAGTAGAACTTTAACATGGGCACCATCAGCTTGACAACCTCCTCGGTGTACTCTGCAAACCCTTCTTTGAGCTCTCGGGCATAACACACTAACATCTCACAAGCTGATGCTTTATCCTCCAGACCTGTAAAGGCAATACACTTAGAAACAAGCCTTTTTTTTCTAACTCTTCAAACATCCTGCCAAGGTCTTGAAATGGTTAGAATTGTATGTATAATTTCTATAATATAGTGGTATCAATATCAGTATTAAGATAAGTTGCTTACAAATTTGTGTATACAATGTCCAATTCCACTGAAATTTGCAGGTGAAAAAAAAAACACAAAATAAAAGAATGGCATCTCTTTAGCAATGAATCTGAACTCTTCATAATAACTTGAGAACCGCAGAATAAATTGAAATTGCAGTTAATTTAATATTTTGCATTTTTTATTAAGTAAACATAAATGAAAAATAAACAATACTCAAATCAGACAAATCTCAACCCTTTATTGTCAAAAACACATAATAGTATCTGAGCTGATTTGAAGGGGTTCACATTATTGTATTTGCTGTTACATTGAAGAATGCAAGATATAGAACAACTATTAGACTTTAAATAAACAATTTGAGGAAATAATTAAAAAATATAAACATATTGCTGAAAAATAATTAATTTGAATAATAAGAATGAAAGCAGTTTTCTAAAAGTAGAAATAATTAATAATATCTGCCTTTTTTGGGGACTTCAAAGAAATTGTAAGGACAAAAAACTACATTATTTTTAACTTCTGATTTGTTTTTTTTTTTAATTAAAATGAGCTAATTCAACTAATCAACCTAATCTTGTCACTAAATATTGAATCTACAACAAAAAATTTCATTATCAGAAAGGCATCTATATCTTGCCACATTTAAGTAAATTACTCTATTTACTATTTAATTCCATGGAAAAACATTGTACAGTAGGTTATATGAATCAACCGCTCATACTCATTTCAGTACATTCCAGGTAGTAGCATGTTGATGCCTACTGCTCATACTAGCCAGATATGCTTTAAGGATAACCAAACAAAACCAATGTCTGCCACAATAGAAACCAGATAATAATAATATAGGATCTTCTCCTTTGTTTCTGTTGGAATAAGTACTTTTCATTAGTAAAAAAAAAAAAAATAAAACTGGTTGAATTTGTTTGTAATCTTAACACATTGGAGTCTGGCTCGCTATTTGCTGTTTTAATAGCCTGGCCTGCACAAATTATTGGGTTTTCAGATTTTTTCTTTAGAAAACTGTTAAATATTATGTATATGATATTATATTTTCTTGAAAGTTCTATCTTTCCTCTTTAAATTGATATGTAAAACTTTATTCCTATAAAATGTAATAAATTTTTAAAAAAATTTCAAAACTTACATTTTTTGAAGAAAAATAAAAACTCCCGCATGTCTTGTATTACTTGAAAATTAACTTTTGAATAAATAATATAAGTAATTTCAATTTTTTTAAAGGCATTTACTATATACATATTTACAAATAATTATTTTATTTGCCAAAAAAATTCTAAATGCTAAAAAAATTATTGTTGTCGTAGACAGACTGACGACGCGCCAGGCCACGTCAGTCGATAAACAAAAGCCTCAAGCGGGTATGACGTAGTAGCGCCTAGCGGAATTTTTCTGAACTAACCAACAAAGCTGGCTTTTTAATGCAGCAGACGGCACTCGAATATCACTCGGGCAACTCCGTATATCAATCGGCAAAGCTGTGCTCGAGTCACGCTCGAGCGCCGGCCGGGTGATTAAACAACGGCGCTCGAGTCTGGCTCGAGCATAGACTCGAATGTGTTAATTCTAGACATGCTTACAATGATAATACAAACTTTTACTATTGGCCTACATTCTTAATTACAGATAACACAGGAATCAGTAAACAATTCATAATTAAGACCACAATTTTGGTATGGTTAGATTTTGTTGGTGTATTGGCACATTCTTAATTTTTACTTATAACAACAATCAAATTAACAACAATCAAATAGTCCACATATCATTTATAAAATTATATTAATTTTAACATTGTTTAAGCAAGCTTCATATTGTAGAAACAACATGGCATAATAATTTAACTGTGGATAATAAAAATAAGATTTGAAAATTGAATTTTTTAAAATAAACTTTTATCTGTAACATTAAATGACAATTTGGACCACTGATTGAGGAAAGAATACAAAATGTCTCTAGAATGATTAACATAGGTAAAACAAGAGGATTTTGTCCAAACACAAGAGAACATTTATGATACAAAACATTTGTTTTCTGAAACGTTTAGTACATTAAAAATACATTTAACCCTTTGAGCCCCAGCCGCCGGTATATCGTCGGTAAATTTCACTGTCTAAAAACCCCAGGCCGACGATATTCCGGCGGTAAAAATAGTGCGAGAAACCCCAGCCGACGATATGTCGTCGGCATGATATAAGTTATTATAAATGGGTCTAAAGTGTTTAATTTTAGCGACACCAGTGGTTTTAGAACTTATAATTTTATTTTCATACATATACAATATGATTTCATGGTCAAAAGTTACTAAATAATATTTACACTACTCCTAAAGAGAGAGTAAGAAGATCAGCTGTTACTAAGAACAACATCTGCATCTGCTGTGACATTGTTTACGTTTAGTAGACTGTGTTGATGTTCATTACGTTTGTGTGAGTAGACAGTTATATTATTGTTTCGGTACTTTCAGTATGAAATATTGTTTTATTCTGTAAATAATGGGTGACTCAAACCGGTACTTTGGGATTATACCGACCACACCAGTATGAAGAACACAAAAATATAAATTTATAGAAACAAACATGATAGAACGAAAAAACAACTCTGTAATTACAAAATTACAAGCATTTCCAGGTATTGTGATCGGTATTGTTGTCGCTGTTATCTTATCTTTCTCGAGAATCCCGATTACGGCAGGCCGCGCGCCATCACAGGATTTGCAAGGTACATAATTGCCTTTCCATTAAAATTCGATTTATATTTCTGATCAGCCCCTCTAGAATTTGATATTTTACTGATAGGTACTATCTCGAGGGATGTTTTTCTTTCGTTGACATCAGCGCGGGTGCATTGATGACTGGAGGCACTCGCATTTTGGGTGGCGGAATGTGATCAAGAATAAAAACAAGTTTTGAGTAATTTTTCTATAAAGAGTTTAGTTTTAGTTTGGTAATGTTTGTTTTTGTTGAATTTTTGTGTTTGGAGAAATGTAGAGGTAAAACACGGAAGTACAACAAAGCGACGCGACTCTGCAATCACGTTATCTACTAGATCGCTCGACTTTGACCTCTGTCTGAGGATGGGGAGGGGTTTGCGATAAGACAATTCCTGTTTTATATTACCGAAATATTGTTCTACGCTAATCTAGTAATCAGTAGAAGCGAAATGTCAAATAACGATTCATGTCTGGGTGTGTTCGGTATAATCCCAAAGTACCCTCAAACCTAGCAGAACATTCAAGTGACATTGACAGACAATTGAATATTGACTTTTCAGATGACGATTCAGTATTATCTGATATTTTTTGACGATGATAGTGACCTTGATCCGACGTATGATCCTAAATATGATGGTGACAATGGCAGAAATGTAGGCCTATTTAGTGCTAAAGACTTAACACCTGAGATACCATCTACATCAGCTCAGAATAATGTTACACAACCTAGGCCTAGTAAGTCACAGGTTTTGTGTTATTAAAAAAAATATTTTACAAAATATTTATTATTGAACTAATCTGTCTGAAATTTTTTTTCCATGTTTGCAATAACATGACAAATGAAATAAAATTATTTCCCACAGGTTAATTGTTCCTTGTTTTATTTATAAAAAATGTTAAATGTAACTTTTTTTCTTTTTTTTTAGTTAGCACATATGCGTTATTTTACATATATAAAAGTACACAAACATTTTTTAGCCCTTATTGAATTTTTTATTTGTAAAGTACCTTATTTCAAACATTTTAATGTATTATTTAGGTCATTAGCTAGTATATTAGTGATGGTATGATTTTTCAAATGAAATCGTACAAAATCACTGAAAAGGCCTTGGGGTTTTTAGACAGTTACTTGCAAAACTAGACTTGGTAAAAATTTGCACAAACTATATTTTTAGGACCGGGGCTCAAAGGGTTAAACAAAAAAATATTTATTGTTACAGCACATAACCTAAACAATAAAATCGGTTTTTTATATTTAACCGTACATACAAGTCCTAGGAGATGATTAAATCAGTTCAGATATGCAATCTGAAAAGATGTACAACCGTGTAAGATTGGCTTTTATATTTGTTGCGATGTAGACCATGGGCTGAACCAATCGGCTGTTAGAATATTTAAACACTAAGTATTTATTTATTTTGCAATATTATCGTACAAATATATATATTAATATCAGCTCAAGAAATAATCATCACAGTTTTAATGAAAATTTAAAAAAGTATATTATATATAGTTACCGAGGTTTCTATAACGACTCCATCTTTTACAGAGACTTGCTGAAAATTAGGAAAAATGCTTGAAACCCAAAGAGTTAACAAGCATAAAAAGTTTTAGCTTCTGGTTTTTAGTTTGCTTTACTTAACTTTATAGTAATTGGGCTAAAATCTTACTTATCTGTATACAGTCTTTTCATTTTTGAGCAGTACAAAGATTTTGCCTTTAACCTACTTTTATAATACTGAAGAATATTTCGCTTACCAGCAATTGTTTCATTATGAAAAATGTAAAAACTAATTAAATTACTTGCTACAACCATAGCTATCAAAAGCACTATGGAAAAACAAACAATTATTGAAAAAAGTACTAAAATAATGAAAAATACAGTTGAATAGTGACAAGATATTAATTGAAAAATAATTAGCCACTACCAAATGTAATAAATTTAAACTGCAGGGGTTTCTCTAATTTCACAAGACATCTAAACATTCACCACAGCAGACATAAAAAAGTGAAAGAAAATAACAGATGTCTGTCCGAAAAACAACAGCAGAGTGAACCAGCTGGTGTGTGTGAATAATAGTACTCTCTGTCGATTAAAAAAATTTAAATGAACAAAAAAGTTCTAATATTTGTCGAGTTTATCATCATTTTCAAAGATTAAACATTTCTCTTTTATTGGCATAAATAACAATAGTATATTACCATACTTTACAATGTAATCATACGAGATATCAAGAAATATTCACACATGGTACTGAGATAAATGTGACTTACACTGCATGTTTACAAGTTCTAGGATTAAGAAAATATGATCCTCAGTTTAAGATTAAAAACTGATAAGAACCAATAATAATTGACCTAACGAATAAAAAAAATCAAATCAAATTGTAATATTTCTACAGCAACATACAATAACAAATTAAAAAAGTAAGAATGAGGAAAGGATGGTAAAGGGAACACTTACGATATACATATTCATTGCCCAAGGCATGAAGTCGCCCTGTAAAATAAGTGATGTTGTCTTAAGAAAGGAGTTGAGAAACTACAATCTCCTCAGGTTAATGTTTTACAAAGATTTATTCACTTATTATTAAGTTACAAACAAAGTAATTTTGAAACAACGGTAGTACATTAACCAACTTAAAAACTAAATTATGATGTACTCTCTGTTTTTTGTAGCATACTACACAAAAACAAAACTTATGATCCTCTCCTTTGATTTTATGTTGAATACATATGTGCTTACTTATCTCTTTTCATGAAGAATTTTGAAACAACAAAATATGAGTTCTCAATTGTAATGTGGCTTGAGTAAACTTCAGTAACTATCTCCCTGACAATTGGCTTGAGTTGTCAATCCAGGGAACCAGGCGTTTAAGTACTTCACTATGATCTGCTTTATCACACATTTCTGCTATCTTGTATCTTGTGTTGTTGTCTTGTGGCAGTGTTTTAAACTGCTAATGAAATAATCTATTTACAGTAATGTTATAATTGTTTACCCAATGATGTTCTGCTACCCAATAATAATGTACAATACGTTTAATACATCTCTCATTTAGCAGTAGTTTGTTTTTTCAACCCTTCTAGCTAGCCAGTGTTGCTCACTCACGTAATTATTGGAATTAAGAAATTAATCTGATCGTTTAAAGTACTATGAATATGGCATGTACAAAATTTATATAATAATCCAAATTCTTATTTTATTTAATTGATCCTCATAAGTCTATTACTTTTTAGATTACAACCCAATAACACAGAATTTAATAAGCTTTACACTGTGCATACATAACACCATGTTACATAACATGGTGTTATGGGCTGATTCTAAAAAAATTCAACTTCAAATCCAAAATTGTGGTCTTGATTCTCGATTCAAATTTGAATTTTAGTATTATTATTGTTACTAACAGATAAGAATATAGTCTGATACTACATACACTGTATTATAACTTTTATTAGAGATGGGCAACTGTAAAAAAAAAAAATTAATTCCAATACCGACACCAAAATGTGGTCTTTATTCTGAACTTGATACACAGATTCCTGATTAAATAATAAGTAAATACTATTAATAATTGAATAGTAACTAAGATTAAGAAAGGATAGGAAGATCAGGCCTGAGTTTACCTGAAAGGATATTATTCTTCTTTGTCGGAGACATTAAAAAAAAAACACACACTAAGAAGAAGAGGAAAATCCTTCCAATCTGGTAAAGGTAAGCCTGCTCTTGCTATCCTGTCATATCAGATTCTCATTTAAAACATAGATTTTTACCCTCTTTAAATAAATAACTAAGAATTTAATATTATAAAAGACTTTGAGTTATTTGCATAAAGCAAATCTGGCCAGCAGGAACAGCCAGCCTAAAGTTTCAAACCACTGTTAACCAGGATAAAACTTTGTTGAAATTATAACTGCATGCAAGATAATCTAAATTATACATTTTATCAGAGGTTTATGCCACATCTTGTTTATTTTAATAAATTTGGTAATCAGTGGTTATCACACATTTGACACCAGATAATAGGAATTTGACTGTATGTTTCAGAACCTTCTCATACATAACTTTATACTAGCCATTTTTAACAGGGGCAAAATAAAAAAGTATTCAAAGAAACAAAATTATAACACAAGATAATAAATAAATATAACAACTAAGGTAACAGCACGGTGATTAAGGAAATTGAAATTTTAATGTAGAACTACAAACCAGCAGTTTTGATGCCAAAGTTCTGCTGTTCCCCCAAGGACACAAACTGCCAGTCTACATCCTGCGAAACTTCCTCCATATCTTCATTGTCTAGGAGAGCCACCTCTGGCTTCATAGATGCGGTTCGAAGTACAGGCTTGATCACAAGAGGTAGGTACTGCTCGAACTGCTTGCCCATGATCTTGCATATCCTAGCCCAGGCCGATATGAGGTAGGAGGTCTGCGGGTCGTCATCTGGCAGGTCCGTGTGGGTCTTTAGCAGCAAATCCATCACTTCCACTGCATCGCTCATGAACTACCAAACAATTCCAAAGCTCACTTTAAACTGTACAACTTTAATTGAATTTTTCTCTTACAATATAAAGGACTATTCCTTTTAAAATTAAGTGGTGAGGAGATCACATTAGCTGTACTCCATCTATTCATGGCTGGGTATGCTATTTATGAGTAAATTTAGACCTACTGTTTTAATGTCAGTGTAATTATATTTTGAAAAACTCATAATTTCATAATGTCAAAATTTTTTTTTAAGAATCAAATGTTTAAAACACACAATTAATAGGGCACAGTAAAAATTATGCCTGGGTGTTACTGACAAGGTTAATAAAAAGTAAAAAGACATGTTTTACCTTCAAACTATAATCACCAAAACTAATTAATTGTCTTCAGAAGACTTAACCATATGATGATTCTAGTCAATCTGTTTATTAACCATAAAATGGGGTAGATTTACAAAAGTACTGTTGACAATATAACATGAGATCTGTAATGCTCAATTTACAGGAAAATAGAAATTCTACATATGAATTACTGTCCATTATACTGATTAATGAAATAAATGTGAAATGTTTGGTTTTGGGAGTTGAGCTTATACGACTATGTTTATATCTTGCCAAATAAAAAAAGGCTCAATTGTAATACTTACTTTTTCTGAACCCACAGCTAATCCAATGAGGCTGATACATTCAATTGTTTTGCCTCGCAACAACTTCAGTTCTGCTTGAGTTGATTCCTTAATGATGTACTTCAACCGAGGAACAAGTCTGTAAAAAAAAACATTGATTAGAATATTACCATCCGTAAGTTAGTTTGATTTTAGTATTGTATGCAGTAAAATATTCTTGTTTTGGTTGTTATTAAATTTATGAGTCTTTATAGAACATCCATTCATTATTTCTTTTCGTGTTTATTAGGCTTGGTATGCACAACAAATGGCTTGAAAAAGTGTTGAAAGAAGACTGTGTGGTTTATTGAAGTTTAGATGGGACAGGATAGATTACTTTTTCCTTCCAAAAGCCAGGAAGAAAGAAGTAAGATAAGAAAAATGGTTAGGCAGTCTTTGTTGGAATTTATTTTGGGATTATTAATACAGTAATATTTTCTGTCACAACTACAATAACTGTACAAATTTCAAACTCTGTAGAGAAATTCAACTCACTATTACTTTTCCGCACAGACTTTTTTCGAGTTATTGAAAAACTGTTTTGAATGTGCTTGACAATTTCATCTCCTTTGTTTTATTATACCTGTTTGCGTTTTGTCCAATAAACTGTACGTTTCCTTAAACTTCTTATCCCATAGATAAATGCTGTGTCCGTCAAAGTGATTCTCATGAAATAATTGACGATATTTATGTTTCACTGAAATAACAGAATTAAACTTTGCTAGGCACAAACTAGACTGAATGTTTCTTTGTAAAGTTGCCACGATGTCTGTTTTAATAAAAACCTTAGCCACACATTACTAAATGACAACAATGGGTAACTCAACTAATGAAAACAAAACTTTATAGACGGCTGTTTCATACACCTGTGATTAACAATAGAGTAACTATAAACAAATTAAAAGTGTGACATGACTTACTGTATGTAGTAATAGTATCAGCCAGTACCTTTATTAGTAATGGTACTGAAGAAACAAGAAACAACAAAAATGTTGACACAATACGCACCCTAGAGAGTATAATTAAAAACCCTACAAGAAAAAAGTTCAAGTCAACAAAAACAAGCAGAATCCTTCAAGTCCGAAAAAATTTGCCTGCTTTAATTGCTTTCCTCCCTCTTACCTATAATAACATCAAAAACCACCTTCTGTTGATACTGAATGGCAGGAAGTTTACACAATCTCTGGTCGGAGGCAACAGCGAGCATTTAAAGCAATTCAGCATTGTCAAGTCCAGATTCACTTCAAAAAATACTTCCTTGGAAGTGCTCCAAAGTGATTTCGAAGGTGACAAGTCTGATGTAAGTGATTGTAATCATCATACCTAACACTGTCAATACTTCAAACGTAGGTTCACAGACTCACACCTGGAGAAAAACCCATAGAAAAGACTCGTCTGCTCAAAAAGGTGGAAAGATGCCACATTAATACAAGAAGAAGTAGCCAAACAAAACAAAAACTGTGCTATTATGTGCTGACAGCCATGGCCGTGATTTAACATATCACCTAAATAAACACTCTAAATCGTTGGATGCTGTTGGTTTTGTTAGGCCTGGTGGTTTGGCTGAGCAGATTTTTGAATTTTGATAACATTGATGGTGAAGAAACTGGGTCCTAATGATGTTGCTTGCCATTGCATGTGGATCTAATGACGTTTTCCGCAATGAAGCTCAAAGGGCAATCGATGCAATTAGTGAAACATTGGACAAATAAATACAGCGGTTTTAGAATAGTTTTTAGTAGATTTGCCCACTAGGCATGACTTAAAAAATTGGTCATGTGTTAATAAAGAGATTAGAAAATTCAATAAAAACCTAGAAACTATTAGTCAAGAGTTTCCTAATGTTTCTCTGTTAGGGCTAGTGGAGCAGATAGATATTTACATACTCGCCACGGCATGCACTTAAATGCAAGAGGCAAGTACTGGCTTGCTAAACTAATTTTGTGAGGCACTGGAGGAGACCAAGGAGATAGAAGTGTCTAAGATCTATGGTACAGGTCGGCATCCGGGGGACTGTTTCACAGTTGCCTTCATCACAGGAAGCATGTTCTAAAACAACACTGGTGAGAGAGCACCACGGGATATGACTAACTCCACACGCTGATGGTGATTCGTGTGCTACAAGCCTTCACTTCGACTTCTGAGCTTCTCATAGATGGGGTAATGGAAGAGCGGGCCTCTTTGGAAAACTGTCCACTATCAGATCTGGCTGCACCACCATAGAGACGAGCCTCTATTCAAATAGTGTTAAATTTTGTAGAGGTGATTTAGATCTTGGTTTCCAGAGGTCTGGTAAGGATATGTGGGTGAATGTGCTACATCTTAATGTTCAATCCATAAGAAATAAAGTAAACGAATTAGCAGTGGTCTTGGATGAAGCCACTTGTGATGTTTGTTTTCTAATTAATGAACATTGGCTCCTTGAGGATGAAGTAAAGTTATATGTGCCCAGTGGTTTCCAATTAGCTTCAGCGTATTGTAGAAGCGAGCCCCATGGAGGGGCCTCTATTTTAATTAAAGATTATATTAAATTTGAAATAATTGACGTCTCACATCTAACCTGCCCCAGACTTCTGGAAGCTGCTTGTATAATATGTAAATACTTTTAATGTAATATTTATCTCCTTGTATAGAACACCAGATAGTAATAGTAACACATATTTTTTACTTATCTTGAATATTTACTACATTTTATTTGTAATAGGAAACCCAAGAGTAAGATTGTTCTGGGAGCAGATTTTAATATAGATTTTTTCAAAAGTTAATGATGTTAATACAGTTATGCTCATTAACTTACTTAAAATCTTTTAATTTATATCATGTCAATGACACTCCAACTAGGTATATAATATTATTGATAATATTGTTACAAATCTAGATAAAAACTGTTTTAGGTGCTGTCTGTGGAATTACCAGATTTCGGACCATGAGATGATTCTGTTTAATTTCTGTGTCCCATCTGTAACCCCTATGGTGAAACAGATCTCCTTTCGAAGAGTAAAGGAAAAATAATGTAAACACATTTGCTGAACAATTATCTCAGTTTGATTGGTATAGTCTGTTTGAAATTACAGACACTAATGCTGCTTTTGAATACTTTTATAAATAATCTTATGTGTTTATACAATTACTTTTGTCCAATGATTCAAAAGTCTGTTAATTTACAAAATAAAAAGAAAACTGGTAACTCCAAATGGTTTGATGAGTCTCTCCATAACATGAGAAATATTGTTAATACCTTGGGGGATATGTTGAAAATACCAGCTTAATGGGGACAATGTAGCTTTAAGGAACTGCTATAACTTGCAAAAGAAAATGTACAGAGAAAGAATTAAAGAAGCCAAAATAAGGTGTAATGATACATTTATCAATGAAGCCAATAATAAGTGCTTAGCTGCCTGGAAGGTTATAAAATTGGAAGCAGGAAATCATTTTAGTACTGATGATAATCTGCCACAGATAGCTCCAGATAAATTTTAACGACCACTACATTAATATTGGTAAGGAAATACTTAGTAAGTATCAGACCAACAATAATAATAGTTTTAAGACACAGTGTTTACCTTGCTAATGCTAAAAAGTTTCACAGGTCAGTTTTATTTTTAAAGAAATAGACGAGAAACAAATATGTGCCATAGTTAAATCTTTAAAGCCATCTAAGTGTGAGGATATATATGGCTTATCCAATAAAATAGTGAAATTCAATTGCTCCTCTTAAAATCAAGCCCTTGACTTATGTAATTAATCTTAGTTTGTCTTCCTCACGTTTTTCCAAATTGTTTAAAACTTTCAAAAAGTATCCCCTTGTTTTAAAAAAGGGCGATAGATCCTGTGTAGATAATTATAGGAACAATAACGATTGTTTCGGTTTTTTCTAAAATATTAGAGACTTGTGTTAAAAATCAGCTCATGGATTTCCTAGATGTAAATCAAATCAAATCTTATCAAATAGCCAATTTGGGTTTAGCCGGGGCTACTCAACAGTTTAAGGCATTAGACAATGTTGTGTCTCAGATATTGACAAGTTTTGAGGATCATGAGTACTTGGGATTGACCCTGTTGGACCTCAGCAAGGCTTTCGACAGTATCTCTCATGATATTTTATTAAATAAATTGCAGTATTATGGAATATGTAGTAATAATACCTTACAGTGTTCTTTCAGAACTTATTTGTGTGGTAGACTACATATGGTCAGTGTTGGTGGTCAAGATTCGTCTGTAAAAGAAGTCCTTGCTGGGGTCCCTCAGGGCTCTGTCCTTGGCCCCCTCTCTTATTTATTTTGTATGTCAATGACTTACCAATCAATTTGAACTGTAATAACCGTATTGTACGCGGATGATACATCTATAATAGTAAAGGGCAACTGTGTACATGATGTTCTTAGTAACACTAATAGAGTAATCAATACAGCTTCTATGTGGTTTGAGTCTAATCTCTTAAAAATGAATGATAATAAAACTGAAAACATACTATTCTCTCTAAGAAGTATTGAAATGCAAGACTCTATATTGAAACCGGTGAAGCTCTTAGGGATAACTTTAGATTCTAAGCTTATCTGGCATGAGCATACAAATAATGTAATTTCAAAGTTGTCAAGAGTTTGTTTTTTACTACGTAAACTAAAGAACTGTGTTAGTAATAAGTTACTTAAAATTGCTTACTTTAGTTTTTTTTCATTCTCATTTGTTGTATGCTAACATTTTATGGGGTAATAGTGTAGGTGCAGAAAGAGTTTTCCTGTGGCAGAAAAGAGCTATAAGAATTATGTTTTGTCTAGGTTATAGGGATAGCTGTAAATCATATTTTATTAACAATAATATAATGACTCTTCCATGCATATTTTTATTTTTCAAAATTTAATTCATGTACGAGAAAAACGTAGAAGATTTTACAAGTTTTAACAATATACATAATTATCACACACGACATGCTAATGACTTAGTTTTGCCTACAATGAGATTAACCAAATACAGCAAGAGTCATAAATATTTGCAAATCAAGCTCTTTAACAAGCTTCCCGAATGTTGAGGGTGTTAGATTTACAAACTTTTTAAATCAAAAAATTTCCAAATGGCTCATCACTCAGGCCTTCTACTCTGTAAACGAGTTTCTGAATTCAGAGGTAGCTATTAATGCTTAGCGTTTATCCCATCATATGAAATGTCCATACTTTTGTAGGCCAGTATATTTTACTGTGTTGTTTTTTGTTTTTTAACTGTACATTATTGTAATATGTATTGTTTTTATGACTGAACTTTGTCAATTCTGTAAAGAAAAATGGCAATAAAAATGATTCTGATTCTGAATGGTTAATTCCAGAAATTCAAATCTAGAATCTGATTCCAAATCCTTAAAGTTAAATCTCAAATTTCAAATTCCAAGAGCTATTTTTAGACTAAGTTTATTTAAATAAAATCTTTATCAAGCTTATTTTTGTCAATCTTAAATCTTTGGAAACCGCCCAATAACACAAAGTTATAAAAAAATATGATTATTTTAAATGGGTTTATGGAGGATAATAACACGTTGACTACGGCAGACACAACAGTGTGCCATGAATGTGGAACCACTAATATTCTGTATGGAGGCGTAGTGAAGGTGTTAAGTGAAATGATTATGATTAACAACTACGACATATCCACTACCTTCTATTTCATTTGATAGATTATAAAACAAGATTTTATCTGCAAAATATGGCCATTAGCTAGTACGACAAAATCACATTTTAGTGACTAGTAATTTGTGTAGACACAAAACCTGAATAAACTCAGTGGACTCATAAACATAAATTATAAAACATTAATTGCAATAAACGTGCATTATTAACAAAACAACGATAAATTGTTCATTTGGTTATCTACACCTATACATACACAAAGTACAATAAAAAACACATAGGGATTGACACTTTGCGTACTACTGATAAGCTGTAGTCGGTCATAGACGCAACAGACTCGTGGCAATCTACATACTTAAATAAACAAAGTATTATTTACTAAACTAAGATAATTTTTTAATTTTATCGTCTATCTAAATTTTTGATAAACATGTACAACAGGTTTTAGCGATCGATAATTTGTGTTCTGCCAATAAGCTGTCGTCCACGAATACATGTCCTGCATGCAGTGCTAAGTTTAGCTTAGCTTATTTTGAAACCTTATATGTTAAAACAAAGTTAATAGATTAAAATAAGGTTTAACAGAAAAAAGGCCAAAAACCAAATGAGTATGTTAATCTCATAGGAACTCAACATGGAAAAAAAATTGAATTTGATGTTAGTAAAAATAATCAAATTCAAGAATAATTGAATTACAGATTTTTACAATTCTAGCAATCAAAGACAGACCTACTTCATTGCCTGAACTGATTTGTATGATTATACATAAATAAAACATTAAAATTTCAAGTAATTTTTGAAGCGTGCAATAGTTTTTTAATTTTCAATTTTATGCTGACAAACTATGCTGGTTTTGAAAGATTCTTTTTTTTACAAGATTACAATTTTATATATTATTGTATAAATTTTTAATACAATAAATGTTTATTTAAGTAACTAAAATAAAGACCATTTCAAAAACAGAATGCAATATTTACGAAAAGAAAGAAAATAATTCAAAATATTTCTTTTTTTATGTATTAGCAAGAATATAAAATTACATTTGCATAAAGTCAATGGAATTATACTTGCTCAAAGTTGGCAAATTTGAAATAAAATCAAGTCACAGCCAAATTTTTAGTAAATTTAAGCAAATTTTAGTTATACTTTTCAACTAAATTATTAGCTCCAACAATTATAAAAATACAGTGTCAACAATTGGAACATACATAATCAACACAAGATTTTTTGCTGTGTCTGTTGGAGAATCACTTACGTATCGTAATATGCGATGAATTGCTCCTCGCAAGAATCAGCTACTGAGGCAATCGTTGTGACCACTTGTTCCAATACCAACTTGGTACCTTTTTGTAGCAACTAAAAATACACATAATTCATAACATTCCATAAAAATAACAACAGTTATAAATATAAAAATAAATTAACTACCATTTGTCAATTTGTAAAGTACAATTTGAGTTATTTTTATTACAAAAACACAATTCTCCAATAATTTTTAATTTCTGAAAAAAGACCTTTCGACACCAGAGACACCTAGTCTACAAAGGAAGTATGTCTGATTTCCCAGGAACTCCATCCAATGTAATCCAGATCTGAAAAGACTACCGCAGTTCAAAATTCAATAACTAATTTTTTGAAAAAGTTCAAACACTTTGAATGTGTTTTTGTTGGTGGTATTTTTACTGCTTTATTTAGGTGTAGTTTGTTGTATCAATAGATATGCTCCTAAAAATAACTCAATTATTGTACTAAAATTATTGTTTCAATAATAAAACATGTTAAAATTAAACTACAGTAATGGTTTATTAAAAGCCCTACTTCTCATTAACCTCAAGAGTGAATTACGACTGATGTCAGTGAGGTTTGCATGTTGAACACATTTTCTGGCTTTATATGTTCATGTAGAAAGTCTAGAGATTGGATAATACTGAGAGGCTAATTGCCTTAAAATGTCACTATTGACAATTAGTCAATATAGACTATTGTAGTAGACCCGTTTTTAATTCTTGTTAATTGCCCTTTGTTATTGCGTCATATGTCACAGAATCACAGTGTGGATCAGAAGTTAATTATCATTTATAAAAATTAGGTGTATTGGTCAAATTTGAATATTCATCACCACATTGTATCACATAATAATGTTCACTATTTGTAACGTGTAATACACTTTATATTAGTTGTATAAGACTCAACTGTAGTTTTCAACAGCTGCAACACGGTTTGATAATAATAGATTTACTCCATTATATTAGTTTAGTCCATAGAACTAATTTCACTTGCTGGGAAATCAATTCATTTGCAATCCCTTTAAATTAGCATTGAAACCATCAATTTATTAATTGAATTCACTACTAATTCAAACATCATGTGACATTCTCCATATACACATTCAGCATGTGCACAACAAACTTAGATTATTTAACTTGTTATTTCATCACACCAGATACATTCAAACAGCCAATTATCATTGTTCAAGATTTTATCGATTAATAGTGTAGATTTTTGGCACACTGTCCTTAATTCATTAATATTTGTTCAAAAAACTTTCTCTGGTCCTACAGAGGGTTAAAACAGTTAAAAGAGGGAAAAGATTACTTTATTTTCACCCCTTGATAATTGATAAATTGATTTAAATACTATCATGCACTTTGAATAATTGCAAGCACTCATTGAATCAATTAATAGTCATTAAAGTCAATATATTGGTATGTAAAAAATGCACTCACCTCTATAAATTTACTCCCCAAAATGTCGTTTAGCTTTGCCATTATCGCATTCAAATACTGGGTTAAAATATTTTTTGGACAATCTTCACTGAAATTTACCAGTGCAGCACCTAAAAGTATAATATATTTTGGTTTCACATGTATATATAACAAAGCACTATATTTGAAATGAATAAAGGTAAAAAAAGAAACAAAATGGACAGACTTTATTTTGTTCATGCATAAATAGAAAATATCCCATTACTGAAGGGATTTCCAATGAATTTAACATTCATTGGAAACTGATTTAGGAGGTAATTTCCAATAAAAAAATCCAATTGTTGAAGATCAAGATCTACTTTTTGTTGCCTATAAAAACTATAACAATATCAACTATGTTGTACATTATTTATTTTTGTATTAATTTCATCATCTGGACCACTAATTCAAGAGAAGGCCAAAATTTCAAAATGCTGCCCAAAAAGATTACTTGCATCAAAAGATGAACACAGTGTACCGGACTGAAACATGAATAACAGAAAAGACTAGGTTCTTAATTGTTGTTGTTATTGAACAAAGATTTGTCCATTTCAGATTGCTTTACGTTTCTTTGAACAATGGAATGAGGCAAAACCACATGACGTTCTGCAAATGAATTAATGGAGAGACATAGCTGCAAAACATCATTATCACAGGAAAACAAAAAAGAAAACAGAAGATTCTTAAAAAAAAGAAACTTTAAAAATGTTAATTTTCCTTAGTTTAATTGCTTTATTCTGTATTTATAAAAGAAAATATTACAAAATCACCTCATACTATTCTTTGAATGTCTACTTTGACCATAAATTTAAAATAAAAAAATGTTATTTTGAACAGAAATTCTTGTTATCGGAAACGGCCTCCCCAACGGAGGTTTATATTTGTCAGACACGCTGGTGCTGACCAGAATAGACATAGAAAATCAAAATTTCGTTTAAAATAATTATGTTATTAATAATAAGTTATTATGTTGCTTAATAGTTTTTAAACATACAAAACTACAAAAACTTGCATTAGCAATCTGTAATTTGCGTACTGCCTGTCAGCCGTTGTCCTCAAATAGATTCATTTGGATTTGAGATCAATTTCACACATCACTCACTACATGTAATATAATGAAATTCAAACGTATATAATGTACAATGATTTTCCAAGCATATCTTAAGCACTTTTGTTGGTACCGGAATCTAGTGAAAAGAACAGCGGTATTAAGTATCGGAACGATCCATCTCTAGTAAAAATTCAAGGGACATTATAAAAAATCATGTATAATTCACGCATGTTTCTCCAGTGGCAAAAATTTTGCATAATCCACACTTTAACACTGTTCCACCACCAATTCTAAACATTAAATGTTCCTCCTGCCACTCAGTCCTCAGTTCATTCTGTCAATGCTGAGCATCATGTCGAACACAAATGCTCCTTCTAAGCTTGTTACATATCCAATATTTTCATCACCAAAAAGTGTCTTATCCGGTCTGGTCAAAATTCAACTGAAACTGGTTTACTACAAAATCCGGGTTCATCTTTTACACTAAACCGTCAAACAGATGATAATATTCATTGAACTGAACTCTAAGCCTGTTTATAATTGTATAATTTTAAACCTGTGCAATCTATCTAATACGTCTATTCAAAATGCTATTTTCAATTAACAGGGTTGCTACAGGAGTCCAATAATGAAATTCCCTGACTTTTCCCTGATTTCCAGATCAAATTTTTCATTTTTCCCTGACTTTTTTCGACGCAATCCCCAGGGTTTTTGGCAATTAACGGGTGGAAAAAAGCGGTGTTGAGGCTAACAGGGTGGCAAATATAAAAAAGCAACAAATAAAGTGAACACAGTTTAATACGTACAAAAAGATTGACTTAAATGATCTTTTACAACACAGAAGTAAAATATGCGCCGCGTCGTCTGCAGGCTTGGACTCGGCGCGGCGGCAGTAAGTTTATTTGTGTAAAGGGATTTTATATTTTTCCCTGACCAACGTCGAAATTCCCTAACTTTTCCCTGAATTGAGACCGGATTCCCTGACTTTTCCCTGATTTCCAGTCCTGTATTTTTTTCCCTGACTTCCCTGATTTCCCTGACCTGTAGCATCCCTGATTAAGAATAACATTTTGAAAACTTCGTCCGGCCCCATTACAGTAAATAAATACAACTTAAACACAAAAACACTGGTTGTATCATGGCCACTACCGTTCTGCTGCCGTTTTACTACTTATAGCTTTCCGCTCGTATAGTGGCTGGACCTGAAATGATCGGTCAGTCGACTTTAATTGTCCAATGGATTGTTAAGTTTTGGGAAGTTTGTCGCAACACAGAGGCAGAACTAAACAAAATAAACTCCACTACACTAGTGGAGGCAACCTAGGATCAACCGGTGTCAGATGGGGCTCGCGAACACATGTCGATCTTTGTTTAGTTTCATAGACCACGTCATGTAAAATACAATGTTTCGAGACTACTGAGATCCTCATTGAAGGTGCCGTCAAGTTATTTCTTTATTTCATAAATTCTTAGAGAAAAATTGTTTTTGAGATTTTCTTGATTCTACAGGATGATTCCCGGTGGGGTGCCTACCCTATTGAAACTTGATAAATCATATACGTTATGAACAAACTCATCCTTACCAGGGAGGATAAGGAAATCAAATACATACTTTTAACTCGATACTCGTACATGCAAGTTGAGATCTGACTTTACTAGAAACAAAACAGATCTAGTACAATATCCAGTGAACCCGTAAGTTCAATACGACCATTAGCTTTAAACATACTAAAAACAAAGCTAAAAAATATGAAAGCAGAAGGAGAAAATAATATGTAACGAAACAATGCTGTATTTATAAGTAGTTATTTTGTTTTCTGTGTTTGGGCTGGAAGAAGTTGAACAATAAATTGATTGTAATTCCAAGTAGTTTAAGGTACAATCACAATCACAATCACACACAAGGGTCATTCCATGCGAAATCAACCAATTCTACACTATGATTTGAACCTTGACCTCTCAGATTTGTATGATTTTTTGTTTATGTGTTCTACCCACAAGAAATAGTTAAAATCCAAAATTTCAAATTTTTTTGGGCTTTTCGTTTTTGAGTTACAGGCATTTAAAAAGCCAAAAAAATACAGTTTTCAGTCAATTTACGATTATTTAAAAATGACCCTAGTTCAAAAACTATAGCACCTAGAGAGCTAAAATTTGTAGCATTCTCTTCCTCTTGAAATTCCCTTCAATTAGATTGTATCACATGACTATGTTACATACATTTACAAATTTTCAAAAATATTCAAAAACATTTTTTGAAATTCCTAAAAATACGTTCCTTGGATTTGATCAGGAAAAATATATGTATTGCCCATTATCATTGACTACATACATGCAAAGTTTCAGGATGGGGTGTAAATGGGTTCATATTTAAAACAATTTTTTCCTACTGGAATACCTGCCGGTTATGTGTGCGTGGGCTGCTTCTGGGCTACACATACTATTCTCGGGACATATGAAACTGATATGAACCTAAAATTATTTAAATAGCATACCTTTTTAAGGCTCTGTTTAGTTGAACTTGGTTCTGAAAAATAATTCCTTTAACAAACTTTTTAACAACATTGTAAAATTATAATAAATAGCAAGTACAAAAATGAAAAATATATAGGCTTGTACATGTAATTTTATATATATATATATATTATATATTATATATATTTATATATATAGTTTATAATAATATATATTATTATGAATTTGTGTATAAAAACCAGCCACATGCCAAGAATGCATTCATAGAGAAACATGTGGCAACCTGAAATGACAACTTGCTTTGCAGTGCCCAGTCAGTGGTTTTCATGTCACAACTTGATTTGCTGTGCCCAGTCAATCAGTAGTTTTCCATGTTACAACTTGCTTTTCAGTGCACCAGACAAGCCAGTTGCCTGAATGTCTTGGTTGTGTAAACATCTCAGCACCATTTTTAATCTTATATTATTATTTGTTCAGTCTTAGTTATAAAAGTGTACATTAATACTGTTTTAAAACTTATCTTAGTGTTATATAGTTACAAGTGATTTGGGTGTGTGTTTTTTTATTGGTGCCAAATAAAATTGCAAATAATAATGTGAAGCAGGTACTTACCTCTACAAATATTTATAAATAATTATACATACACAGCAAAATAAACACATTTAGCAAAACATTTTTTAAACTAAAAATTCTCTAGTTAAAAAAAATATATTAATATTAACTTGCATTAAAAAAAAAGAACTTTTTATAACTAAAATGGCATCTCAAAAGAACTGGGCAGTTATTTCTACAAAAATGTTGTAACCCTTTTAAAACTGATAAACATAAGAAAATGTGTGCAAAATCGCTACGAAATGTAACAGACTGGATGTGTTCTTTAGATTTAGGAATTATTAGTGGCATGAAAATTTGTGATACTTGTCGGAAAAAGATTTATGAATCTTACAAGACAGATGAAGAGGTTTTGCAAACTACTGGAACTTCAAATTTGGATGAATCTTTTACTGATCCACAATCCTCTTTAGATTATTTAAATAAAATCACTGGAACTAATCGGCGAGTCACCCCTTAAGAAGAAAAAGTTTAATGTACCTAGCTACACAAAAAAGAAATTGGATAAAATTAAAGTTAGCTTAGAAAAGAACCTTATTGCCAGAGTCAAGCCAACAGGAAGTTGTTGAGCTTATTGAAGAGTCAGAAATAGAGATGTTGCAACAGCTTAAAGAAAAATTTGCCAGTACAAATAAAAGAAGTGAAAAAATAACAATTTTGTCTATTTTACCTAAAAGCTGGAGTTGTCAAAAAAATTGAAGAAGAATTTGAAGTTACAAACTACATGGCTAGAACAGCTAAAAAGTTGGTACAAGAAAAGGGGATTCTTTCAACCCCTAACCCAAAAACCTGGAAGAACTCTTAGTGAAAGTTACCGCTGAATCTGTAAAAGATTTTATAATTCTGATGAAGTTAGCAGATTGATGCCAGGGAAAAAAGATTATGTAACAATCAGAAATAAAGAAGGAAAACTCCAGATACAAAAAAGATTGGTTTTGGCCAATTTGCATGAAATATACCAGTTGTTCAAGGAAAAATTCCCAGAAAACAAAATTGGTTTCTCAAAATTTTGTGACTTAAAGCCCAAAAACTGCATTTTGGCTGGGAAAAGTGGGACACACACTGTATGTGTATGTACCTTGCACCAAAACATTAAGCTGATGATGAATGGAGCAAAAATGCAAGATTTGAAATTTGATGATGAAACTACTCTAAAAATCGTATCATTCCTGCCTGGCCAAGATTATGTGCAATCCACCTTCTCAGCATTGTTACATGGATGTGTGTAAAGAATGCCCTGGTATTACTAAATTAAAAGAACTATTGACTACCACATTTTAATGATGAAATGATTGATGAAGTCACCTTTAAAAGGTGGGTAACTGTGGATAGGTGTTTGATGGAAACTGTAGTCAAAAGTACGGATGATTTTATTGATGATTTTTTTGGAAAAAACTTATGAAAACTCAAAACTCATTCATTTATAGCCAACCAACAGGAAAGAATACTACAGTGAAATAAAGGTAAATTTGACTGAAGGTCACGTGGTAGTAAATTGTGATTTTGCTGAAAATTATTCGTTTGTTGTACAAGATGAAATACAATCCTTCCATTGGACCACATCCCAAGCAACCTTGCACCCTTTTATCATTTATTACAAATGGGAGGGAAAATTGAAAACACTTACAGTATGTTTTTATCTCAGAATGCTTAGAACATAATACAGTAGCCTTCTACGTCTTTCAGAAAAAACTCTTAGAAATCTTAAAAGAAAGATTGCCTTTTACGCTCAAGAAGATCACATACTTTTCTGACGGCAGCGCTGCACAGTACAAGAACAAGAAAAACTTCTACAACTTGTGTTTACACAATGCAGATTTCAATGTGGAGGCAGAGTGGCAATTCTTCGCAACATCCCATGGCAAGAGTGCATGCGACGGCCTTGGCGGAACTGTTAAGCGGCTAGCTGCTAAAGCCAGCTTACAAAGACCGTATGACCAAACAAATCCTCACACCTAAACAACTATATGATTTTGCTGTGACAAATATAAGAAGCATTGATTTTCAGTACTCCACGGATAGAGGACTACCCAAGAGACCGAAGAATTGTTGCTGCCTCGATATAGTGAAGTAAAAGCAATCACAGGCACACAAAAGTTTCATTCATTTCAACCCCATACAGAAAATCAAATTAATGTCAAGCCTTACTATTTTAGCTTTGATGGATCCCTTGAATGTGTGACAACCGGTAAAGCTAATAACCCCAACTGATTTGGAAAAAATTCATGGCGGATTTGTGACTGTGGCATATGATGACTCTTGGTGGCTTGGGTGCATTGAAAAGAAAACTAATGACATTTACAAAAATTAATTTTTGCACCCAAAAGGTCCAGCACATTCTTTTTTTTATCCACAGCCAAGAGATATACTTGATGTGCCAGGAAATACGCTCTTGCAAACAGTGGACCAACGACAGCATCCGGGAAGAACATATTCTTTGACACCTGAAGAAATGAAGAGCTCTTCTAAAAGCTATGGAAATTTATCTCACAAGATTAAGAAGAATTAATGTAAAGTAGTGTTCCATATCAGTAATAAAGAGTGTAACCGTGTACTATGTAAATACTTTCATTACATAAATATTTAAAATTCTAAAAAATACAGGAGTTAGTAATAACATGAATGTGTGGCCTACATAAAATATTATATTGTTATTTTTAAATAAAGAAAAAATTGCAAAAGATATAACCTAGGTATTTCAGTCACAGAATAAATTGGTTCATGTTTGAGCAAAAAGAAGACAAAACAAACAATTAGGTAAGTGGTGTTAGGCATATACACGTTTTTCATTATATATATTTTTTTATTATTTTTGTTTTTTTAAACCCATTAAAAAAATTTTTTTTAAAGGAATGATTTTAGCAGTTATCAAAATAACTTTAAAAAAGTTCAACTAAACAGAGTCTTTAAAAAAGGTATGCTATTTAAATAATTTAGGTTCATATCAGTTTCATATGTCCCCGAGAATAGTATGTGTAGCCCAGAAGCAGCTCACGCACACATAACCGGCAGGTATTCCAGTAGGAAAAAATTGTTTTAAATATGAACCCATTTACACCCCATCCTGAAACTTTGCATGTATGTAGTCAATGATAATGGGCAATACATATATTTTTCCTGATCAAATCCAAGGGAACGTATTTTAGGAATTTCAAAAAATGTTTTTTGAATATTTTTGAAAATTTGTAAATGTATGTAACATAGTCATGTGATACATCTAATTGAAGGGAATTTCAAGAGGAAGAGAATGCTACAAATTTTAGCTCTCTAGGTGCTATAGTTTTTGAACTAGGTCATTTTTAAATAATCGTAAATTGACTGAAAACTGTATTTTTTTGGCTTTTTAAATGCCTGTAACTCAAAAAACGAAAAAGCCCAAAAAATTTGAAATTTTGGATTTTAACTATTTCTTGTGGGTAGAACACATAAACAAAAAAAATCATACAAATCTGAGAGGTCAAGGTTCAGACCATTGGTTGATTTGGTATGGAATGACCCACAATCACAATTCTTTATTGCCAGAAGACAAATACAAAATTTGTATAGCAATCGTCATAACTCTATAACTATCGTGTAATTCTATAGATTTATCAATAAATTATGTTAATGTTTAAAATTATTTTATTTAAACAATTGTACCTAATAAAAAACAGGATCTACTCCTAAAATTAACAATGTCAACATAAGAATAAACATGTCAACACCCAGTGAGAGATGTCCGATCAAGTTGTATGTTCCACAAACTCGCTCACGCTATAAAACTCATTTAATATCAAATAACGCTTAAGTAATCGTTTAAAATGCAAAGGGTTGGTCTGGTTCTTTATATTATCAGGAAGTTTGTTCAAATATTTTACACCAACTTCAGATGGTAGGCTCTCGTAAGATTTTAGTCTATGTTGGGCAACTCTGAAATTTTCCCGGCCTCTAGTATTGTAATTATGAACGTCCCTACCCTGCGTCAGCACACACTTCGAACAGCAATATATTATTGTCTCAAATATGTATAAGCAGGGCAGTGACAAAAACTCAAGTTCCCTAAATTTATTCCTGCACGAGTCCCTAATTTTCAATTTCAGAATCGCTCTGAGCGCTCTCTTTTGTAGTCTGAAAAGTCTCAATACAATAAGACATACAATATAAAATAAAGAGCCGATAATTCTGATATAATACCTGCATGTGCTTGAACTCTAGGATTTTCATTATCTTCAAGGAAGGTGAGAAGTCCAGGGACCACTCGAGCATGAAACTTTTTTTGGAAGCTGGGAGCGAAATCTGTAGACATTTGACCAATGGCATTGCATGCTGCATACCTCACTCTTGGATGCTGTTGATAAAATTTATAATTAAAACTTTCAATTCAACATGTTGGGTTTATTACTCATTTAAATTAATTCAACTATATATACAAAAACACAGCAAATGTTATTTTAGTGTTTAATCATCTGACCAAAGCATACAGCAATACAACAAAAAGAATGAGCACTTGTATTATTGGTTCCCAACAGTAAGTTGGGTTGGCTTAATTGTTTTAACATTAGTCTCATCTTACCTTAAAACAAAACTACTCTCATACCTTGGTTTTAAGCAGGTTTATTTAGCAGGACAATTTTAGCTAGGAAAGTTCATGTCTCACAGTTTAGATTTAATGAACAAACTAAATATGTTACACTATTCTTCTTTAGAATATTACTTTACTGTATCAATTCTGATTTCTATTGTTATAAAGCGTTAGTCCAATTTTTTATAAAACAAGTTTTGAAATATTCTATATTATTTTTATAAAGAAGACATTAAGTTTTCAGCTGGGATAGTTAGCACTGTAGTAATACAATGTTTGCCAATTCAACAAAATTATTAGAGAAATAAGCCTAAAGAGGAAACAAAGTAATAAAACCTTCTTTGAAATGAAATGGATAACAAGGCCTAAAACTAAAATACTGTTGCACATCTGGATTAGCAGGTACATCCAATAAAAATAATGGTTATAACAAAATGTGGGTGGGAAAAAAGAAGTAAAAGCTGTACAAATCATTCACTGGTGATAGAGGGCTCAAAATCAAGGAAAAAGAATGGTCCATGTCTGGTGGGTTTAAGTACAGTACTTTTATGTGGCCACAGCGCTTCCCTCACCAATCTCACCTTAAAGGCTTGACCTATATTTAAAAAATCTCGGAGAACATATATTTAACCAATTGGAGTTTCTATCGAACTTTTAAAATATGTTGCTCTATTTGAAATTGTAACCCACATTGACTTATTGTCAAATGAAAATCATAACTGGCTCCTATTGAGAAGGGAGACAGTGCAATTTTAGGTTTTGAAATCAAATTAAACGTATTCCTTCAATGCTATCTTAAATGGTGAGATAAAAATAAGTAAAGCAACACAGTAACATATATTAGGCTACTTTAAGTTTCATTTCATGTAAATTTTACTTTTAATCTTGTCATCAAGAGATTGGGGTTGAGGCTTCACTCTGCAACAGCAACTCCAATCATGAACAACTGTGGTCCTTAACCCTCTCCTACTCGCAAGGCATGAATCGGCACGGCCACCACATAGCCACTGCAGCTTAAACGGCACAGATCGGCACGCACTGCTTTATCTACTAGAGCCGATAAGTGCTGCTCTCGAGTAGCAATATGTTGTACTACTATGGGTTGTTTGCTATCAGGAGACCATTCACTTTACTTTTACAGTAGATTTATTCCATTATTTTGCTATTTGTATTAGTTGTGCGGAAACAATGGCGGGTTGTAGTCGTACACTTCGTGACAGTGAAATCGATCTCGTTATTAGTAGTGATTGCGACGATTCAAGTGAGTGTAGTGATGTACCAGAGCCTTGTGAAGTGGTTGGTGGCATTGAGAATGTAGTTCGGAGTGATCACAGTGGCAGTGACGGCTAGCCAATGACCTTCACCAAATAACTGCGCAACAAACAATCCCGTGCCACCGGCGCCCAGCTGTCCGTGTGCCCCCTCACTGGTCTCGTACAGTCAACTTCATTGAACCAATATATAGCAAAATAATTAATATATATAAATATAGTTAATTGCAATGACAGAACGTGTGAAAGTTGAGGCGCCACGAATTTTTACCGAGCGCGACCGGCAGAGAGAATTAATTGAGGTTAGAAGCACCGTGAGCGCCTGGAAACAATGCGAGCGGGAGAGGGTTAATTGCTGTCAATCGATTGTAACCAATAATTGTGCTATATCAAGAATTGGCAACGGAAAATTTTTTTTACACTTTTTCTAAAATAACAAATGAACAGAGCACTTTCTAATTAAAAGAGTAATGTATTAATTAACTTTATTTGGAAGTAACCTTAAGTCGATGGTCCCCAGGATGTGCTAGATAAGTATATAAGATGAAGTTATAAATAAAAACGTTAAAATTACATACATCATTCTAAATTTAGAAAGGGAAATGTTAAAAAAATAATTTTACTGAATGTTTAAGTAACACAAATACCCCAACTATTTGGTAGACGAGAATGAGAATGGATAGTTTCTGTTCCTTCACCATACATCAATCCTAATAAACAAACCATGTAAAGTTTTTGTCAGGAAGCGAGAGTAGGAGTACTCCTTATGCATAAGAGTAGGGGTCCTGTCAGAGTGGTGCTGTGTGGCTACGTTTGGTGGATATTTGACAGTCTCATAGTGAAGGGCTCTACTATATAGTGTTCAAAATGACTGTCAGAATCAATTTTCTCACTGGAAATTAATCGTGATTTGTATTCTGTTTATGGTGAAGAAGTTATAAGATATAGTGCATTTAAAAAGCTGGCCAACAACCTGTGTTTACTGAACCAATCAATCTCAAGTTTAGACAAAATTGAAGGTTCACAATCACAAATCTTTCAAAGCATTTTATCAAGACTAGTGTATGAGGAATATATGTAAAACTGTGGCTAAGGGGAAACTTGGATACCGTAAACTTTGTGTCAGATGGGTACCCACAAACTCTGGACAAATGAAATGGAAACAAAGAGATTGGGATCAGCTCCAAGTTTCTTATCTGACACCATGAAGAAAGTGACTCACACAGTCACTAGGGATGAAACACGGATTTCTTATGTCAATGTCAAACAAAATGACAGAATGGAGTGAGATGACACCTTATCTATTTAAAAACCACCATTAATGGTATCAAGCATAAACAGTAGAAAAAATGAAAAGTTCATATCGACGATTTAAGAGTTTGCTCTTTTAAATATATATATATAGATAATAAAAAAGCTGTAAAAGATATACCAAAGTTTTTATTTATTTATTTATTAAAGCAACTTAGTTTCCAAACCACCCTAATATTTAATTATCATAAAATAGAAATAAATCATAAATTATAATAAAATTACCGGATCACTTATAAACCGCAGAACTGCATCTACTATGAATGGCAGAGACTCTTCCATATGTTTCTGGCAACCCTCTCCTACTGCGGAGATAGCCATCAGGGCAGCATGTCTAATCACAACAGACACAAGGCATTGGTCTGAATAATATATAAACGTCTCTAAAATCTACAAACAGTAACGTCAAGTGTTAAGTATACCAAAAGTATTCATGGTGAGATAAATTTGTCGGCTTTATGTTATTATTTAGAAATGTCTTAATTCAAGGTAAACCTAGTTCTTTCTACAATGTAATATCAAACTATTCTTTTTTTTGTACAGAAAAGTCATATACCCAAAATTTACACCATGTCATCTCATCACATAAAAATGTTAATCTATAGATTACATTATTCTACATATTTAACAGCTGACGTCAGCAACAATCAAAACAAGGTTGACTCACGGTTACAACAAGATCACGTGATGTCCAGAACAATGAAATAATATTCCGCAAGAGAAAAGTAGTTCCACTTGTAATACTTTATAACTTTCTTGTTATTTCAACTCCTTGAAACCTTATATTGTTTTGTTGTGGAGGACAATAGCAATATCTTAATAAGGTGAAACTCGTATTTTGTACCCTGGCCATTAATTTGACATTTACTAATATTATATTAATTTTCAGCCTTTAAATATTACTAAATATTAATGAAAACACTACATTTCCAAATTGTTTATTTTTAATAGTTTAAAGAATTTTCCAATTGCTCCAAGAGTCTTCAATTTTCAGCCTGCTTGTATGATTATTGTAGGTGTCATTTTGTTGACTTAACACCCATCAAAATCACCGAATGGCTTCAGCTTTGACATTTCTTGAATTTATCCTTCAATTTGACTTTTAGCCATCTTTAAACTTTTGACATGAATTAATGCACAACATCTATCACTCATATTTTCCCTGTTAATAACAAATTCTCCAATGGATTTCTGCTGTACCATTGCCTTCTGCTTGCAGGAAAGGAATTTAACTCCTCAATTTATACTTGGTGGGATAATCAATAGAGGCGGCCATGTTTATGCTACTGCAGCTCAGCCCAAACTGACTACTTGAACTCTGCAGTCTGCCACGTGTCTCGCTGTCATGGCATGAGATGGGAGGTTTGAAAATAAATGACCCTCATGTACCTAAATATAAATTTTATGTCTCTATCTATCATGGTTATTTCATTCTCATTGTTGATGAATCAGTCAGTCAGAATATCTCCTTTTATAATATATATATATATATATATATATATATATATATATATATATATATATTAACTTATGTAAATATTATATATATATATATATATATATTATTTATATAATATATATGTAAATATGGAAGAAATCAAATTTTAATATATAGATGAGGCAAATGTCTTTTTAAAGTACTATTTTTAAATTCCAGTGCCGTACTTGTTCTCACATTTGTGCACTATCTACATGCTAGTAAGCCAGACACAACTACAGCAAAAATCTATAATTTTTACATATTTCAAAGCATATTTTATAGGTTTACATCAATTAAAAATCAATTCCGACTGTGGAATAAGTGCTGTTATTTGTTTTCTTGGCACTAAAGGCATGAAAGCAGTTGAAATTCACCTTCAGGATTGTGGTGTAAGAACAAAACATCAAAGTGATGAAATGGTATTTAAATAGATAAGAGATGTGAAGGATGGCCAAAATAAGTTCATGATGAGAAACAGAGTGGAAAACCCTCAATGATCTTCAATGATTTAGTACAGAAGTTGAACAATTAAGTGAAAATAAACATTTATTTCACAATCTTAGTTATCAGAGATTTCCTGAGTATTATAATTTCACCAAGTTTCAAGAAGTATTCTCTATGATTGATTTAATGTTAAAACTATTAAGAAACATGTTTTGCTGCATTACAAAGTTTGTTCACATGTGGCAAAAAAAAACTATAAAGATTTCATCAAAGCATTTTGAAAGGAACAATTTCATAACCCCCCAAACAGCCCAATTTAGTGCCCAGTGACTAGCATTAGATTTTTTTGTCAGAAGAAGCATCTTGAAGGTTAACATCTCTACGACGACAATAATATTAAAATGATAGCGTTTCAGTGTTAAATCAGGTAGCAATCTTCTATGACGACAGTATACAAAAGGTTGTTTTTTTTTTTATATGATGAGTGCCTTATCATTGATGGCAATTATCTAAAAAAAGTAGATAAAGTGGGTTTTCATATAAAAATAAAATTGTAGAAAAAAGTTTATTTGACTTTTTTATGTATGAAATTCGTAATTACTGAAGAAACACGTCTCTTACAAATAATATTGCTTCAACATTATCATAAAAAAATCAATTTACCTCAAATTATGGAAAAACATTACGATCAGTTTTCAATATATACAAAATAATTAATTTGTGTACTGAAATCAGAGTCTAAAGAGCTACGTGGCACTGGATGTTTTATTTATGAGAGAAAGACAGCAGCCGGCAGACTGCCGGACACTTGTCTGATTCACATGTGCAGTGGTGTATTCACCCAACCTGGCAGTTTGAAATGTAACAGTTGTCATATCTCTAGTCATAATATATTTACATAGTGTAAAATAAATCTGAAATAAATTTGTTCTTATAACGTTTTAAGTACACATACATATAGCAATTATTTAAAGTAACCCTTAATTTGCATATTTAACCATTTCAGTCTAGATATTGTTTTATAAATTATATATGCAAGCAACACTAAAAATCATTTCAGATCCCAGCATTAATTTAAAATAAGAGTTAATAGATTATTTTACAATTATCATCAATATATAGTAACTATGGAATATTACCGATATTTCCAGTCAGGATGCTTCATCATATCTGGAATGTTTTGCACAATCTGTGGGAACATTGTCTTTCCACCAAGGCTGCATGCCAGTCTGTCCAAGGCAGACTCAGCAACCACATTGTTGCTATCATTATCATCCTCAGAGATCTCATCCAACACACTCCAATCATCATCATCATCCAAATCTGTCATCATCTTGAGGATCAGAGGCACTAGTATGGGCAAGTACTTAGGAGACTCCTTGCGCATCATTGGTGGTGCAGTCTCTGCCAACGTCACCAACACCTCCAATGCCAGATGCCTCCACGAGTCACCAATATCTTCATTTGAAAAAACCTGGTATTTAAAAAATCTTTTATAATACTATTGCTTACTTCAATAAAAATAGATTAGAGATTTTGTGTTTGCTTCCATAATCTTTCTATTGTAATGATAGAAAAATATACTCAGTTTTAATCTTACTTTACTATTAGGTGACAAAGTATAAAAATCAATGAAGCCTTTAAATGATATTAGAATATTATGTATGTTATTTTTAAGCCATCATGATCAAAGTAGTTTTACTTGGCTGACTTAAGGCTTTATGAAGGCAAATTTTTGCCACATTAGTGCATTTGTATTGATAGATACCAAATATTCTTGAATAGAGAAAACACCCAAAATGCAGGGAATAATTGCTGACTCATGCCATAACAGGCTTCTAGACCAATTTTTTAGTTTAAGAGTTAAAGTGCTAGCTAACCTTTAGACACATGTCCAGGATGTTGTCGACTTGTGATCGCAGAAATTTCGGAGTTGACTCACACATGTCAATGAGACTCTTGAGAAGAGCATCATCATCCTGCTGTTGCACACTCTCACCAATCACCTACACAGTAACAACCAGACCTTAACAGCATATACATTTAAATCCCGTACAATGAATTAAAATGTTAGAAATTTCTAATTTTTCAAGAACTGTTTGGACTAAAATACATAAACTACAAATAATTTCCAACAAATCTATATATATAAAAATGAAACTGTTCGTGTGTAACAGCATCACTCACAAACGGCTGGACGGATTCGCCTAATTTTTTTTAAAATTTGTTCGTCTTGATCTGTAGAAGGTTATAGGATACTTTTTATCCCTTTCCCGATTCAGGATTCCGCCCCACTGGTTACAGAAATACCCGTAAGAAATGCATTGCAGCAAACATATGTTATTAAGTGAAAGAGTCTTTTCAAATTTTTAATCAGCTGTTCTTTGTAAACATATATAATGCGACAAAAAATTGTTGTTATTTTTGACAGTAACTAAGTAAACATAAATATTTTTGACGTTTCTATGTAAACAAACATTTTTTGACATTTACAACGTGTCACAAATGTCAAATTTTTGATAAACGTGATTTGATATCTTTTTTACAATTTCCAAGAACAGTGTTATTGAAGCAACGATTTTGTCGGGAACATCTGCCGGGGAAGATGTCTTCATCCCTCGCATCCCCTTAATTCCATCCGACTTGCCATTTGAATTTAAGAGACTTCAGTTCCCCGTTCGACTTGCGTTCGCAATGACGATTAATAAGGCACAAGGACAATCACTTAACGTCGCAGGAATCCATCTGGAACCCTCATGTTTCTCGCACGGTCAATTATACGTCGCTTGCTCAAGAGTCGGAAACCCGAAGAACCTTTATATTTATGCTCCAAATAATACAACTAATAACGTTGTTTACCAAAACGCATTAAAATAAACAAAAAACTTTTATAATAGATTTTATGATATGCTACGATGTATTAGTAGAGCAATAAATTAATTGGAAAAACGTATAATAAAATTAGTATTTCTTTTCGATGCTTGATTGATGTAGCCCTCTCTACTGCCACGCGAGCGGAGCCGCGGGTTTAGGCTAGTTTGTTCATAAATTGTTAACTAAATAATAATTAGAATCATTCAACTAGTTGGTGTTTTAATCCTTAAAGCGCTGAAGAAACTTTTGCCTGGATACTACTAGCGTACAGTTGAGAGATTAAATGAAATTCTGTTTAAGCCATAGTTTAATTTATTTTCTTAGAAAAGGAATAACAAACAAAAGCATATTATTCCAAAAAATGTTCTGTGGATACTGGCAACTGCAGTCTACATGAACACCTACTCTACGCATGTATCGTATGAAGTGTCACGCATCGTGAGAAGACAAAAAAATCAACTGATTATTGAATTATTTTAGTGCATCACGCATTTTGTTCATATTACTACCATAAATCTATAAATTTACGTATTCGTGGCTTGTAATGCACTCAATAAACTAAACTAAGACAATATGGATATTATGTGATTAACACGCCTTACTCGATAATAAAACCTAGTAGCCCAATAGAGCGACTTCTACCAGTAACTATGGCTCTGGATGACTCAACACATCCAACTGGTTTAGCGCTACTGTGACTTCTTCAATAATAAAACCTCAGAAACTGATTGCACGACTTGTACCAGTAACTCTAGCTCTGTATAATTCAACATGTCCAACTGGTTTAGCGCTACTGTGACTTCTTCAATAATAAAACCTCAGAACCTGATTGCACGACTTGTACCAGTAACTCTAGCTCTGTACAATTCAACATGTCCAACTGGTTTAGCACTAATGTGACTTCTTCAATAATAAAACCTCAGAACCTGATTGCACGACTTGTACCAGTAACTATGGCTCTGGATGACTCAACACGTCCAACTGGTTTAGCGCTACTGTGACTTCTTCAATAATAAAACCTCAGAAACTGATTGCACGACTTGTACCAGTAACTCTAGCTCTGTATAATTCAACATGTCCAACTGATTTAGCGCTACTGTGACTTCTTCAATAATAAAACCTCAGAACCTGATTGCACGACTTGTACCAGTAACTCTAGCTCTGTATAATTCAACATGTCCAACTGGTTTAGCGCTACTGTGACTTCTTCAATAATAAAACCTCAGAACCTGATTGCACGACTTGTACCAGTAACTCTAGCTCTGTATAATTCAACATGTCCAACTGATTTAGCGCTACTGTGACTTCTTCAATAATAAAACCTCAGAACCTGATTGCACGACTTGTACCAGTAACTCTAGCTCTGTATAATTCAACATGTCCAACTGGTTTAGCGCTACTGTTACTTCTTCAATAATAAAACCTCAGAAACTGATTGCACGACTTGTACCAGTAACTCTAGCTCTGTATAATTCAACATGTCCAACTGGTTTAGCGCTACTGTGACTTCTTCAATAATAAAACCTCAGAACCTGATTGCACGACTTGTACCAGTAACTCTCTAGCTCTGTATAATTCAACATGTCCAACTGATTTAGCGCTACTGTGACTTCTTCAATAATAAAACCTCAGAACCTGATTGCACGACTTGTACCAGTAACTCTAGCTCTGTATAATTCAACATGTCCAACTGGTTTAGCGCTACTGTTACTTCTTCAATAATAAAACCTCAGAAACTGATTGCACGACTTGTACCAGTAACTCTAGCTCTGTATAATTCAACATGTCCAACTGGTTTAGCGCTACTGTTACTTCTTCAATAATAAAACCTCAGAACCTGATTGCACGACTTGTACCAGTAACTATGGCTCTGGATGACTCAACACGTCCAACTGGTTTAGCGCTACTGCGACAATAATAAAACCTCAGGCATTTCAAACAGCCAAATACAAACAATATTAATGCTCATGTCTAATTCACAAAACATAATAAAATGTCATGTAAAACTACATGAAATCATGAAGGTATTGGAAGAAATATGAACACGAGAACATGTGAACAATAATGTATACTGTATATCAGTAGTAAAGATTATTTACCCTGAAAAAAATTGTAGGTACACATTTAATATGTACTATTTAATAGAGTATTTATTTACTCTATATATGTTATGTAGTTGATTTGATGGCAAAAATCCAATAAAAAACGATATCTCCATTTTTACTTTTAGTTTGATGGTATTAGTATAAATCTAGTAACATAATAGTTTATTTGATTTTGAGTGAAGTTTTTAAAATAGTAAAGTGTTAAACCAAATTAATTCTATAATAAATTTAGGATTTTAGACAATTTTATTTTGTTTGAATTCACTTTAATATTATTGATGTTGAGAAAATATATACAGGAGCAGTTGTCCATTAAATCCTTAAATTAGAAAAATTCTTACTGAAATAAACATAAATTACATCGTAAAATTTTATTTATGCTTATAACTTCAAACCTGGATAAGCAGAGGCAGAAGGTCAACAAAATGTTTCTGAATGTCAATTTCCTTTTCGTGTAGCAGAATGAAGGCAGCCACAGATCTTACTGCTTGGAATCGAACCTGATAAAAATATAGAAATCAAATTACGTCTATAAGTTGTACATAGATAAATTATTAAAAGCCTGTAATAATTAATTGTTATACCTCCACACCTATAACATTTTTTAATCTTTAATACTTTATAAAGCCTATTGTTTTAATTAGTATAGCCCAAGAAAATAATGGAATTTAGTAAAATTATCAAACATTTTCATTTCACAAAATATAAAGAAATAAAGTCAACTCTTGTAAAAGTAGTGCATATGATATCGGTAAATAATTAATACTTACATGATATGAAGAGGTATCCATTAAAGATTGGTGAAGCATTTCTTTGATTAGATTCAAGTAGTTGGATTGATGGTTACCAAAAACTCCAGGAACAGATCTGTACATCATATGTTTATTTTAATGAAAAAGCAGAAACTTTTTATAAGCCAAATAACATATTGTAACACAACCCTTAAATCATTAAACAAAATTTGGCTATAGTTCCTTTAGGATAAATTTAGACATCTATAGTTTTAAGTCTTGTTTTTGCAAAAGTTAAATTTCTGTTGTCTCTTGGAAGAAGTAGCAAAAACGTATTTGTGACAACTGTAATTTAAAATACATTGGCCAAACAAAAAGGAAAATAAAAAGAGTCAAGGAACATACAGCACATGTGAAATATCAACAAGAGGAACGATTGGTCTTGGCAAAACATGCATAGTGGAAACTGCTTTTCACAATTAAAATTATTAAATAAAATCCAAAATAAAAAATTCCTCAATGCTTACGAAACGATTTTTATACAAAAGAAACAAAATTATTTAGTAAATCATGAGCCTGGACCTTTCTAAAATTCACCATTACTGCCTTTAATCAAATTAAATATTAATTTTTACATATACAGTAGACATACTTAGTGGGCTTTAAAATGTTATCTCTTCACATTTTTAATGACATGTGTTACTATTTAAGTCTAAATTGTTTGTATTATTACTTTAACCACTTTTATTTCAGTTATGTGGGTCTGATGATGTGTTTATTGAACATGAAAGGCCTCACAAAAAAAAAATCATAATTATTGAAGTGTTTGTTTATAAATCAAGTATTTGATTCCAACAAGAAGAAGCTGGTAGAATGTCTAATAAGATTTGTTCAGGTAAAAAACAATAAGGTTATCATCGCTCAAGTCTTTATATGAAAACTTAATATTATGTTAAAATTAAAAAATATTACTATTTTTTAATTTTGAAAATAAAACAGAGGAATTCTTTCATCATTTTAAGGAGTCTGTGATATGCAGTAGTATTATCATTAAATACTACAAAAGCTTGATATTAAGAGAAAATGCTATTTTAAACATTATAAACAGATAATTTGCTAATATTTTGTATACCAAATAAGCTAACACAACGCCATTCCATTGCCACACAATTGAGCACCTGGCCGATTAAAACGAGAAACCAGTCACCAAAGTGTAACCTGGATTTGGGATCTTCAATTCATTTCTGGAGGTGGTCCAAGGCGCATAGTACCTAAAATAAGCCAAGAACCAACACAAATTCGCTATCTCACAATCGAGTACGTGGCTGATGAAACCGGGAAACAAGTCATCAAAGAGTATATACAGGTTTTAGAACCTTTAATCCATTTTTGGAAACAGTCCAAGTCATATAGTACCTAAAATAATTCAAGAACCAATGCCTGTTTACTGTCACACAATTGAGCTGAAACGTAGAAACCTGTCATCAAAGTGTATTTTGTCTTTGGGATCTTAAATCCATTTTTGGAGACAGTCCAAGTCACATAGTACCTAAAATAATTCAAGAACCAATGCCTGTTTACTGTCACACAACTGAGCACATGACTGTTGAAAAGTAGAAACCTGTCATCAAAGTGTATTTTGTCTTTGGGATCTTAAATCCATTTTTGGAGACAGTCCAAGTCACATAGTACCTAAAATAAGCCAAAAACCAATGCCTGTTTACTGTCGCACAATTGAGCACATGACTGTTGAAACGTAGAAACCTGTCATCAAAGTGTATTTTGTCTTTGGGATCTTAAATCCATTTCTGGAGACAGTCCAAGTCACATAGAACATAAAATAAGCCAAAAACCAACACCTGATCACTGTCACACTTCTGGTGAAATGTGGAAACCAGGCACCAAAGAGTATGTACATCTATGTCTGGGGGATCTCAAATCCATTTTTGGAGACAGTCCAAGTCACATAGTACCTAAAATAATTCAAGAACCAATGCCTGTTTATTGTCACACAATTGAGCACATGACTGTTGAAAAGTAGAAACCTGTCATCAAAGTGTATTTTGTCTTTGGGATCTTAAATCCATTTCCGGAGACAGTCCAAGTCACATAGTACCTAAAATAATTCAAGAACCAATGCCTGTTTACTGTCACACAACTGAGCACATGACTGTTGAAAAGTAGAAACCTGTCATCAAAGTGTATTTTGTCTTTGGGATCTTAAATCCATTTCCGGAGACAGTCCAAGTCACATAGAACATAAAATAAGCCAAAAACCAACACCTGATCACTGTCACACTGTCTGGTGAAATGTGGAAACCAGGCACCAAAGAGTATGTACATCTGTGTCTGGGGGATCTTAAATCCATTTCCTGAGACAGTCCAAGTCACATAGTGCATAAATAAGCCAAGAACCAACACCTGTTCACTGTCACACAATTGAGCACCTGGCTGGTGAAACGAGGAAACCTGTCACCAAAGAGTATTCTGTGTTTGGGATCTTTAATCCATTTGTTGATACAGTCCAAGTCACATAGTACCTAAAATCACATTTTATTATAAAGAACTAATGTACCTTGCATTGTATTGCCATAAAATGATAATCAAGTTTCTTATAACATAGTACTTATTTCTGAGATATGCATTTTGAAATGAATTTGTATTAGGCACTGGCAATTTTAAAATCACAAAATAACTTTGTGCAATACTATTGATAAACTTTATTATCCTCATAAATTTATTTATTCTAACAGACTTCACTAAATAATCATATATTTTATTTATTGTTAAAACAAATTTCCATTCATTTGAGAGTAAAAAGTGAGTTGCAATAAGTTCTGATCGGCTCGAGTTTCCACTATTCTAGTTGTCAAGTTGTAGCATTCTACTGGTTGAGAAAGATTGCACAGCAATAAAAAATCCCTAATTAAGTGAAAAAATATTTACTTTTATAAGTGAACCCAAGAAGATAGATTTCAAGGTAAGCTTGCTGATTTATCTATTAACTAGTAACAATCCCTGGCTTTCAGTCCTATTAAATCTAACCAACATTGTATAATTCGTTATAAAAACAACTGTGTAGTAAGCCAAATATGATAACGCAAGCAGGCATCTGATTGGACTAGAGTGTGTGTGTGTGTGTGTGTGTGTGTGTGTGTGTGTGTGTGTGTGTGTGTGTGTGTGTGTGACAGTAAGGTGCCAAAAACCAACTCTAGTGGTTAGTAAAGGATCTACAATAGTCTGAACTACCACTGACCTCATACCTGAGAGATAACATGATAATGGGCCTCCTTAAGTGTCGAATATCAAACAAATATTCTTTAAGGAGTCTCAAAAATAAATTTTGTAATAATATTCAGTTTAGTTTAAACACTTAGGGTATCTTATACATTTAAGGTCTAAAAAGGTTTTGACTTCAAAATGTTTGATCCCTTAAATCTTGTTTCCCAAAAATTAATTTGTTATGTACTAAATATACATATATTTTAATACTAATAAAGATATTGGCTTAAACTGTTTTTTTTTCTTTCTATTATTAAATACGTACATTAAATTTTAATTTTTAAATAACTCTTAAAATGTGAAAGTTATACTATAAAAAATACTTCTTAAGTAACTAGGATTATACATTTTTATAGCATAGTCAAAGCAGCTGTGTAAAATATTACAATACTCTACAAACACAATCAGAAAATATACAATAATAAATTAATACTAATTATATAAATACCGTATCTTATATCCACAACATCCATGAATGATTTAATATAATGCATACTAACGTGAACATCCGAAGGGCTGCTTCTTTGAGGTGTGGAGAAGGACCATTGGCACACTGGAAGAGAAACTGAAGAAACTCTGGCCAGAGGTTGTTGCCATCATCATCCAAAAGATTGCGTGCCACCTCAGCCACCACATCACATATCTTGCGCCGCAAGGAGTCAACCTGTTCCATCTGCACAGCTAGCAGCAACTGCTCCTTTAACTGTTGCTGAGCCTCTGGAGCCAACTGTTTGTACCAATCATAACGTTAACATCACATATCTTGCGCCACGAGGAGTCAACCTGTACCATCTGCACAGCTAGCAGCAACTGCTCCTTCAACTGTTGCTGAGCCTCTGGAGCCAACTGTTTGTACCAATCATAACATTAACATCACATATTTTGCGCCACAAGGAGTCAAACCTGTACCATCTGCACAGCTAGCAGCAACTGCTCCTTCAACTGTCGCTGAACCTCTGGAACCAACTGTTTGTACCAATCATAATGTTAACATCACATATTTTGTGCCACAAGGAGTCAACCTGTACCATCTGTACAGCTAGCAGCAACTGCTCCTGGGCCTCTGGAACCAACTGTTTGTACCAATCATAATGTTTACATTACATATCTTGCCTCACAAGGAGTCAACCTGTACCATCTGCACAGCTAGCAGCAACTGCTCCTGGGCCTCTGGAACCAACTGTTTGTACCAATCATAATGTTTACATTACATATCATAATTTTAATCTTCCAGATGAATTTGAAGTTAACATTGTTCAGGCCTAACTTATCAAGATTTTGAAGGTAATAGTGTAAAAGAATTTAAAATAGTTGATAATTTCTTGAATAACAGCTTCTAGCAGCAAAGTTAAATACTTAACACACTAAATTACAGAAGTTCTGTTTGGAAGTAAATTCTGATTCTTCCTAGTTTGGCAAGGATTAGTAAGAGAAAGAAGAGACGACACCTGTTTTAACAGAGTAAGCAATTGAAAACTTTTAGCAGAATCAGAAAAAAAATTGATTTAGAATTATAAAATTATCAGCATTTTTCTTTCAGATAGCTACAAAATTGATACTTATATTCCTTGTAATTCTTACCATATGTTGTATGAAACATGTACAGAAGGTCAAAGCACCTACCTCCCATACAGCAATTTTAATGATAAAAGCAAAGAAAAATGAGCTTAAATGTAAAGTGAGTTTCTTCTTGTACCCAAAAATTCACTGCAATACATGCTTTTGCAGGTTTTCATCGTTGGTGGCAGCCCTCATTACAATCATGAGTAAGTAACATGACTCTGAATAATATTCAGAGTCATGTTATATTATATTATATCACACTGCTGATGTATAAAGAATACATCGGAAAGCTAAGTGCTACGAAAATTACCGAGCTGTGGTTAATTCGTGATCTGCAAAATTGGTAGAAACCAGTATTGAACAGTATCTTCCACAGTTGCTCTTGGAATAAAAGCATAATTAACTCAATTAATTACCGCAAATGAATACAAAATGCTGTGATCTAAGTCACAATGTGTATGTTGGACTGTAGTAATAAACTATGAAACAACACAGCGTAAGGCTCCTGTTTCGGAGACTTAACAATTGAGTTTGAACAGTTTAAATGGTCTGATCAGTCGTCAAATATCCAGGTCGTTCAATTGATTGGAGAAATGATGGGATTTCCACCAGCTGCCATCCAACCAATGCTGCTATGACAACAAAAACTAACGTACGTGTGAGGAGTTCAGCCGGCCATCTACAGACTAGCGACAATATAGTTCAGTTGAGATTTAGATGTGACAGTGATATCAAAACAAAAACTACCTTTCTTCATTTTAACTTATGTAATCTGACAACCAATCGGATCATGTGTTATTAGCAATCGTTCTCAGACCAAGATTGGTCGACCTACTGTAATCATCCTAAGGATTGTCACGTATAGGGGAAGGAGGGGTTAACGCAACATAGGGGTAGAACTAACCAAGATAAACTCTACATCACTTACTAAAGGTAACCTTAGATTAAACGGCAAACACATCGTTGATCACACACACTAGTAATCTCGTACTGTCCATGGACAATTGGTAAAATATATGATATTCTCTAGATTATTCAGAGAATAGTCGTCGATCTTCATTTTTAGTTTGACGAATCACGTCTTGAAAAATACAACAATTGGGATTAATTACCACCCGATTCAAGGAGCTGTAAAATAATTTCTTGATTTCTCAAGTTCTTAAAGCAAGAACTTTTTTGAGGTTTTCCTGGTTAGACAGATTTGTGGCCAATTCCTGGTCAGATGGCCACCCTGACAGATTAACTCCATAAGGTTCAACAAAATCATGCAGTTTGAATAATTATATTGAGTAATTGAATACTTTACATATGTGGAAATTAATTAATAGTCACTTATAAGTGCATTTAACAGTATAACCAAAAGAAACAAACCTTTGAATAAAACTCGTTAAACTCAGCTGTGAACAGTCTGCGTAGAAGAACGGCTGCCATCTGACGCTCATCATCTGTTCGTGGTGAGCCCTGGTTCTGCACGGTGTTGAGTAGATATACAACTTTGGTTTCAAGTGGGAGAGCATTGTATGCTTCCTAAAACCAAACATTTCTATCAGTCACTAATCGCATTACATAATTTAAGTGTTAATGGTAATAAATATAACTTATGAATGCCGTGAATAAAATGTCCTATTATCCCCGTGGAATACCCACTTGATGTAAATAACAAATATTTGTTGATGAAAGTAATGATGGTACTGGATAATGGGTGAATCAATCATTCAATTAGTAAATCAAGTTTGGAATTTTCTTCCCGATAGTTGTCTCTAGTACATTCAAGTTGTCTTTAACAGTAATATCAGTTGAGGAAAGATTGCACTACTGTACCATTAAAACTGAAGATATTTTGTATTTTAATGTTAATAGAATAAATGGCTTTTTTAACAATTAATTGACATAATACAACTAAAAATAAAACAATTGTCATAATAAGATTAAAACTAATGATAATAAACAATCACAATTTCTTGTAGAAATAATTTATTAAAAAACGTTCAGAATTATTACTTGCTTAATGAAATCAGCGCATATGTTGTAAGAGATGACTGCAGCCTGTTATTTCAGGATGATTGTGTATTTCACCAAGAGCACAGCTACAACAGTTTGAGAATATAATACAGCCATATACCTGATATACGTGCGGACTGTATGTACATATCAAAACATCTGTACTATATCTTTTCATATTGACCACATCCATTGTTAACAATTGTAATACTTGACTTTCTAGCCAATTGATGATGGTCTTGAGGTTTGTTTGCTGGTGAGGTATGTTCTTAACAATATCACTTTGATTTTTGATTCAATATCCGACATAATGGGAAGGTTTAATAGCCTGATGCCCTAAGAGAATGGTTCACACATTAGCATGCAGGATTTATTAAAAGTAGTCTAATAAGAAATGTAACACTAGTTTTCAAAATAATCTAAACCATGTAAGCCTAACTCAAATTTATTCTGTAATGTATCTACCAATGAAATTTACAAGATAATTGAGTAGAAAGACACATCATAATTACAGCAGTGATTTAAGAAATGTTTCATCTCACTCAAGTCTTAGCAAAGAGAAATTACTTTCTTTCTCATGGTTGGAGCAGTTTTCAATGTAAAAGTGACATAGTGAATAGGATTTTAATTTAAAGGTTAAAATTGTATTTAGTATTTTAATTGTAATTTCCTAATTGGTAAAAAATAAAACAAAAACAAAGTAAAGTAAATTATGTAGACAATTCCAGTAGTGGCCCCACCTGGCATCAGTGCTAACACACAGTAGACATACATGGTGTGTTTGTTGTTTACTCAACTAATTGATAACGTTTTAGACAAACAAATCTGTATCTATCTAACTATAAGAAACATATAAATGGATCCATTTTATAAATTGTACTAATAGGGATTAAATGTTTTTACTTAAAAAATAGAACTTTTTTATCATTACCATTAATTGTTGACAGTGTGTAAACAAATAGTTACATAACATTCAATAGGGTTATGCTGACATCTTAATCATTAAAAAAGGCATGATATATAATAGCTTCTACCATAAATATTAATTTTGCCAATCTATAACTATATATTCAAAAATATTTATGTGTCATTTGATCGTACAAATGAGTTGCTAAAGAAAAACAATCCCTTGTAGCATTGGAGCTATTTAATTTGGCTGTATTTAATATGACAGAAAAAGCAGGATGGTCCACTTACTGTTTTACCACCAAACAGTTTGAACTGTGAATAAAAATTTTATTCTCGTTCAATATAAACTCTCATAATGTAAGATATTAACATTGGAAATAACACAAAAATTTTATTTAAAAAATAGGCCTAGCAAAACTCGAGTCATAAGAAAATAACTGTGAACACCACTCCAACGAATTAAAGAATATTATAAAGAATAAAACTGTACTGAATCATTTACAGTTCTGAAGTCAATCTAGCCCTTCGAAAGACCATTTGGTTTGGTTGTGGTAACTGATTTAACTAGATTAACAATGTTGACACTTTGTGCAGGATTAGCTGCTGACATGAGGTCAACTTGCCCGGGACAGGCCAGAAAACTGAACTCATACTGTTATATTTATCATTTCTTTATCTGGCTTTTAGTTCGGTAGTCTTGAGGAGGCTCCTTTGTGTCCCCTCCAGGCAACCGTATGAATGTCCAGGAGTGAACAGCAAATCATTAACCACAAAGATATTGGGGTGTATGAGTAAATCGATAGGTCTAGTCGACTGCAGAGGATGACTGTTGGTGGGACTCCCTAAACACTTAGGCAGTTGCTAACTTGGACAAGAAAAGGGTGTGCACGCTGTGACTGGAGAGGCTGGTACAGAGCTGGCCTCCTTTCTTCCAAGGTGACATAACTAGGATATAGTGCCCACAATACTTCCTCATGGATCATTGTATAACAATTATATTATATGTTAATGTGTTTTAAGAGGATCATTCCTTCAAGCAGTTAAGAAAGGTCAATATTACGTCTAGAGATATATTTATATAGGCTTTTGATACAATGACAATAATCTAAATATCACGTAATGTCTAGGGCTGATAATGGTTCACAATTTCCATATATTTTTTCAAATACTTCACATCTCTACCAAATCTTGCTAATTGAAGATAACAATTTTTTCTTATAAGAGGGAAAATTATTTCATCAATTTTAAGACAACTGTGTGCTTATATAAAGCAAATCAGCTCTCTGTACCTGGAATATTGTTTTACAATTTACCTTTGTTAACCCTTCAACATGGGGATTTCCATGAGCTAACCTCAGGCCTGTTAATAACCTATGCATTTATCACTGACTAAAACTTATTACAAAACAATTTTTGTTTTACCAGAACTCATAGAACATAATGTAAACACTAACCTGTATGTAATAAATAATAGAGCAAACGTAATGTTGTAACACAACAGATTTGAGCCATCTGTTTGGTTTCTATAAACAGTTATAAGTAAAATAAACATTCTTTGTTTGAAGATTGTTTTTGGACTTCGAGATCTACAATCTGATCTCTTCTTCAGGTAAATAACAGGTTGTGATTCCTGAATTATGCGTGTCACAACACTCCGGTATGATTTGTTTGTTGTAACCTAGCTTGTAATTATGTGTTTGGTTAGTTATTTACCTGAAGAAGAGAACTGATTGCAGACCTTGGAACTTAGTGTTACTGATTTTTTGTATCACTAAACATGTCAAATATCCAGAAAAATCTGGTTTCATTCACAAGATAAACATTTTCTGTGAAGACAAAAATAAAAAATGCAATGTCCTCTTTGTAACAATATTAAATATCGCTGGAAGTAGTTAAACTGATACAGCTAATTTTCATATGCTTACAATCTGCGTTAAACCTTGATGTTCACGTTGATGAATTAAACTTAGAATGCTGCTTTAACCTGTATAAATTTAAAACTGTATTTTAAAAAAGTAAAATGATGATTACTATGACTTTTAAAAGCTTAAATATTAGTCTATCAAGACTTTTGTCAACCTCGGCACGCTATTTGAAACACTATGTGCCGGGTCATATAGGAATTTCTGGAAATGAAACAGCGGATGCCCTGGCCAAGATAGTCTCTTGGTAGGGCCAGAACTGAGTTATGGAGTAATCTTATCCTACAGCAAAGCTCTGGTAAATATCTGGGAAAAGAAGATCAGATCCTGAGACTTGGAGAAAGGTCTCAGTATTTAGGCAATAAAAAATGTTTATCTATCCATATGGGTGGTCAATACTTCTAGATCTAAACAAGGAGGATATAGCTCTAACTTAAACCTTTGTTTACTTTATTATTGGAGTGCTGTTCCTTTATATCTTTGTTTGAATGAATGATCCGTTTCAAAAATGTAATTTTGGGGGCAGTCATTATATTTTTAATGTTATTTACTACAGTCATGTCCAGTACGTCATAAAACTGCTCTTTAGTTTTCAATACGTTGTTAATTTATTAGTTGTTACAAAGACCATATCTATGTCATTATTCATTAATTCTAAACAGTATTTTGTACAGAATGATTAAATTCGATACATACAAATTTCTTTTCATTAGACATCTTAAATTTCAATTTTGCTATTGCTCTTGTGTTTGTTTATTAATTTATCAGCCATACCATGAGAACAACAATTAGATTTTTCAATTTATTTATAGTATTTAGTTCCTTGATAAAGTTTTCTGGGCTTAAAGTGACATTTAATAATCTGTGTGTCACAGTTACACAGTGCAATTTTTTTAGATATTGGATGGTATGAGGTACAATACCATTGTTTGAGTTCCATGTTATTAGTTTTCTATATGCTGTAATCAAATGTGTTATTCTTCTCTTTTAAGTTCAATCTCAAAATTCAGCTTGTCCCTATTCCTACAGTGAATCTTAATTTTGATAAAATATTGTTTTACCATTTGAGCTTTCTCTAGCTAAGCATTCAGTAAAAACCATCAACTAAAACTGTACATCAATAAATGTGTACCATCCTTTCACAAAGTTATACACAGTTTATGTTCAGTTGATTGTAAATGTTCAGTACATAGAATAAAACAATACTTACATATATTTCCTGGAAGATTTATGTTAACAGAAGTATTGGCTATTTGAAACAGTAATAAAATACAACTGCTAATAAAACCTTAAGGGTTATTTTTTAAGTACAAAATCAAATTTAGACATGTGGGGCTAACTCCACTGACACGATTCAATATGTACAATCAAACTAGCTGTAGGAATATTGAACCCAGATTGTTAAATACAGTATTGTACTGAAACTGTTCATTTAGATGCAGAAATTGGTCTCTTAATTCAAAATTATTTTGTACTCGTTATAATAGTCATTCTCGTTTTTAAATTCATTAGAAGTCCTGAGTAAATAAAGTTATTTATTTAGGTAGATTATATACAGTTTTATTTTATTGTGTTTTGATCAACAGAAACCTACATCCTGACCAGAAAGGATGTTATAACAATACTTCAACAACGTAATATTAAAATCAGCTGATAAGAGCAGCTAAAATTAAAACAGCTGATTGCTGTGGATCACAAACAGTGCTGTCACATTATCACAGTGGATATTAATTAGCAATTGCTTTTTAAACGCTCATTATCTCCCATATTTATCAACCGATTTTCTTAAACCTGGTATCATTGGATTTTTAATTAAATTGTTTACTTAACATATAATACTGGTGATTTTTTTTTAAATTACAAGTCGTTTTTAAGATATTTACGCTTTAAGATTTTAGAAAACCATCATTTTAAAAATAAAGCTTTATAAAAATGATTTTTTATTAGGCTTTTAGATTATAAAGCTATACACCAAATTTTAACTCATTACATCAAGATGTTTTCAAATTAAATAGTTAAGTAAAAATAAAAGAAATTAGCCATTTGGGTAATTATAGTTTTTTAAAAGCTTTAATATGAGATTATGGTTTTCATTGGTATAGAAATAATAACTGAAATATTGGTATAGAGTTCTGGGATACACCCTGTATGTATATATATATGTATGTGTGTATGTGTGTGTGTGTGTGTGTGTGTGTGCGCGCGCGCGCGCGCGCGTGTGTATGTGTGTGAGCACATGTGTGTAAACCCATTATTCAAATACCACACAAATTATTTTACTTATATTGAATTAATTTAAAACAATATTTTTATTTTGTGCTTTAAAAATAATGGGTAGGAAACAATAAGAGGACCTGATTTTTTTATATCTTTAGTATAATCATCAGTTCATAATATTCATATATCAAATACTAGACTACTTTGGTAGAAAGCTTTAGTTTCCACTGTACTTCTTTTTTTTTATCAAGTCCTTTTAAATGAGGTGTTACTTAATGCGTATTTTATATTTTAAAATTTTGAGCTACTTGCCAAAATCCCATTCTGGGGAAATAAGCAAAGTTGTAACAGTAACTGAAAGTTCACGTCTGTTTCCTAGAAAGGTGTCCTGAGTTCCATCCCTCCATCATTATCCATCAAAAACTAAACAGAGTGTATCGATACTTTTAACTCACATATACAGTGACAATATCATATAATAATAGATGAACCAAAACAATCAAACAATAATTAGAACAAAATATAGAAAAAAACTCATGAGCAATTAAGAATTGATAACAAAACTTTGGAATAGAAAAATAAATAACAAGATAATACATTGATTAGTGAATACGAAACTTATGGAACTATCTATATGTTTTCTCTACGGTAACAATTTTTAACTGCTTTCAAGAAATGATTGAAAGCCTCCCCTTCCTACTAGCTTTCTACTATCTTCAGTGTTGACATCAGTTGCCAGGTCTAAAGTTTTCACTACACAGTGAAATAGACAAAACCACATTCACTCAATTCAAAATACGCCTACTACATGTCTGTGACTATTGTTGCTCCAGGTTTTACGTGCTTTATTACAAGAGGAATGCAGGTTTTTCACCGTGGTTATTTTCAGAAAAGGCTACAGTATAATAATTGGCCGCTAACACAATCGGATGATGATTATTGATTTTAAATATCGATACTATAAAATACAACATTCGACCTATAGATATTCATAACATCATTGCTTTTCCTTCTTTAGACTAGTGAAGTCAATACCAGCTGTTGCTAATGATATTATTACAGTACCAACTGTTATTTCGTTTATGTAGGAGAGGGCTAGTGACGACATGAACAATGGCGATGAATATGGAAGTATTGGCTCAAAATGAACACCGTGCGACGTTTTAAATGGCTGTAAGAAAGCTAGCTCCTCAAATCCGAAGTATCCTGTTTGTATTGAGGAGATAAAAATTAGAATTAAAGGTGGAAATAAAAATTTTTGCTACAAGAAAATTCAGAGCAAACAAGATGTCGTAATAAATGCACTTGAGAAGACTTTTTTTAACATTCTAATTTGGTATTATGAACGTAATGAAAGTCATAATGTACTTTTTTTTTAATCAAACAAACTATAATATTTTAATTAATTTCAGTACCTGCATAAATACCATTTCAGTAATACAATGGCAAAAGTAATCATAAGAATACTACACTGCTCAAACTTTAAATAAAATTTAGTTATTTTTTGTAATCTGAAACAAATACATTTCTTTTACATATCAAAGTATAGCTTCTATATATTAACATTTATAACATAATTCAGCTTGACACCATTGTTCAAAATTTACTCAAAGTAAAAACGTGTTTGGAAATAAGTTCAAAATTAAAATCATCTGTTTCGTTATTCACTAATGGCAGCAAGAACAGTGAAGTACGTGTCTTTGTTTTACAGTCACGTTTATCCTTGAAAATACATAAGGTAAGTAAATGTTATTGTTTTCTTGCAATTATATTAACCCTCCAACTGATAACCGATGGCACAGGCGTTCATCAATACCACTTGTGAACTGATAAAGACGGCACAGCTGTAAGTCAACTTTCCGCTATTATTAAGTGAAAATTGTAATATAAGTTATAAAGATGTAACTTGCACCAGTTGAATCCTCTACTCACAAATACCAATTCATTTTATATATTTTATACTCGTAATATTACTTGTCAGCTGATATCGATCCAAATGCCGCATGGCATACAGCTGACAGACTATGCAGCTGGTGACGTGCTGCACGGCCTTGATGTTCTTTGTTGCTAGATTATAATGTAGGCTATAGGTCAACCGCTATTAAAGAAACCTGCGCAAAAGCAAATTTCTGAGCAGTACCGCGCAGGAGGGGCCCCCCTCCAGCGTGGAGTTGGGGCGGGGAGTGGGACCAGCACCTTGTACCTGTTTACCAGCTGTGTCGATCGTTCTCGCTCTCACAGTTTTGTTTACACTGCAGCTACTTTACCTGTTCTATAACTATATTTTTTGTGTAAGCATATACAAGTGTCGCAGTCTAAGCATAAAATATTAATTGAACAGATTAATGTAGCCATAGATGTATCCAGGAAGCTTGCATTTTGTTTTGAGGTTAGCCGTGCAGTGGCAGTGACCATTAGAGAGTGTCGTTCAATTCGAACGGGTTAGTCAAGTGATCCAGATCAGTGTTTCAAAAGACCCGAAAGACCCGTTCACCTAGAACGTTTCGTTCACCTACGAACGAGAAGAAACCTACCTACGCAGGAGCAAAGTTATGGAACGCCCTCCCAGAACACCTTAGAAAGACTGAAAAACAGCAGTTTGTACGAAGACTGAAGAACTGGTTACTGGAGCATCCGTTTTACCAACTGAAGGAATTTTATGAGTGGACTAATAACAATGAATGTCAGCAGTGAAACAGTTTTATATTAACTTGACAAAATATTCCATACTAGACTTCCATGACCCTTGTTCTTATCTCTATGATAATGTACAACAGAATTTAAATAAAAAATAAAAATTCACTTTTTCCTGCCAATTAAATAAGTTATTTAATAGGATATTTTTTTCAAACCAGATTTGTTGTTTTTAATGATCGCTAAAACTTATATTATTAAGTTCATTTAAAAACTCTTATCCATGAAAGATAGCTTAACATCATATAAAAAATTACTACAAAAGTATAGAGTTTATGCATTAGGTTACACTAAGTCCTCAAAATTGTTCAGTCGTTATTTTCGTTCACTGCTAACCGATTAACCGATTAATTCTTTATAAATATAATACATTGATCACTTATTTAACGTTTTTATACAAATAAAAAAATCATTAACAAAAACTTTATGAGCAAAAACATTTAGTTTTTTATTGTAACACAACTTAGTGTTTTTGAAATATTTTATTTTTTCAATTTTAGTTATTCTATCTTATACTCCTTTTAATTCTGTACAAAAAGGCATAAAAAGATTTGGTACTTTGGGATTATACCGACCACACCAGTATGAAGAAAACAAAAATATAAATTTATAGAAACAAACATGATAGAACGAAAAAACAACTCTTTAATTACAAACTTACAACGATTATCAATGGGGTCAGATTCCATTATATGTCCCCAATGCTTAAACATTTTTCAATGAACTTAGAACGTTATAAAACGATGTAGTTGAGTAACAGAACTAACATTACATCAATCAACAAGCATTTCCAGGTATTGTGTTATTGTTGCTGTTATCTTATCTTTCTCAAGAATCCCGATTACGGCAGGCCGCGCGGCATCACATGATTATTTAAGTTTTTTGCACGGTACATAATTGCCTTTCCATTACAATACAATTTATATTTCTGATCAGCCCCTCTAGAATTTGATATTTTACTGATAGGTACTATCTCGAGGGGTGTTTTTCTTTCGTTGACATTAGCGGGGGCTTCGGCATTCGGTGCTGCCGAAGCCCGCGCAGATATCCGGAGGCACTCGCATTTTGGGTGATGGAGTGTGATCAAGAATAAAAACAAGTTTTGTGTGTTTTTTTCCAATAAAGAGTTTAGTTTTTGTTTGGTAATGTAGGGATAAAACACGGAAGTACAACAAAGCGACGCACCAGCTGAACGGGCGGCGAGACTCTGCAATCACGTTATCTACTAGACCGCTCGACTTTGACCTCTGTCTGAGGATGGGGAGGGGTTTTCGATAAGACAATTCCTGTTTTATATTGACGAAATATTGTTCTACGCTAATCTAGTAATCAGTAGAAGCAAAATTTCAAATAACGACTCATGTCTGGGTGTGGTCGGTATAATCCCAAAGTACCAAAGATTTTCTTTATACTTATAAATGAATATTGGAAAATAAATATGAAAATATGAACTACTACAAAACTAGAAATTTTCTAACCTAACCTAACACTCTGTGTATTGTCTACACTGATAATGCTTAAATCTAATGCCTGCAATACTAGGTCTTCATTGTCAGCAATGTTTTTACGACACATTGTTTATAAATCTCACTGAACAAACACAAAAACTATACAAACGTATTTAGTAAAGTACTAGATGCTTACAATCGCCGTAACTCGCGGCCGTTAGTGTTCTACTCACAGACTAGAACAACACACACAAACGAAATAATTTGAAGATACTAACACTACAAACCCATTTACACTTAAAAGCTTTCAATATCATTTGTGAAATAAACAGCAGCGCAAACAAAACACGTGACGGCTCGTCCGCGTAGCGGCCGATTCTAAACGCGACTGACATGCTCACTTTACAACCGCCGTAAAAATCTGAATGTAACCAAAACCTACATCAAAAGTTACGTTGAAGCCTTTGGAATGCGTATGTATAGTAATTGAGCCAATTTAGATAAATACTATATAAAATATAAGCGTTACTGCAGAAGTCGCTAACAGCGATTCTGGCATTTCTTGCATATAATGCGGGATCGCTAACAGCGATGCTCCGGCACTCAAAGGGTTAAGAATTAGACCGTAATCGTAATGAGTTATACAACAGGGGGGCTAGGGAGTCTCCCCATTTGTAATCAAAGGCATAAAATCAATCAAGTCCATTGATTATAAGTGTTGTCATTTAAAATATTTAGCAATGTATCTATTAACTTACAATTACATTTATTAAATAAGTTTTAATTGATATAGTTGCATTTAAGTTAATAGATTCCTGAAATAATACATTTATTGTTATATATCTATCCATTCACTGTACGATATGCTGTTTCTTCCTCTATTCGAATACTTTTTTACTAGCAGATCCTTTCGTTCACTCGGTCATTACATTAAGTTGTTCATTTTTTCAGTCAACACGATGACCGGTATAACACGCTCTAGCGGGAAGGCTCAGTAACACTGTACTAACCGGTTCAACTGAACGGGTCGCAGCAGTGAACGTTACCGACTGAGCCGGATTAGTCAGCTCATCAAATAGAGTGAGTGCCGAGCAGTGGTGGGGATACTTGGAGGGGTATTTACCCCACCCTGCGTGAACTCATATCAACCAAGGTTTTCTTGTAAGCGGTTTACCTATAGTTGTTTGTAGTTGACCGTTATGCTGTGAAATGGGCGATACTTGTTCAAATTATATACCTGAACTAACTTATGGTGGTGATGAAAATATTAGTTCTAATGATGAAAGTATATGCATGATGTTTCTTTGTCAGATTTGTTTTCAGGTAATGTGGGTGATTAGAAACCAGTGGAATATGAGTTGGACAATGAAAAAATGATAGCGACAGTGAAAACAATTCATTATTATCTGATATTCCTCTTGCCCAAAGTAGTCATCAAACACCAATATGTACTGCCAAAAAAATAGTACATATTCTACATTTTTATAAAAAAACTTTTTTGTGTTGTATATAAGTGTACTTTTTTTACATTAACAGTATCTTACTATCTCAAGTCATGTAAAAGTTACATGGAGTGAAACTTAGTAAAACACAATTTTTTCCAATTTATGTAAAAAAAAAAAAAAACTCTAGTAGCTGCATATTTGCATTATTTTACATTTTTTTCTGGTTTCTAACAAAAAAAAGAAGTATATAACATTATTTAACATGTAGCCTACCACATATTTTTTTTTTAATATACAAAAAATATTCTGCGCAAAGCCAGAACCAGTGTATCTTTCTGGGAGTATCTTATTATCAATTGGAGGGTTAATTACATATTATATTTTAGTTAATAAATTATATTAATATCTGTACAGTTAAGATTGAAAACTAGCGAAACCTCGTATATTGTTTTTTTGAAATACCAATTATGTTATTTGGTTTGACATTTCGCTTTCAGTCTTTGGATGGTCATGAATATCGACAATTCCATGTCATTTGATAATCATCATCTGATTGTGTTAGTGGCCGTTTATTATACTGCAGCCTCAGAAAAAAACTTCAATTCTGTACCTACCACTTTTTTGTCCTAGTATGGTTTCAATTAAACCTAATTTCTATGTTCCTTCTACCATCCTCCCTTTGTTATATTTTGTTTTCTATTTTGCACTCATCTATTTCCACCACCACTCCAGGACCTCTACACTTTTCTTTCCTATTAAAATGTTCATCAATCCATACAAGACAAACCTCTCTACAAAACAAGAACCAGTCACATAATATGATGAGCTGTGTAAATCCGAGCTGCACTCTAACTTACAGTTTAATCTTCCTCACACATTCCACATTCACATAATGGGTTTTTTAGTAACAGTCCATCTTGAAGCCAAATCAAACATGTTTTATCATTTTTTTAAAGCAATTTTGATTTGTTTTCTAAAAATGACCACCATTTTTTACTTAGACAGTCACTTATAAGATCAAGTATTACGTGTATTATCTAAAAAGTTATAACGGTTGATTTAAATAAATTGTTCTAAAATTAATCAGTATCGATTGATATAATTAACCCTAGAACTGTTAATCGACATAATTATGTCGGTTAATGCCGCATTTGTGGTGTTAACCGTCAAAATTTTGTCGATCAAACATTCCCTCCTATAATTACTTTTTATAATATACTCCGGTAACGTATCGATATAATTCATGCACCATTGGATTCGGGAAGAAAAATGCTAAGGAACAGATGAGTTTTATTCCTCTTTGTATTATGGTTATGACGTAGCAAGCTTGTTATTTTGAACGTAAAAGAAAACGCGACGCCGTTTGTTGTGACCGCCATATTGCCGCTGCCGTTCTGTATCACTTTCGTGCCGAGCTGTGGATGTTTGTAAGTTTTAATAGTTTTACGCGTGTTTTAGTGTCGTATTTAATGTGTAGTGTGTTGTTTGATGTCGTAGTAGTGTAAAAATATATATTTTAGAATAAATCAATTTCTATTTACTGAAATATGTTTGAGAAATTACCGGCTTTGTGTAGGCTATGGCAAAATGACTTGGCTAAAATTCATTTCACATAGTTTGTTATTGTTTTCACTTACTAAACGTTATTTATAGCACTCTTTTAGCTCTGAAGTAACTATTTATTTTTGGTAAATAGATAGTTTTCACAATAAAATATATATTTCCTGTAATTTCTTTGGTTATATATAATAACTGTTTGGGTTATTCTCTATTTTTTTTATATCTTTAGTTATATTTATAGTTTTCTAACTACATAATATTTCCTATTACTTATAAACCATAAATTTATAAATTTTGATATAGTACAAGCTTTAGAAAACTATTTTATATTTTGCTGAATGAAAATTTTTCGCAAAATTTTTGAATAATGGCAAAATTTAACTTTTTTTACTTTTCAAAAAATAATTTATGGTAATTATTTCATTACTACTGTACTTATATTTTATTTTATTCTACGTAATAAAATATGCAAAATAACATGTATTCGTAGATAAATGTATTTGAAAAACTTGTTTTACCAAAGTCTTACGTGTACACCCGATTTTCAGAATTTATACGCATCGCTGCTTTTTGTTCTATAGCTTTATGATGCTTTCATAAATGTGTATAATGTTTATGTTTTTCTGAAACTAGATAAAATTTGACACAGAATGGCTATCTCACTTATAAATATTTCTCACTATAACTTCATTTGCTAGGTATGGTCCCCCCCAAATTTAAGAAATATTTTTCGTAAATTTTATATTTGATTAAAAAAAGTGTTTATTAGAAAATTTTTGATGGTTAATTTTACAATATAGTGCAATTCTACGTTTAATTCTGAACACAAAAATATATACTCTTATTTATGTTGCTTTTATTTTATATTTTTAATAGTTTTTAAAAAAAAACCTTGCGCGAAGCTCCAAAACAGCCCGACACTACAGGATGAAATGACCGCCAGTTCTAGGGTTAAGTAACATCGTTAGGTAGGCCTAAATTTCTACATACAAAAATCAAGTCCGCTCTACCCAAAGCAACTAACAATCACATATTAATTGTAAATTACTACGATTTGTTTTTCTACTCCATACTACTGATAATTAGCTTCATTGATTCAATTAACATAGTGCCACTTGGTAGGCTATACAGCAGTTCAATTATTAGAACTCGATCTTATATGAATGACAAGAAAACTAATTCCTACACATATTCATCCAACTGACTCATTCCTCACCTTGAAGAGAATCCCTACTCTGAGTCACAAATGATGCAAATAATCTTGCAAGTGGAAGTAATCTTTAGTCACTAGGCATGAGCAAATAAGATTGTCATAAGAGGACATATAAAATACGTACACATGGGAGGAAAATATAATATTGGTGATTTCGAAAACAGGCTTACAATATAATTACCAACATCCAACTCTTCAATTTACGTTGTCAAGTAATTATTAATTTACTTGATATCATCGGTTTCCCTCCAATCCGGGTAACATGATTTTGACAACACGAGGCTGATGTGGCAAGGATAATATTGGTAAAACAACTAAATGGTATTAGCATCATAAACTAATTTTTTAAATTGCAACTATGATACTTCAACTATTTAATGCATACCTCTGCTTGTGTCCTGATGGTGTTATCGACGGACAAAAAACTTGTTAAAATTTTATTAAATTCTTCTAACTGTTCAGCCATGTTTACCCTCTGTTGGAAAGAAAGCGCAAATTCATAAAACACTTGAACAGTGTCACCAACCTCGTTTTAGTTCGTTGGTAGTAGATTAATAACCCTCAACAGCAAGATTACACGTACATGTACAATATTCAGGATACAGTGGATGAGACTGAAGTATTCGGCGATTTCTACTAACTGATTTGCTTCACATCAAATAAGTCACTTCGCTTAAATCGTCTCCAGTATAAGTGCGATATATGGATTATCTCAGACAAATAGACGATAGTGGAGTGGTGCTCCTCATACAACAGAAGACAGACATTCATTGATACACCATATAAGTGGTAGAAGAATGGGAAAAAATAATCGTCTCCAATACATCACTTGGCACTCCATATATATCACAGCTTTTTTAAACTTTTATATTTTAAACAATTCCCCACACATCACTGGAGGAAACTGGCTTGCAGATGAAATTGGTGACAGTTCTTTCAGTCCGACAAAGAAGGTCATCTGCTATGTATTGCAGGACCCATTTCCACGATGTACGTTATCAGCAGTGTCTATGAAGAGTGCTGCAAACTCTTCAGGTGAAAATTTAGGCGGTCTAAATAAATAATAATAAATACAAAAAAATGCCTTTTATTTCCAAGCGTTTCTCAGTACAAGACTGTTTTTCAGAATAACTTAGGTCAATCCTTATAAGTATTTAAAATAGGTGCAACAAACAATGCTTAACAAGTACACAATAAACTTAACAGTAACTAAATAATGAACTAACTTAAACTACATGACTATTTTTATAAAAATCCTTTACTTTTATTCTAAATGAATTTAGTTTTACTCGTTTGAGGTTTTCGGGTTGGTCGTTGTACAATTTTGGGCCAAAGTAAGAGAAGCTCCTCCTACCCAATTCCAGGTTCACTTTTGGAAAGTGTAGCAAGTGCGTGACACGACGGGTTCTGTATTTTGAAACCTCCTCCCGGGATGAGAGCCTCCCGCTTAAGTACTGTGGCTCTCCGTCAGACAGAACCTTGTGAATTAAAATACAGGTCTGTATCCTGCACACAGTTTCCAATGGCAATATGCCAACAGCATCTCGATAAGGAGAAACATGATCAAAGCGTTTCAATTTGAAAACAAAACGAATTGCGGAATTCTGAAGCTTCTGGATTCGCTCCTGGTCTCCCTTCGATATACTGTTGCCATAAGCAGGATAACAATAGTAAAATACAGAGAACACAAAAGCCTGCATTAATTGCAGCCTTGCAGACTCCGGCAGCAGATCCCTAAACCTGTAGATACCCCTTAACCTGCCAGTGGCACGCTGGATGGTATAAGTGACATGGTTGGAGAACGTAAGGTCCCTATCCAGCACTACGCCGAGAGTCTTCACGCTGTCACAAACAGCCAAGCTCTCGCCACCGATCGTGACTCTCACCCCTGTCACTTAGGGCCTCTACAAGGTTGTGTGGGGCAAGATGAATCACAGTGCACTTGCTAACATTGAGTTTGAGGCCATTGTCATGCGACCACTGGCTGATTCTCTCTAGATCAGAGTTAATCCTCAGAAACGCCTCTTCAATGTTGCCAGGCGCATATGACAAGTGCAATTGTGAGTCATCTGCATATAAGTGTACTCTACTGTTTTGCACACATGAAGGAAAATCTGATGTGTACAGGTTGAAAAGAATTGGGCCCAGACAACTTCCCTCAGGTACACCTCTACGTTTAAACAAGACAGCGGATGCCTCAGCTCCCAACTTTGTAATCTGGCTCCTATCATCTAGATATGATTTGACCAAATCTATTACACTTTTGCCAAATCCATAATAATGTATCCTCGCCCCCAGCAGTTCATGATTTATTGAATCAAACGCTTGTGAATAGTCAAGCATTACAATTGAGCTATATCTTCCTTGGTCTCTTTCATCGATCAGATCACTGAATAAGTTTACCAGGGCAGTGCATGTGCTGTGGCTTTTCCTAAGACCAGATTGTGTTTTGGCAAAATGTTTTCTCTTTCCATATAATTAACAATTTGTCTTGTTACAATTTTCTCGAGAATCTTGGATATTGCGGGTAATATCGATATGGGCCTTAATTGTTCGACACATTTAGGGGCTGCCACCTTTGGCAAAGTGTGTACAAGGCTAATTTTCCAGTTTTCAGGAGAATTATCATTTATTAATGACTCATTTATCAAATTTGTAATGGCATACGGACTCACAGCCTTGATCATATCTATTAAAATTTCATCACTCCCGACTGCTTTTGATTTGATTTCATTCATTGCTGATTTTACTTCGACACTTGTTACTGTTGAAAAGATGAAATCATTTACCACTTCCTCTCGCCTGTTTTCCTTAAAGAAGGCAATTTTTTCGGCACTTACTTATTTTCCACACCCCATTTTAATAAAATACTTATTTATATCATCAATATTTAATTGAAGTGGGAAACTTTTATTTTTGTTATTTCCAACAACATTACATTTCTTTAGGCACGTCCAAAATTCTTTTGGATTTTTATTGGATGACAACTTTTCTTCATAAAAGGCTTTCTTAGTCCTCCACAACAAATTTATTCAGGTTATTGCGAGCTCTCTTGTAATCTTTCCAAACATCACTGTCCCTGGTTTTCCAATATTTCTTTCGCAACTTATTCTTTAATTTGGTGTGTTTTATTATGATGTCATTTCTCCAAGGAGCTTTATCTTTGGTCACTCTTTTACGAACTATTGGGGCCTCATTATCAAACACAGTTTTTATATGAGGTGTGATAAACGTTTCAATGCTATTTACCCCTTGCAGTTGAGTGACTTTTTTTCAATCAACTTCAGCAGTTGCACTGGCAGCTCGTCTTGGGTCAAATTTTAAAACATCTCTATAGGTAATCATTTTTGGAATCTTTTTGCATTTCTTAAACATGATGGTGCAGCAAACCATTCTGTGGTCCGTAATCTTCGCCCCTTCATGCTAGGTGCATCAATGACGCCGGTCCTCATGACTTCAGCCGACCTGTCCACTATGATGTGGTCTAACAAGGTGGCTTGTCACTCTGGTTGGCTCGTTAATTACTTGCTTTGTATTAGTCTCTTGCATGAGTCGGCGTAAATATTTTGTATCATTGCTTGATGTTGATAACATATCAATATTTGTGTCAATCTAGTCGGCGCCAAGCTTCTCTCAGCACCAGTAATGGACCAACTAACTCTTCAAACACTGACTCTTTAGAGGTAGCAAAAGTCGACTTAATATGGTTGGTCAGTGGTGTCGAAGTTAATTCCTCCTTGGAGTTATTTACTAATTCTCTTAATAAATGTGTTACGATTAACTCTTGTTCAATGGATCTTCTCTATTCTGCATCTAATAATATAAAAAAACCAGTTGACTAAACCGAAAAAAACTGCAGAAATAGTTTAACCTAACTCAAAATCAAAGGATCTTAATCCATTTTTCTGCCGTTTTGTAAGAGTGCAAGTCGCTGATCGGAACATGTTTCCAGAATTATACCAAATTATATGCAATAAACTCTAGTCTAAATCCAATTTCGTTTATTATATATATATTTTTTCAATTATTTATTATATCAAGTCTGTTAGCAGATCTTCTACGATACCATCTACCCTGGACTTTGATGTAATCCAATCTTCTGAAGATACCGATACTACAAATAAGTTTGTCAAATTTTTCAGTTTATGTCAACGAAACTATATAAAAACCTTCCAATGTAACGGTTGTATAGATATAGCTGTTAGCCTTGACTGAGTGTTGAGCGTCTCAAGTTAGTCAAAGTATCATTCCCAAATCATGGTTCGTATCATGTTTTGGCATGGCCTTTTTGTACGTAAACTTGAGCCTAGAATGAAGTAAAAGTAAGGTAATAAACCGGTTTTGAGCAAGTGATGCAAATCATCCGTACATAAAATAAAACAAAAATGTGACGATTTAATGTCAATCTTGTGCATTGGATTTTTTATTAATTATTTTCAACCGTGAACTACTGTGGATACTGAATTCAACGTTTTAGTGTGAAAATCGGGAACAAGGAATAGCTATAGTTACGATTTTTATGGTTTGAAAATTTTATCACGGTGGTGATAATTGGTAACATTGATGAAGATGGCATTGCTTTGCTGCTTGCTTGCTGTTGGCGAATGGTGAGTGCTGTGGCCTGTGCTGGTGATCAGCTAGAGCAAGAGTCGTCTTGGTGAAACGATTTCTGTGCAAGATTTGTTTGTGTCAACAAAGTTGATGGGTTACGGTTTCGACCTTTAAACAAGTGATAGCCTTAAAATGCCTAGAGTAAAGGCTTCACCAAAAAAATGCGTCAAGCCAACGAACCCCCAATCTTCTTGGGTTTTTCTTTTAAAAGGTAATGAGAAAATTAAATTGCCATTGGTTTTTGTAGGCTATTACAGAAATGTCATTCTTAGTTTTCTGCTCTACGTTACATGTAGGAATCCATAAAATATTTAATATGATTTAGTAGTAAATATAATGGACTACTCACTTGTAATAATATTTTTTCTGGTGAAATGTGGTAGGCCTACACTGTGTCTGTATAATTGATTTCAGTAAGGCCTATTCTACTATTATAATTAGCCTATATATATATATATATATATATATATATATATATATATATATATATATATATATATATATATATATATATAAAATTTTTTTATGAAATGTTGTTAGCTGTTGAGGCCTCTGTTATAGTAAGCAGTCACCACAATAGAATTAGGTTACTAAATCCTAATTCTTGATTAGACATAAAACTGTAATACAAAAGCATTCCACTTGTATTTATTTTTAATTAATTATTACCAGCTCTTTTTAATGTATTTAATAACATTATTGTTCCAAATTAATTAAATGTATTACATATGAATGACATTTGTATAATTGCTGCAAATACAATGGCAAGGTACATATATGTTATGTCACAACTTGCATGATAGGCTATGTTTACTTTGAAAAATAGTAAAAAGTAACTAACTGTTATACTATTTTGTTTCTTACATTTTATAAATACACATAGTGTAGCCTATTTAGTTGTTATTTCATCTTCAAATTAGCCTATTACTTTTATAAATATAAAAACAGTTAGGCTAACTATACTGTAATGTAATTTGACAATTTTTAATTTTTGAGATAATCATAAGATTATATTGACGATTCAATTGTGGTGGAGGCCACTTATCATATTGCAGCCTATACAGCAGCAGCAGTAGTAGCCTGCATTATAGTATAACACAATATAATTAATTGTTTTCTCTCTTGACATGACTGGACTTCAGTAGGCTATAATAATCAAATGCACCCCCAAATTAAATATAGATGAGGAATATCTAAATTATCGAATATAAAAGCATTTGACCTACAGATATTTATATTTACTAATTGCCATATGTATTTATTTTATAGAATAACAATATTGTTTAAAATTAAGTTAATTAGAACATAGTGAAATCATGGCGGCAGTATAATAAGAGGCCACCACCACAATAGAATCAGTATATCCTTCAAAACAGTAAGAAGTAACTAAATCTTAAACTGTTTTGTTTGTTACATTTTATAGATGCACAACACAGGTAGTTTTTATATAATGTAATTCGTGTCAAAATTTTTGTTTCTACAGATTAGATAATCATAAATATGATTCTATTGTGGTGGTAGCCTCCTATTATACTGCAGCTGAAATCATTTGTATCTGAGTAATGACACCGACAAGTACAAATACAATGAACATGGGCTTTTAGTGTCAAAATGTACTTTTAATCATTGAACAATGTTTCAAATAGCTACACCTTGCTCCTTAAGTTAAATTCAAAATGCCCAGTTTGTATTGAGGAAAACTAAAAAGGTGGAAATAAAATAGTAGGCTATTTTGTTGCAACAAAAGTGAAACTCAAGTTAGATGTACGCTTATAGATTTTAGTTCAACATTTTGAATAGGCTTGGTAAGTCTGTATATAAATATAGGTTACATAGATTCTGTCCCAATCAAGGGTTAACCTTTTGGGCACTAACCACTGTAATGAGGTTGTGCTCATAACTCTTAAATCCCTAGAACTAGAATAGTTAACACATTTACTACCAACATCTCCAATCGGAGAAACGCAGAACTTTCTTTGGGTATTTTCATCTGAGATCAGAGAACCTCGGCTATTGTTTCTAAATACGGTATCATTTTTAGCATGCCTTATAATTTTTTTAATACATTTGTTGGGAGTGAATGCGTTAATCCGGATCCAGATGTATTGATATTAACTATCAATATTGCTCAATAACAAATATTGATACTCATTAATGAGTTTGGGCAATCAATTAACTAAATTAAATAATCTGTATAAATTGTTTTTAGGGTACTTTGGGATTATACCGACCACACCCAGACATGAATCGTTATTTAACATTTTGCTTCTACTGATTACTAGATTAGCGTAGAAGACTATTTCGTCAGTATAAAACAGGAATTGTCTTATCGCAAACCCCTCCCCATCCTCAGACAGAGGTCAAAGTCGAGCGTCTAGTAGATAACGTGATTGCAGAGCCTCGCCGCCCGTTCAGCTGGTGCATCGCTTTGTTGTACTTTCGTGTTTTACCTCTACATTTCTCCAAACACAAAAATTCAACAAAAACAAATATTACCAAACTAAAACTAAACTCTTTATTGAAAAAAACACTAAAAACTTGTTTTTATTCTTGATCACATTCCGCCACCCAAAATGCGAGTGCCTCCGGCCATCAGCGCGGGCTTCGACAGCACCTTCGGTGCTGCCCCGCGCTGATGTCGACGAAAGAAAAACATCCCTCGAGATAGTACCTATCAGTAAAATATCAAATTCTAGAGGGGCTAATCAGAAATATAAATTGAATTGAAATGGAAAGGCAATTATGTACCGTGCAAATCACGTGATGCCGCGCGGCCTGCCGTAATCAGGATTCTCGAGAAAGATAAGATAACAGCGACAACAATACCGATCACAATACCTGGAAATGCTTGTAAGTTTGTAATTTTGTAATTGAAGAGTTGTTTTTTCGTTCTATCATGTTTGTTTCTATAAATTTCTATTTTTGTGTTCTTCATACTGGTGTGGTCGGTATAATCCCAAAGTACCGTTTTTAGAGTTTAAACATAATATTTGATTTAAAAGTAACTTCAATTCACCCTAATTAAAAATGACAGTTGTCAACTTTAGAAAACTAAACTAAATAATCTAGCTGCAGTATGTTTACCACCACCACAATCAAATCATTGATACTTAATAAAACCACTTCAATTTTGATTGTTTTTATTCATTATTAATTTATTACTTTTTTAGATACCAAAACAGCTGAACTACAGTGTAATTTGAAACACATATTTATAACGGAATTCGGTTCAACATGTTGGTTTCAGTAGTTTATATTTATCCCCCCATTTTATATTTATAAACTACTGAAACTAACATGTCGAACCGAATTCTGTTATATGTGTTTCAAATTACTCTGTAGCTCAGACGTTTTGGTTTCTAAAAAACTAATAATTTAATGATGAATAAAAACAATCAAAATTGAAGTGATTTTATTAAATGTTAAAAGTTCTCTGTAAGGTATCACCTATCTTTGACCAGTGTTCCAAAAGCCTTTGCTCTTTCCCCACCAGTTCATAGTAAAAAATTATGTGCTCAGCTGTCCCTTCATGCTGCCTACATATCCTAGACACAGAGTATGTTTAAGACACCCATCCTGTGAAGGTGCTTTCTCAGTGCCCTGTAACAAGCCCTGTTATCCATTATAACAAAACATTTCTCTCCAACTGTAATGCCTCTACGACAACCTCTGGAAGGAGAGAGCAAAACGAGCTTGCTCATTCTTAGCTCTGGCGTGGTGCACCATCAACCATGATGCTTTTCCTTTGTCCAGGAGTTGGTTACCTGTCATGCAAGTCCCTGGATATCCCATATAATGGCTGATGCCCCATAAACTTCGTTGATCATACCTTATTTGTGATTTGTGAATGTGTTAGCATTTTCATTACCTCCTTATTCCGGTGTCCTCGAACCCAACTTAGGGTAAGATTATTTTTAGCCTACCCAGCTTGGAAACAGCAATGTAGCAATCCCAGACGATTCTTAATCTGAAGATAATGGAGGACAGGGTCTTACGGATTGTCTGGCTGTCTGTGAAGATGCCAATTTTCATTTCCTTACGTCCTTTATCAAATTCACTCAGGCGCACTCCATTACAGCTGTGACTTCCGTTTGAAATACAGTAGGGTATTCACCCAAAGGAAAATAGAACACCATACCAGAGCTTTCCTCGTGAATCCCTATACCAATTTCCCTTTTGAGCTGTGTGTTCATATAAAAATGTACCATCCAGATCAAAGTAGGGAAAGGATCTCCTTCCTGTAAGCCAATCACCTCTAGAGGCGATTTCTTACCTCATACGGTCTGCAGAAGGAGTATCTTATTCTTATTTGGTCCGATGGGATCTCAAACATACCACTTACCTCAAGAGTAATTATTGTGTGTCCACGAGCTCCTGTAGCACACCAGAGCTTCTCACATTGGAGATGATATGCAGTCTTCCTAGACACCAATTGAGGTCTGTTGGTTGAAGATCCAACACACAGTTCTTGGTAGCTCCAGGACTGCTGTGAACAGCATCCGTGATGAATAAACATGCACAACTTTGGAGACTGGCTAGTTCTCTACATGCCAGGCTGATATCTCTATTTTGAGCCACCACACGCCATCGTCGTTCTAACCACAGACGTGTACACCCCCACACACAGTAGCCTCACCCCCAGGTGGATCCCACCACTTGCAGGTTAGAAGATTCCACTTAGCAGATCATCGACCGCAAGGTTCGACATCATTGGTGACAACACCCTTCCCTGTGGTCCTTTCATCAATGTTTCCACTATGAAGGGATGGAGTGACATACTTGTAAAGAGTAAGAGCCTTAATGTATCCGCAGAAAATGTCGTCTAATATAGGCATTTGCTGCCACAGTAATGGATGCGTTACGAGTATTGTCAAAGGCTCTCTGATCGTCCATGAAAGAGCCAAGAGACCTTGTCCTTAAACACTTTTTCTGGGATTCCTAAAGGTGAGCACATCTGGAGAGAATTCACCCAACCTGAAGTGGAGCATTCGTCATTTTAATGTGTTCACGGCCATCTTTGAAGCATTTATACCATTTGTAAACCCTTGTTTTACTCATAGCAGACTCACCATAGGCCTTTATTAATATTTCCTACACTTTAACGCAAAATTTGATACTTAAAAAAAAATTTTTTTTCAGTTCATATAACATGTATAACCTTAGCAGCTGCCCTGAAAAAGTAAACAATGAATGTAACTAGAAATGGTATTATACTTCAGGAGCTTGAGTACTAACTTAATTGACAATCGGATTCTTCAAACCCGTGGAACTTAAAAATTCCTGTTACTTTTTGAAAACACCCTGGATATATTTTATATATGAATAAAATAAAAAAATGTAAGAATCATATTATATTATACAAAAACATTTGTTATTCGCTAAAAGAAAAATATTCTCATTCCAAAATCTTGCTTTTATTTTAAATGATTTTTTCTTCAATACATTTAATATACAAGTAATTGAAGAATCTAAAATGTGTTTCAACAGGTGAGGCATTCGAAGTGCCAGAAGGATATGCTGGCTCAGGCACTCCAGATGTGGTACAGCTGAGGCATCCTCAAAGTGGAGCTCCAGCCATGTTCCTCTTCAGTCCTGGCGACAGTTTAATTCAAGAAGTACTGACATTTTCTGAAAACAAACGGTAGGTGTAATCTTAATTTATAGACTTAAGAATATTTACTCTGTATTCATTGTAAATTTGTCAATGTCTTATGTATTTAAGATAAATTGAGATAAAGTCTGTACAAGAAGCTCAATACCTTCCCATAATACTAGGTCCATATTCTTAATTAACTTCCCACACAATACAAATAAGTGAAAAAATCCAATAGTTATATTAAGCCGCTTAATGAATAAAATACCGGACAAAGTAAAGAAACGTGTGCAAAATGGATTTAAAACGCTTAAGAAACTTATTATCAAAAAATCCTTTCTATAAAGTTGAGGGTTTTGATTAAAGTGTTGGGTTAAGTTAAATTTTTGTTGTCTAAAAGTAGCTTATTTTTAAGTGTATGTTTAATGAAGTGTAGGTAAATGTCACAATATTTCATTGTGTAATTGTTAGTAGTTTTTAATCTTTGTTATTCATTGACTATTTTATAATTATTATTTAATAATTTGATATCTATTTATTTATTTGTTGTTTATTGACTATTCACAAACTATTGATATTTTATTTGATGAATCATTATTGAATTTGTGAATTTGTATGTTGATTCTATTATCTTATCAGTTTGACAACAATGACATGCTGTGAACAATATTTATAGCCTATATTGCATATATTTGATTATTTGAACTTATATTGATATTGACTTTCCTATGAATTTCTATAGAATATCTTAAGGCTGAATAAATGTTCTATTCTAATTTATATAGTCAGCGTCGTTAAATCAAGGATTATTGCTTATGCTTATGCAGGATTGCAAAAATGTATATATTGACTTTTAATGTCACCAATTGATTTATGGAAAAATACATGGAGTTTGATTATTAAAAGTATAATCTTTGTATACTCTAATATAGTACTAAAAACAATCCTTATCATGCATAGCATTTAAGATGCTCTTGGTCCCAACTAAGTTACCTGTTGAACATTAAAATACAGCTAGAAATTTTATAGTTACTAACAATTTTATTTTAAATCTCTGCATCTTTTTTATGTGTCATTTAAAATCTGTGGTCATTCCTTTTAATCTAACATTGTTGTTCAATCAAAAGAGTGAAAAAGTAGTTAAAGATTTCTTTTATCAGTTAGTACTGTTATGGATGAATAAAATAACAATTTGGTGATCAAGAGATTCAGATACTTCCACTGACTACTTCTCTTTCATGTTTCTGCAACACTTCTTAAGTACATTTGCAACAAAGTTTGAAGGTGTTCACCATTGAAGGGTGTATTAAAATAAAGTGATTTGTGCCCAGATACACACAAAGCTAGTATGGACTCTGAAAAAGTTGTTAGTGAGGGAAGAGATGATGGCTGGTTATGAAGGTGTTTGGTTTCTAAATTAATGTCTTCTGAAGATTGCTCCTGGCCATTCTCGTGATTCAATTGTTTAGCAAACATCTTGGTAGACAGCAGTTCAAATGAAAAAGCAGGAGATATCTTCCCCCGTTGTCTATTGGTTTCGGTCTTCTCCCTTGTTGGGACATCCAATTTGAAACTGGAATGTAAATAAACAGTATTATTTATAATTTCACACAGATTCCATGCCATGTTTCACTATGTTAAAAAAATAGGGATGTCATGTTTATAGTAATACTAGATTCTGGGAAAGTATATATTTCAAATTAGTTTAGAATCATTTAAATTGATAAAATGCGTAATAAAATATGGATAACCTAAGTTTTTACAAATTACTGTATTTTTATATTATAAACAATGTTTAACAATTTAATTAGAATTTGATTATTCATGCAAGAAATAACTCAAATAATTTATGACATTGTAAATGAAAGAACAAAAGTAAAAAAAATCCAACAATTACTAACAACTACAAGTTCTTACATAAACACTTGTCTAAATTAAATGTTGAAAATTACTCTTGGATGCTTAGAATTCAAGGTGCATACACAATTTTATATATTTTTCTAAATGTAAATATACTATATTACATAATTTTGCGCACGTTTGACCAATTGTAATTATCAGTTCATAAAAATTAAATGCTTGAATCTCAGCTTTACAGTAGTTATAGCAATATTTCAGTTTGAATAATTTTTATGAGATAAAAAAATTATTTCCCCCTATGATCAATAAATGGTTTTTACAGAGTTAATGACCATTTAATACGTTTTTATTCACCTAATTTCAATTCAGACATTACCTGCTACATTAACAGTCAATACAACTTAGATTTTGCCTTAAGATAAAGAAAAAAATCATTTACTCATTACAATTTCAATATTATTAATACATAAAACCCAATTTTATTTCAATTAAAATTGTAAAATATTTAGTCAGTTCACCCAAAAAACTCGTATCAATGGTATTTTTCTATTACGTTTCCAACTCAATGAAAATATTATTCTGAAGTAAGTTTGTTAAATATTCATTTAATATCTTTAAAAATCTTTTAACTTTCCTTCAAGTATTTTTCGTCCTTTGCCCCCAATGAAACAAGATATTGTGTTTTCTCAGTTTTTAATAATTACTTGTTTGTTTCCAGATCTTGGTTTATTGACGACAATGTAAAATCTGATGGAAAAATGCACCTGTCTACTCCTATTGACCCCATATTTCTGGTACTTCCATACTTAAGAAAAGTAAGTATATCTTAAAGATTTATATTTAATTAACTTGTTTAAACTGTTGTATTTATTACTTGTGTGAGAGGAAATAATTACTAAATTGTGAAAACAACTGATATTTCCTCTTTTATTGGACTTCCCTTTTTTTAACTCTATAGAATATGTACAGGGTGTTTTTTTTTAGAGAAGACATATAGAGGAGAGTATGCCTCAATCTCTTCTCCTGGCTTAATGAATTGTTGAAGCAGGACTGCTAGTTTTAGCCAATAACTATAATGGTTTACTAAAACAGCGACTAGCGTCAATGTTTTTTCAAGACATTGATTGACTTGATGTCAACGACTTGTCAGGTTAATATATTTTTACATAATTTATCTTGCTGTTTTTGTATTTATATATTTAAAGTTACAATAATGAAAACCTCTTAACCCATTGCGGATCAACGACGTGAGGGTGACGCGGAGCGAGGCGTGGACCAAAAGCACAATGACGTGACCCTCACGCGGATGACGTGGTACGGATGACTCATTTGTTTTGAACGCTTATCGCTGTTATAAGCCTCGGAGATATTTATACTCAGTTTTCCTGGACTGGCTTCCTATCTTATCTCTGGTACTCGTCCACAAACACTCCCCTCGTTATCGGTCAATAACGTTATTATTTGCGACAAATTGTTTGTCTGAGGCGTACAGTCGTGGCGTTCGATTTTCCTTTGTCTCGTGTGCGTGTACGTAAATAAAATGGGTGACAATTTACAATCATCTGAATTAGATAGACTATTATTAGAAAGTGGAAGTGACGAAAGTGATATCGATAGTGTTATTGAGGATGGAGACGGTTCTATCACGCGTATTTGTCCACGTTTTCATAATTACGCGGATACTAATGTTGACAGTGACGAGCGGGCTAGTGACCATGATTCAGATGTTCAGACTATTTCAGACATTGTTCCTGGGACACCACCGGATGTGGAAACTCTATTTCAACATCATTTCAATATAAATAAAAACGCTCAAAGTAGTGCTTCCGAGGATATTTATGAATATACTTGAATATACTTCTAGTATAATATACTTGTCTAATATGATCTGTATAATGTTTATATAACATAAATAACAACGTAAACAAACAAAACATATGTATAATTAGCGAGCGCGCTAAGCAGGCAGGTAGGCGTGCAAACACTGCGGGTGCTGCGTTGTAATACGGATTAATTCGTACTCTAAGGCCCGCGCGCGCGCGCCGTTTTCACGATCCGCAATGGGTTAAACCATCCATTCAGATAACATTTTAACTTGTTTCACTACTCATGTTCAAATACAACTCACCCTTAGAACCCACGGGTAAAACTCAACTTAAACTTATTTCTTATGGTTAAGAAATTTTATTTTTTAAATTTTAATAATTAAAAATAGGTATTTTGTACTCTTGGACATACATTATTTATATAGGTTGGATTTTAATTTTGTAGATACATTTAAAACCAATTTAACCATTTAAACCAATTTAAGAGATATCCGTAGGAGATTATAGAGTGTTTATTTTCATGCAGTAACTATTCAATCTGATGGCAATCGCATATTGAGTAGGAGATTGTAGAAGTAATACAGATATCATTCTGATGGCTACACTGAATGAAGATGTGTTTCTCTATTACATTTTCATCAAATCTGCACTATAATTGTGAGCGTCATGTTGATTCATATTTCATCAGAGCATGAAGTTATATTATGCTATACTATAATGTACAGTAGCCAGCAGAAGAATAATTACTGAATCACAGACAGAGACTGTTTTAATTCTAGCAACGATATTAGTAGAGTCTAACTTTTTAGTTTTATATCCCACAAGTGTTCATTGTAATACATTTTATTTTAACTTTCTTTTAATCTGTATATTTTATCTTATGTAAATTTCAGAATTTTCTCCTCCAGAATTTGCTGCTCCCCAAAATCTGGTGCCCTGGACAATAGCCCTTAAGCCCATATGTAAATGCAGTCCTGTGTGCTAATGCTCTGCCAAAAATAGTAATTTTAAAGACTGTTATTGCTTAAAGTAATGGCTTGCTTACAGAAATTTTACATTTGCATGTGACATGTCAAATAAAGCTTTCAGTTTCCAAAATAAATTTTACAGAATTTTTAAAACATGAATAATTTTCTGTAAAACTTCTTTATTTAATTCAGTTTGTTTATTGTTTCAGTCTCAACTCGCCTGCCCTCTGGATCAGATACTAAAGGATGATGAATTTCCTGAAACAGAAAGACTTCTTTCATGTTCAGGGTTGAAACATTTGTCCCAGGTAGCAGATAAAAAAGGTATTCATTTATTTATAAATTTATTATTAATAATGACTTACTAATGAATTGAATTTAAACCTAAAAAAACCTAGGTAGCAGATAAAAAAGGTATTCATTTATTTATAAATTTATTATTAATAATGACTTACTAATGAATTGAATTTAAACCTAACTTGTATTAAAACAAAATTAATTGTGGAATAAACCAGCCAAGTCGTGAATAGGTTGATTAATGTAGATTCTATCAAGAACTGGAATACGTATAGTATTTGTCAATATATTATGTTACTTACTCCCATTCTGGTTGAAAAACATATTGGATTTGAATGTTATACTCTACAATTTCTGAATGTCAAACCTAAAATTGGATTTGTGCATGTCCATCTTGTTATTGTTTATTCATTTGAGGCTTTCAGGTTGTTGAATGTAAATTGACAATAGTTTGTGAGCTATTTTAGTTTTGATCTGGATACTACAAGGTACATTGAAAGTTTTATATATATGCGTAAAGGTACAAAATATAATATTATATAACATTTTACCACAACAAATTTGAGTGTCGGCTGTAGATTTTCTGTGCTGGTTTCGTAACAGAGATCTGGACATTTGCGGAAATATGGCTATAAGTTCATCCAATGACTATCTGTGTTTGTTACAGAGCGTTTTTTTTCAATTTTTTTCTAGCATTTTAGTCACAATTGAAGGTCTTCCGCATCTCTGATCATCATGCACAACTTAAACACCCTTGTACGATTCATAGCTTTACCACCATATCCAATTTTTATCTCGTCAGTGGCATCATGGCAGTGTAGCTAGCATCTCGAAAATATAATCCCTTCGGTTGTGACAGCCTCAGTACAGTTACTTTCTGGATATGACTCATAAAATACTATACATATATTAATTTATAATAGTACTATGAATAGTAATATAATGCATATAATTTGAACAAACAAACAAGTACTGTACATAAAAAATATTACGAACATCAACATTTGATGGTCACAAATTTAAAACTAAGGTACATGAGCTACAGATTATCATGCAAAAGCTTGGATATTCCATAATTAAATTAGTTTGTAAGTAACAATAAATTTTAATACATTCTTAAAACAAGACTTTGTCAGCTGCTTTATATGATCAAAAAGCTTATTATAAAATTTAGTTTCTGTATAACTTGGTGAACTTTTCATGGTGATGTGTATGTTCTGAATTTAAGTGAATATGAATAAAAATTAAACAACTATAAATATATGATGGTATGGATAACATTTCTAAATTCCTAAAAAAAATACTTTACAAGAAGTTGTTTTATTTAAAAACAGAGAATTCAAGAACACCTTTTCCAGATTTAGGATTTCATATTGTGCTAATGAGTAGTAAACAAGAATAATAAACAACAAATGTAGTCTTAAGATCAACTAACTCTCTCAAAGTGTATAATTAATAGCAAGCTGAACATAGATAAAAAACAATAATGAATGTATGGTCTCCAGGATAAGTTTTTTTCTATAACCAGTAAAGAATTAACTAGACAAACAGCCAGAGATGTGTTCTTGAAACCTGTTGTGAACTTTGACGTTGGCAAGTCCTTATTTTGAACTGTCTGAAATGTTATGATTTGAATCTTATCACTATTTAATGCAAGGCCATTATATGGAAACCATTTTTATAAATCTACCAGAGAATTTATAATTTTATATCCTGCCCTTGACTACATTTTACCAGATCATTCGCATACAATACCAGATCATTCTTAACATTACATGGCAGATCATTTATAAAAATAATGAATTTGTTATTCCTAATGTTGTACTTATATATTTGCTTATGTTGATATATTTATGTTTAATAATATTATTGTTGAGTATTGTTCTTTGCTTTTTCTCAGCAAGGAATGACTGAAACTATGCTAATAAGTTACCTGAAATACCATAAAATTTTAGTTTTCTCGCAAGTAATGAGTGATTTACAAAAAGGCCTTACACATGTTACAGAAATTACCAGCAGTATCTTGTGACGCATCTAAGGCACCCAGGACCTGTTTAACTATTTCAGAAGCAGCCTCTGTAGTGCTACGGCCTGAGAGAAATCCATACTGATTTTTATAAAAGAAAGAACTATTAGAATATGCTGAAGTAGTACAGTATATTGTTTTATAATGTATTTTAATATATATTACACAGGTGATGAGGAACTGAATGCCTATAAGTACAATGAGGAGAAAACGCTGAGCTGGCTGACAAGGAAGACGGAACGAGTGAGTGAAATATTGAGGCAGAAAGGAATACATGTCTCAAGTAATAACGCAGTGTCAGCAACATTCGTCAAAACTAATACAGACACCACAGGTAGATACACTTTTATAAAAAATGTAATATCTATTAATAATGAATAATTGATATTTGGTGAAAGAGCTTGCCAAAAAGGCACCTACTCTAATTCATAATTCTACATTGTTTAAATGGGATGCATGGAGAGTTTATATGTTATAAGTTTATTGTAATGATGCTTTTCAATGTATACCAGTGTATACTTTATGAAAAAAGTATTTTTTTTAATTCCTAGAATACTATAAATTTAGAACAACACAGGTATTTTGACTTTCACAATAGCATAAGGGTAGAGCTGTGGGTGTCTTAACAGATTCAACTGCAATACGTTTTAGACTGTTTTACCTTACAATTTTTGTTACTGAATAAAATGCTACTTGCTTAGAAAGAACCCCTTTAACCCTCCAATTGGCAGCGTTAAAATATTCTCTGTGGCAGGCAGATTTTCAAGGATTCATAAAAAATATTATTTTGTACTTAACCCTAGAACTGCAGCGATATTAAACTTATTAAATTGTGGTCCACTTTCTACATGCTGCAAGCCTTTTAAAATAATTCTTTAAAATATTAAATATTATTTTCTCAACACATTTGGTTAGTTTTAATGCCTAGCAATATAAATTACGTAATGTAGTTAGATTAGTATTGAAATGTTATGTGTTTGCAGAGAACTACCTGAAGTACGCACATGGAGTGGTATCAGAGTACCTGGCGGACGACCTAAGTGCCAGATTGTCCAAGCACCTAGGGCTTCCTGAGCCGGAGACTGGCCCTAACAAGCGCAAGCAGCTGGCCAGTGCTAACACCAACACCGAAGCCACTCACAAGCGACCCAAGCTGGAAGCTCAGGAGCCACTCAAGAATGGTGCTGCCCTTGACCTCTCAAAACCCGAAAAGGTAACATTATTGTTAAATCATGTTGGTTGCCACAATTTCCAAATTAGATTTTACTATACACAATACATATACACTAGTAAATTAGAGCTTCATGCTTAAACATTGTTAAAGTTATTTTATACCAATAATTATAATGTAAGATTTTATATTGGCTGAAAATGCAGTAACATGACTTGTAACAAAACTTTGTAAAAAATATAAACAAGTCTGTAGTGTCTATACTATTTACCAAATATTTATTTGGAGTCTCTAAAACTTATGATGAAAAAACATTATAAACTAACATTAATTTATTGTAACACTTTTTATTGTTTAGTTTATTTTGTTATGTTGACATTATTTTGCTTTTATGTCAATTTTCATGAGATTTGGTATATTTTGAAGATAAGTATTATTTTATGTTCACATGAATGTGTATAACAATTATCAATAATTTTAAGAGAACTTCATATCTTCTGATTAAATGTGAACAAAACCTATAGTTATTTTGAGGAGTAGAGTCATTCAACAATGTGTATTAATGTACTTTTGTTATTTGTTTGTATTAGGTCCCCAAAACATCAATAACAGCTAAAGATAAGGCCAGAGCAAAATCTGCAACAGGATCGAAAAATATTTCTTCATTCTTCAAAAAGAAGTAAAACTCTCAAAGCAATTAACTCTCACATTCTGTGTCCTAGTTGAGCCATTCTTAGAATTAAGCAATTTTTATCTGTATTTGTCTCAAATGTGCTACTTTATTTATTTTGTTGTGTATACATTTATTTGTTGTTTTTTATGTTTTTATATCATTGTTTTAATTATTAATAAAGTAAGTTATTAATTGTATAAATAAACATTAAGGTCTCAGTACATTTTATAAGCATTATTTTACCTTTTTGCCAAGAAATGTAGCTAATGTATACAAAAGCTAAATAAACAGCACTGAGGCTAGCTGTTCATAATAAAGTGTGAAAGAGTTAATTGACAGGGTCATGGTAATTAAATGATAAGTATGTAAAATAACTTAATGATACCTGCAATGTCAGTTGTTGAAAATTCAACTAAATCACAAAGTATAAAAACTTCCATCTCCTAGATTTCACCACAAATTAAGTGTAGCTAATATTTCATAATCAATTTATTATGATTTTTATAATATAAAATTGTTACTGAGGTTATTACAGTACCTGGTCGTTACACTGCCTTCCATGTAATACTTGATTACATTTGAGAGCTTAGTATTCATCTTAACCCTTCCCACCCTTGCATATTATGCAAAATCTAATAATGTAAGATTTTGTTTTTTGTTGTGAATTATAGTTTGTAAAATCTTGGACTGTACGCTGGCGCATTTGACAGAATTTTCTGTATAGGAGGAGTGCTAGTGCAACTTTACAGACCGGCTTGTAAGCATTGTTCATATGTAATGTTGCAACTAATAGAAGTTTATTTTTTTGAAATGGTGACTGTATCTGTGTTTGCAGTGAATATTATTGCTAGTTTTATATTAAACTAATTATAAAAATGGCTGACCCAGATGATGAAAATTTTTATAAATTCGTCAATGACATTATGAAACATGTACAAAAATATAAAAATCACTTTAAAAATTCAGGTTTTATTTATGTCCTACACTAATTTCAAACACCTCAATTCAATTAGGGCCTTAAACAAATTTAAAACATTTTTTAAATTATATTAGCATGCTATAGGGAGGAGTAAAAAAAATTATATTTGGAGTTATAAGAGTTGATCCTGGATGTCTTGTTGAAACACAAATTCTTTATTCTTACACTTCGTTGGTTGAAAATTACAATGTTTTAATATAAACAAAATTAAAAAGACAAACATTTATAATAAATTAAATACACACGCACCCACAAAGAAACATATGACCACAATCGCACACATGTAATACAGTATTATGGCGGTTAACTCCTGAGGTCCTTAAAATAAGTCATGGAACCGCGGTTATTGAGGTGACGATTGTCAAACCATCTGAGTGGCCTCGTCCCTAACACAGCTAGCTTTAATGTTGTCAACTTGTGTATGTAAGGAATTAAATTATATTATTCAGTTATGACATGGACACAGTTACTTACACAATTAAATCCAGTAAATTACAATTGCCATTGTTCGAGTGAATTAAATAGTCCAATCCTAATCGATACTTAACATCTACTCCTGACCTTGCCAAAATATGTTATATTACTATTTTATTGTAAATTAACCCCAGAATTAAATCAATAATCGGCTTGCCAACACCTCTCCTGCTCTCCCTAATTAACATTATTTTACATTCACACCATATTAACATTACTTTGCTGCTCTAAATAATTGTATCTTATACTAATACTTATCAGCCCTAAAGTGACGTCACTGCAATCTACGACCGCGCTCCTTGGTGGTCACCGAGGCAACAAGTATAATTCAGCCTTGAAAGTAAGATAAACGACCACAGTAATATGCTACAATTTGACTATCCGAGTGGAACAACAGTGCAATCTCTCCTCCCTTAAAAAAAAGATTAATAAAATAATAAACTTGCAAGGAGAAGAGGGTGATGAGTATCGAGGTGGATAGTTAAAATTGACAAAAGCTAAAATTGATATGCTCTCAGGAATCTTTTCCAAGTTTCTTAGATGGCAGGACAATCTAACTAAATATGATCTGCTGGTTCCTCCTCTTCTCCACAGAGTCTACATTCGTCAGCCTAGCTAAGGCCCACCCTCATAAGATGTTTCCTTAGGGGGCCATGTCCTGTCAACATCCCTAATATCAGTCTTATATCCCTTATTCTGATCCAAGAGAGTTGCCCACCCTTTAACGTAAGGAGAGAATAGTCATTTTGGATAGTCTTAATCTACTCCAATTAATGTTTCTTATCCTCTTTTCCCAATCTTTGACAAGAGCTTTGCTGTTGGAGAAAGCTGGCTCAGGCCCCACCATTATGGACTCCACTCCATTTTGGCAAGGATGTCTGCTTTTTCATTTCCATGAATGCCCTCATGACCCAGCACGCAACCAAGTGTTACTCTGTTATTCGTTGCCAGCTCAGCTAGAGCATTCTTACATTCCCAGACTGCTTTCGAGTCAAACGAACAGGTATCAAGTGCCTTTAGTGCAGCCTAAGTATCAAGTATTTTAATCCTTTTGTCCTCATTTGCATGGGTCTTTTACCATGACTTCCACTTGAAAGACCGTAGCATGTTTTCCCAGGGGCATTGCCATGTTAACTCCTGGTCCGTATCTTGCCCTAGAGTCAAGGCGTGAACCATCTGTTTAAAACTTCAGGGCTCCTTTTGTAGGGTAGGCCTCCTTTTTAATCCATTTCTCTTCCTTCCATCGATACAGACCGTATATGGGTTTTCAAAGGAGTGTTTCTTAACTATTGCATCTTACACATTGGTTAGCATTTCAGCCTCAGGAAATTTCTGCATTATCTTCATGTGACCTTCCAAGGAGGTAGCACTTATTACCTTTGTTCCTACAAGCTTCATTGCACTTAGAGCAGCTGTTCTCATCACCTCCTGCCCAGAGGATTGTATCCCAGGACCGCTTCAATTGCTTGTGTTGGGTAGGAGCTCATCGCTCCTCTAATGCAAGCTAGCCTTTGAAGACTCTTTAGCCTTTTAGCAGCTGTTGTTTGTTCTACTTTCGGCCACCACTCTAAGGCAGCATATGTGACCATCGGTTTTATTATAGTTTTGTAGATCCAATATATAATTTTGGGTTTAAATCCAAGTAATCTCTTACAGGCCCCATGGGCCATTGTTGCTTTAGATATTCTGTTCTCAATATGTGAGTTCCAAGTGAGCCTCTCATCCAGGATTATACCCAGATATTTCACTTGTTTTGTTTGGTTTATTATGATTCCTTCCAGGACAGGTTGTGTAAGCTGGAACTTTCTTTTCTTGGTAAAGGTTAACATATTTGTTTTAGATGGGTTGATCCATATACCTTCCCCATGACACCAGTTGCTTAAGAAGTTTAATTCTTCTCGAATTAGGCGTTCCAGCGTGCCTTTGTTTTTTCCTTTGACCATAAGCACTAGGTCATCCGCATAGCATAGTAGCCTTGTTTCCTTCTTCTCTGCTTTGCTAAGAAGATCATCTACCACCACTGCCCACAGGAGAGGAGACAGAACTCCCCCCTGGGGGCAGCCTTTCCGGGCCGTGATTGCGGCAGATTCGTCTCCGTACTTTGCCTTTACTTGTCTGCTTTTTAGGAGGGCTACTGTCCATTTGACTACATCTGAGGGAACTCCAAAACATTCCATAGCAGTCTCCATGGATTGATATGCAACTCCGTCGAAAGCTCCTTCAATGTCCATAAAGACGCTGACTAGGGCTTCCTTTTCGTTGAAGGTGTTCTCCATCGCTTCCACTAAGCTGTGGTAGTTGATTTACCTTCTATATAAGCGTGTTCAGTGAGACTAAGTGGGTGAACTGGTAAAATTTAATCCCTAATGTGTCTGTTTATTATTTTTTCATTAGTTTTCACCATGAAGGACGTTAAGCTGATGGGTCTGTACGAGTCCCTGTCTTTTTTCTGCACGAACACCACCAGTGCAGTCCTCCAGTTTTGTAGAATATATCCTAAGGCATAACTGCTTCTGAACAGAATGATTAGAGTATTTAATAGGATGTCCAGCTCCTCTTGAAGAAGGCTGTATAAACCTCCATCTGCACCAGGAGATTTAAATGGCTTGAATGATCTTATTGTCCATTTAATTCTTTCATGAATAGTCTGTTAGACCGCTGTCTGGCTTTTGGAATCTCTCGGCTGGATCTCCTCTCGACTAGAGAATAAATATCCTCATTTCGAGTCAGGTGATCCCCTCGGAAAGTGCGTCTCCAGAAGCAGTTCTAAGGTCTCCTTCCTGTTCACTGTAAGGTCACCGTCGGCCTTTACTAAAGTTCCCATTGGGTTAGTGTGATCAGTTTGGAGAGTTTTTTGAAGCCTGGCAGCTTCTGGTAGGCTGTTAATGTTTTTGCAAAAGTTTCTCCAGGTTCTTCTTTTGTTCTTCCTTAGTTCTCTTTTGTATTCCTTTTGGGCATGTAGATAAGGGAGCCAATCGTCTGTTCTTTTTGCCCATTTTAGTAACTTTCTAGTTTTATTTCTTAGTGTTTCTAACCTCCCAGTCCACCACGGCACGTCTTTCTTCAGCCTGTTTTGTCTGAGAGGGCAGTTTTTCTCATAGGCCTTTGTTATAGCTTGTTCTACTAATTGTGCAGACCTTTCTAAGTCAAATTCATTTTTCTGGAAGGGTTCTATTTCTTCCAACTCTTCAGCTAGAGACACTCGGTATCCCCTCCAGTTGGTAGATTTAGGAACTCTGTGGGTCACGTTTTTCCCCTATCTCCTCTATGTCGAACCTAATAGGGCGGTGGTCCGATAGTGAGGCCTCCTTTGAGACGTGCCACCTTACAATGTTTATATTTTTGAGTCCTGTGGATAGGGTTATGTCTGGGACTTCTTGTCTAGCTCTGGTAATAAAGGTTGGACTGGACCCTCTATTTTCTAAAACTAAATAATTTCAGAACATAAACTTTTTAGGTTCCTCAGTGTTACCTTGATGTTTTTTCTTCAGTCTTAGTTGAATTTTTCCAAACGTAGCCGATCCATGCTCTTTCTCTAGTTTGCTTGTTGTGACACAGTCAACTGCCAGGGTAGGCCCTTGAGGCTTAAGTGCAAGGCAGTCGGCCGCCCCATAGAAAAAGAAGAAGCAGCACCAACTTTCCCTCGTTGCTTCTACGCAGGATGTTCCATTCCCCGACAGATAGCTCTTTATTTTGTACTTTCATAAACTTCATGATCTTATTGGTGGTTTCATGTGTACTATTAGGAAATAGATAGTCGCGATTCTTGCACGTAGAATTTCTCCCACTGGTACAATCCTCAGACTGGCCCCTTCCCAAGACTTAAGGGAATGCGTTTTTCCGCCATTCAGCGGTATTGTTGTTTTCACAAGTGAAGATCAGAACTCCTTGTCTCCTGTTGATAATATAGAATCTTGGAGAGTAGGGACCCCCTGTTCCTCCACAATTGCTTCCAGGATGAAGTTCTAGATCTCTTCCATCTGTTCTGTTGAGAGTAGGGTTTCGGGAAAGTTGGATTATAGAATCCCCAGCCTTATACCATATACTGCTTGTTTATATGAAGGTTTCTGGAGTTGTGCAGATTGCTCCTTATATTTCCCCGTCTCCCTTTGTTTTTTGTTTTCTTTCTCCGATGATCTTCCGGTGTGGAACCATCAGAGTGAGGTCTTTTTGATTTTTCCCTCTTTTTGTTTGATTAGAAATTTATTTTGTTTTACTGGAATTGGTTTTAAGGCCAATACCCTGGCTTCTTACTGAGAATAACCTCTTTTCCGAAACCAGGCCATTTGTTTCCTGGCGGCTCCACCCAGTTTAGGCAGTTCTGGGAGCCCTCCAGTATGGCGTCTTCTTCAGATGTGTCGACTCTAGCTGAGTTGGGGGTTTGAAGACGTCTACTAGGAAGTCTGCCTGTCTTTTGTGTTTGTTCAGGACGGCTAGGGTTAGAACCCGTCACCAGTTCCTCTATTTTTTGTGGGTTTTCAATTTTTTTTAGTGCTGCTAGAGCTCTCTGGTTTGTTTAGATTTTTTGGTATTTCTTTACTCATTTTGTTCCCATGAGTAGCGGAGATCTAAAGGTCTCCCCAAGCATTGTCCCGCTTTACTTGGAGAAGGCTATGTTTAAAATGGAGGTCGCTAGATTCAGAGTTTGCATATTAACGACCAAGCACACCTTTGATCATGCAGCCCTCTGCATATGCTGTTCCAACTTGGCTTGGATAAAGAAAGAAATTTAGGTTTAGTCTCATAGTTGGAGCAAGATTTTTGGGAAGTTTTCCCGATAGGTGAGGGTAGTACGAAATGAAAAATGAGTGTGGTAGGATAGTCAGAAAGAAGCCCGCCAGATCAGCTCAGCCTTATCGGAATAATCAAAGAAGACAAGATTTGGATCAGGCAGTTCCCAGGTGCGCACGCACGAAAATACACCACTTGAGAAGAGAGAAGATAGCTGTGCGTGTGCTTGGACGCTTTGGCTTGGTACATGTGTTGGGGTATGAAGACCCCGCCACTTACACACCCCAGCCTATACATTACCCAGTCACCTGGTTTGAAGAGGTAACCGTTCCTTACCAAAATATTTTCCTGCTTTTCTCTAGCTTTCATCAAGTTGTGCAGCGTCTTCGTCCAACTTTTATCAGTTGAACTAGAATTGTTAAGGGATACAATTTCCAAAAAATTTCACTGTAGTTCGAGTGGGTGTATGAATTGCCTCCTTTAAAACAGTTTTGCTGGTCTTGCAAATGCTCTCGTGCAATGCGCTATTGAAAGAGGAATTTCAAACCAATGTATGTTTTCATCCCACTGTTGATGATCCTATCGCATTGCTACCTTACAATTTTTGTTACTCATTCCAGATAAATCAGACACAGGAAGTAAGGGGACGTGTAAATGTGTATTATGCCGTACGACAAGCACATATCAGCAATTTGGCACGAGGGGAACTGTGATACGTTATCACTCACGAGAAACATGGGGAATCTAAAGTGACAAAACACTTGTTTAGTGTGAAGTGTGGTTATTGTGTTGCAGTCTGATTTCATGCCGGGACCAGAATAGTAAATTTGGAATAGGTGTTGACTACTGTATCTAAATATTGGTTATTGGTTTCCGGATACAGATTGGGGAAGCTTTATGACGTAATGTGTTTGTGCATAACACACACAGCTCAAAGAAAAAAATCTTTTAGCCAAGTTCAAATGGGACATCATTAGTCATCCACAATAATGCTCGAAATCCTAGTAACTTTAACCTGTCCTCAAACTCAAAGCTATGGGCGTGTATCTCAGCGGTTCGCCGATGACAAAGAATTTAAAATTGCTGTGACAGTGTTTTATGCAGAGGTTATTTTAAAGACTGTTCAAAAAAATATGAAAATTTTTTAGTCATAACGTACAGAATGATAGAGAAAAGTGATAGTTTTCAGATGTATGTAATATAACTGATTTGCTATCCAAGGTTGTTGTGAAATGAAGGGCTCCATTCACAATTTTGTAACAGTAACCTCTGAATAATGGGGATAATAATGCATCACTAATTCACCTTAGGCGTGTTACTAGGTACATTGTGGTAGGGCTCATATATTAGATGTTATAACCCATAGCATTCCGATGAAAATAACAGAAATTACCCAGCAAGTCGGATGGCTTCATAAGCGACCCCCAACATTGCAGCTGTGCAGGTCGTACACTACGTTTCAAAGTACTTACAGGCCATTATGGCCACAAGCGAAGCCTGCCCCTATTACTCTTACTACAGTTTGGATGGCCTCAATTCCTTAAAGAAGAGATCAAATACGTTGAATCTGATCTCTTAAAAACGGCTACTCAGTCTTGCTATAAATAAGTTCAACAAAAATCAAAGAGAAATCAATGAGTAACAGAATTAAGAAAAATGTTCTTCCATTTCTATCCCTTATGTGCCATGATTATTGAAGAAAATTAGAACAGTAGGCAAAAAATATATTAGAACTGCTTTTAGAACACAAAATACTGTTCAACAAAGTCTCTTAAAACCAAAAAATGCCACACAGGACAAAAGAAAAAATGTGTTTACAGTATAACATGTTCTTGTAATAGGGAATACATAAGTCAGACGAAAATACCACTGAATGTAAGAATTAAAGAATATAAAGAAAATACAAAAAAAGGACTAGTGGAAAAGTCTAACTGCCCAAAATTGCAGGTCTGAAAATCATCACTTGAAATGGGATAGCTTTAAACAGAAAAAAGAGGTAATTCCAGCTATGCAAATAATTATTGTTTATTGAATTAAAAACTTACATTTTTTCAGCAGAGTAGACTGTTATACTAGGTGTAACACAGAACAACAGAAAAAAGCCAATAAATTACAATTATTTAAAAGTATATATTTTCTTTACAGTTTATTCATCTGTAGATGATTAAAGACTGCAGAAAGTGCATTGATTACAACTTTTCAGAATGAATTGTGAGAACTGTAAAATTGTACATCACAAATATGAGATCGAGTCTAGGTCCAGCCTACATTGCCACTGGAAAAGAAATGTCATGTGTGGTCATGAGACGGCAACACAAAACATTTTGAATTTCGTTTTGTCTTAAACTTTGTTTCTAACTTAAAAAAAACATTTTGTAGAAAACGAGAATAAAAATCTGAAATAGGCAATGAAATTTTATAATAGTCTATATCTAGAATAAGGTTTTAATATGTATATTTAAAAATGCATACAAATTTTAAAACACCTGTGTTTTAACAGATGTCATAAGGTTATTTTTGCTATATAGAGTAGATGAGTTTTTTTAATACAAAAAATGGGAAATGATTAAGCATGCAGAAGCAAAGAAAGTTATTAAGCTTAAAGGTATCTCCTAGTGTTTTCTAGTTGTATGTGCTTTTACTAAATATTTTATATATATATATATATATATATATATATATATATATATAAGGAGTCAATTTTGTTACAAAGTTCAAATTTCCGATGATAATTTATTTTTATAGTGTGAAATGACTGCAAATATTTTCATAAAAAAATCGGTAAGTACAAAAACTGTTGAAAAACATAGAAATTAGAACTTATAATACTCATTTGTGTTACTGGATATTAATTAGTACCTGAAAATGCATCTTCATAGCAAATTTGCATTTATTTCAACCGTCAAAAATACACCAAACTCATCATATGGTATTTCTCCTTACTGGGTTTCAGAGATATCGTTAGAGAAACTGGTTTTCTATAGATTTGCATGTGTAATACTATTCTAATTGGTTAAAGATGGATTACCCTTTATTATAATATATTTTCTATAGCCTTATTAAATTACGAGAAAAGTTTACACTTGGATTATACAAGGGCTATCCAGAAAGTTATAGACGTTTTGAAATAAAAATTAACCAACTGAAATAGGAACATTTTATTATATATATTTAAAAGCTACACTCTTAGACTACTTTTCAACGCAATTTCCGTTCAAATTGAACCATATATTATTACGTGACATAAGGTTTTTGATTCCAGCTTTGTAGAAATCTGCCACGTGAAATCTTAACCACTGATTAACGCCAGTGTGAATTTCAGCGTCACTATTGAGCCAGGTCTTCATCAGTGGAAAGAGGTGGTAGTCGTTTGGTGCCAGATCTAGGCTATAAGGAGGATGATCAAACACTTCCCAAGACTTGTCGTGTACGATTGGCTATATGGGGCCGTGCATTGTCGTGGAAAACAATTATATTTTAGCTCAATTTTCCTTTACGTTTGTTTTTTATTGCTTGCCGTAGCTTCTGCAGTGTTTCACAGTACCTCTCTGCGTTGTTTGTTGATCCTTGTTTAAGGAAATCAACCAGAATCACGCCCTTAGCATCCCAAAAAAAGTTGCCATAGTCTTTCTCAGTGACAGGGTTTGAAGACATTTTATGGGAAAACCTATGTTCCCATTCCATAGACTATATTTTTGTTTCATAATTGACATGCTCCATCCAAGTTTCATCACCAGTAACGATACGATTGAGAAGTTCGTTACCATGTTTGTTGTATTCATCAAGGAAAGTTAGCGATGCAGCAAGTCTTTGTTTTTTGTGATCTTCCATAAGGATTTTTGGAACCCACCTGGCACAAAATTTGCGGTATCTAAGCTTCCCTAAAACAATTTCATGAAGTACACTTCATAAAATTTGTGGGAAATGTTCCGAGAGTTCAATAATTGTGAAACGACGATTTTCACAATCTTTATTTACTAGACTAGGCCAACCGCTACGACTATCATCATGAACACTGTTGTTTCCATTTTTAAAGTCAATATACCACTGCCTTGCTCTGTTTTCACTCATTATTCCATTTCCATAAACTTGACACAGCTGGCGATAGATTTCAATTGCTTTATGTTTATTGCCATCAACCATCTTATAACTGAATGCACTTCTCAAGTGGCTGGATTTACAATTGCAGCCCACATTTTAATTAATCACAGTGAGAAAAGTAAAAGAGATAAGGACCACGTGCGACTACAGCTTGATGCGTACTGAAAGCCAGAGTGTTTTGACACCAAGACGGCGGCTGTAGCCCCACCCACTGCCGTACTATTCAAAAACGTCTGTTACTTTCTGGATAGTAATATATAATTTCCTTGTAATATATCATTTAAAATACTTCATTTGCGTTGGCAGAGTTTAACTGGTAGGATTTATTTTTTATGGAATCAAAAGTGGATATAAACAAAAATTACAAACTACAGCGTTTATTATAGTTGCAACAAAATCTAGTAATAACGTAGATACGAGTAGGACAATCTTCCCATTACTTGAGATCAATAATTGCTTAACTGCTAAGATTTATCACTCAAATTTTATCTATACAGTCATAACCTATTATAGTGTACTAGTACTCAATCATAAATTTAATGTGCGTAATAATGCACAGAATTTTCTGCCTTTTAGAAAGGCATTAATAGTCTTATCATTGTTTCTTATTACAGTTAAAATGGTAAATGTTTTGTTTTAATTAGAGAAAACAAGTTGCTAGGCATGTTAAAATACAAAAACTGCAACTCAACTTTAGTACATATTTATTTAAAACAATAATCTTAACATTTGTAAACAGAAAACAAGAGAGCAGTTCAACATCAAGGACAAGAGAGAGTTAGATTACAAGGTGTTGTTACATATATATGTCATATATCACCAAATTCATTGCAAAATAAACAAGAAATATACAAAAGAAAATTGTAAATACATTATTAATTATTTCATTTGTACAAGTGGCACTAGACTTATTGGATTAAAAGACATATTAATGATAAAAATAACTGCCCTGCTATGATCAAACCTCTTTGTGCATCAATGTTTACTATTGATATATTAAAATATTAGGCTTATGTAATCGACGATGGGTTTTACAATTAAATATTTTTCAAGTTACAATACAAAACATGGCTATACTGTGTTTTATTATGATCTCCTCTATGTTACACATTAATACTGAACATAATAACTAATTAGACATGTGTATTTGGCAGCTTAGACTATAGTATAGACCAAAACCTAATTTATCACAGACCCATAAATCCTACTTTATTTACAAAAATGTCATGATTAACAGCATTATAGGCCATGACATGTAGATATTAGGCCAATTGTGGGAAGAATACAATAATTACAGATATTAAATTCAGCATTTAACAAGAACGGCATAATTAACACGGTACTAGGTATTTTACTTTTGTAAATCCTGATATAATTGCTTTGTATTCAATTCCATTGCCTTCTCTGGATTTTGTTGTCAACAGGCAACCAAAAGCATACAAAGGGAAAGGTACGAGAACATTTATCAATGGTATAATTCATCGGAAACCCTGTAATGGCATGCATTCTGCCAAAGTTAGAATAGAAGGCTTCCTACACTATTTTTATTCATTATATCATATATTTGTAATTTATACAGTATAATAAAGGGTAATTCATAAAGATGTTCAGAAACTGTGAGAGCTCATTCTACATGTAAAAATAATGAAAAAGTTTATATAAACATGGGTCTGGAAATGCTTTGTTAGCGAGTTACGGCTAGTGGAAGATTTAGCATGGATTTCATCTCACCGTTTGAAACGAAATATTCCTGAAATTCTGGTAAGGTAGATTAAGGGGCAAATTCCATAGTTTCTTATGGTTTTTGACCTAACAAATTGAATAAAATAGGACCCAGAACTGTAAGTTAAGTAGTTTTTGAGAAAAATAGTGTCAAATGCAAAAGTGGAATGAAAAAACACATTTTTTCATCTTTAGGCAACAATAACTTTGACATATTAACCCTTTGAGTGTCGCGGCGTTTTGCTATATGGTATGTATAAAATGCCGAGCGAAAATACCTGATTTTGCAATGGTCTGGTTAAAAATTCACAAAAAAGTTATTGGTATAATGCCCTGGGTTTTTGTTTTTTTTTTTTTTTTGTAGATAAATATATTTTCTTTATAAATATAATACATTGATTACTTATTTAACGTTTTTATACCAATAAAAAAAAAACATTAACAAAACTTTATGAGCAAAAACATTTTGTTTTTTATTTTACACAACTTAGTGTTATTGAAATATTTTATTTTTTCACTTTCAGTTATTCTATCTTATACTCCATTTAATTCTTTACAAAAAGACACATATAAACTTTTCTTATACTTATAAATACAGTTTGGAAAATAAGTATGAAAATATGAACCGCTAAAAAACTAGAAATTTTCTAACCTAACCTAACACTCTGTGTATTGTCTATACTTCTAATGCTTAAATCTGATGCCTGCTATACTAGATCTTCATTGTCAGCAACGTTTTTATTACTCATTCCTTACACATATCACTGAACAAATACAAAAAACATAAAAACTATACAAATGTATTTAGTAAAGTTCTAGCTGCTTACGATCACTGTAAATCACGGTCTTGTTCTACTTACACAGACTAGAACAACATACACAAACGAAATAATATGAAGATACTAACACTACAAACCCATTTACACTTAAAAACTGTCAATATTTACTATCATTTATGAAATAAACACCAGCGCAAACAAAACATGTGACGGCTCGTCCGTGTAACTGTTGATTTTAAACTCGACTGACGCGCTCTATTCACAATTGCCGTAAAAATCAGAATCTAACCAGAATGCAACAAAACCTTCATCAAAAGTTACATTAAAGCCTTTGGAATGCGTATGTATAGTCATTGAGCCAATTAAAATAAATACTATATAAAATATAAGCGTTACTGCAGAAGTCACATATAGCGATTCTGGCATTTCTTGCATATAATGCAGGATCGCAAATAGCGATGCTCCGGCACTCAAAGGGTTAAAACTTTGTACAAAATTTTATTTTGAACAAAACTGTGTAATTAAAGCACACAGAAAGCGAATAGATGTTTGTCTAAATTAATTTCTATTCATAACAGTACAAAGTAAAATGAACCAGAAAACATTAATCTAAACCTATTCAGTAAATTTTCAAAAGTGTCCCCGCCGCCTTTAATGCATTTTTCTGCTCGTTTAAGGATGGCTCTTGTTGCTTTCCATAATTCAACAGGGCTTTCCTTCAACTGTGTAAAGGCTTCATTAATACGTCCACGTAGTGCCTCACAGAAATTAACTTTGACCCCGTAAACTTTCTCCTTCATCCATCCTCATATGCAAAAATCCAACGGCACATGGTGTGGTGACCTGGGTGGCCAGTGTATAGGACCTCCATGACCGATCCATTTATTTGGAAAATGTTGATTCAAGTAGGTGGAAACAATATTTAAAAAATGTGTCAATGTGCCATCATGTTCGATGTACAGCTAGCGTCGCGTTGTGAAAGGAACATCTTCAAGTAATGTCTGTAATTCTTCTTGAAACTTAAGTATGTCTGACCTGTTAAGCGCTAATGAAAAATAAACGGTCCAATCTGCTGATCATTAATATACCAAACCATATGTTAATGCTAAAAACGCTGTTGAAAGTTACGTTTAATTGTTGCATGATGGTTCACTTCTACCCATGATTGTTGGTTTTCTATATCGTTGATACCATCAACATCAAGTGAACTGTTAGTCATCGGTAAATAAAATATACTTTAACAGTCGACGATGAGTGTTTAACCAAATGCAGTAACCAAACGATGGGCATTGTCTCCTGGATGTAAATACTGTATTTTTTGTTTATGGTAGGCATAGAGCTTGTTATTATTGAGTGTTCTAAACTCTTTATTTTGCATAACACTGAACTGTTTAGAAATACGTCTTGTACTAATACCTGGACTATATTCAACAGAATCAATAATGTTTTCCTCTACAATAACAGCATGCTGGCAAAAGCGGTCATACTGAAACTTTGCACAACGAAGTGGTCATGTTTCCAGTAAGGTAAGAAATGTAACACTAACTGTTCTAGCATTTGGAATTCTGCTGTGAGGGTAACGTTGTCTGTATTCTTCAACAACGACCGTAGCACTGCATCCACATACACCATAAATAAACACCATATCAACATATTCTTCACTTGTAACCAAGTTTGGCATTACTAGTCCAATAATTTCACAATTACTACGGACAAAACAATGCTTATACGGATTGAAACTAAATTACTACAAAAAGAACAAAACTGAGTTATTAGCTCTAAAAATCATTTCAATTCTACAATTCAAATCATATCATTGTTGAACAGCTTCTTATTGTATTGCCAACTAATGAAATAAAAATTTTCCACAAAAATCATTCAAATCAAGCTGTACAGTATGTCATCAGCACCTGAATGCACTGCTAAAGTCAATAAATAAAATAAGTCTATATTTGTGATATGGATTTTGAAAAATCTTGACAATCTACGCTATGAAATAATTTTTCATTTAAGAATTAACATTTACAATTTCTAAGTAGATTTAATTTTTTAACAGGTAATTATCAGTTATTGTCAGCCAAATATAAAAGGCGTGTTGCACTGTTATGAATAAAAATTAATTTAATCAAACATTCATTCGCTTTCTGTGTTCTTCATTCACACCACTTTTCCATTATTTCTACTCGTAGAATGAGCTCCCACAGTTTCTGCATATCTTCATGAATCACCCTGTATAGGAATCAGGAACACAAATTGGTAGAATAAAAATTACTAGTTACAAGAAAAAGGTGGAAAAAAGTGTTAGTACTCATAGTTAGAATCAGTCCAATATTTATACTGACATTCTGCAGCATTAATAACACAATCTAAGCCATCGGAGATTAAAATTGTCAATTGGGATTTAATATGCACTAGATTATCCAGATTTGTACAAACATGTTATTCACATTTTTTTAGGAACATTTTATTCAATAAATTACAATAATAAATGTTTACAATAATCCTATTGTGATTAAAACAGGTCTGACAGATTAGAATTGATCCTACATAGCCTATATAATTCATTATCACTACACTAATCTTTTACATTTTGTAGTGTTAACTTGTAAATTTGTAAAAATATCGCCATTGTAATCGAAGGATACTACAGTGTTATACAATACTGAACACATGTGCAGGCTTAAAATTTTTTCTAAATTGGTTAAATAAGTTTAAAAATAAATATAGTATGCATAAAATATTTTTAAAATTAAAGAATTCAAAACAAATACAGTTTTACTGTCATGAGAACAAACTACTTATAGTAAAAATCTCAACAAATAATGTTTGAAAGTCTTTTATTTAACTAATCCAAAGTGAGTAAAATATTAATTATTTATGTAGGCTTTTGTGCTAACTATCACCTGATGAGACAATGAGATCCTCTTTACCTAGATTGCACTACATACTGTAGTCTAGGTGACACTGATGTCGAAACGATGCAAAGAGTCTGTTGAGCTTATTCATCATCGAATATTTTTGGGTCTCTTCAGACAAACATGACTCCAGATTTCAGGAGTCAATTCTGCAACAGCATCAGATTTCAGATGCTGCTCTTAGGAGGAAGGTGGACTGGAGCTAAACCCAACATTCACATTGAGTTAACCCTTCCTACCATAGCTCTGTTATGAATCATGAAATGTTTTAAACTTTGTATTTTTACAAAAATATATGACAAAACGCTCCCTCAATCTAAGTATATCATGAAAAACTTAGTATGTTTATTTTATCTATATTTAACAATCAGTTGGGCTGGACATTAGAACATCACTAACATCAATGTATAGCACCACCATGTATAATAACATATTGTTATTTAGTATTGCTGGTATGCAATATTTGAGCTGGGAAAGTACCAAACTCCCAGAAACACTTGAATTTATTCTTGAGTAACAACATTTCAAACATGCTTAACTACATAAAATACAAAGTTCTGAATTCATATAGCTGCTATGCAATATTTGAGTTGGGAAAATACTCAACTTCCAGAAAACTTGAACTTGTTGAGTAACAACATTTCAAACATGCTTAACTACATAAAATACAAAGTTCTGAATTCATATAGCTGGTATGCAATATTTGAGTTGGGAAAATACTCAACTTCCAGAAAACTTGAACTTGTTGAGTAACAACATTTCAAACATGCTTAACTACATAAAATACAAAGTTCTGCATTCATATAGCTGGTATGCAATATTTGAGTTGGGAAAGTACATAACTCCCAGAAACACTCGAACTTATTCTTGAGTAGCAACATTTCAAACATGCTTAACTACATAAAATCCACAGTTCTGAATTCATCAATATTAGCACCAGAATCAAGTCTCCTATTTCAACACTTTAACTGTATGTACAAAATTTTTAATATACTGAGGACCAAATGAAGAGAAGCAATAAATCATTTAGACAGGAAACCTATAAATAAATCAATTGTTTATATTAAAATATAATAATATATATATATATACAGTTATTCAGCAGACAATTTTACAAATCAGAAATTGAACTGAAATCAAATTTAATCTAGATTTTTTTCATGCTTGTAGTTTACAGGGATTCTATTATTAATATTACTTTATGAGATATTATGTAAAACTAGAGGTATTAAAATGTTATCAGGATGAAATATAATAGGTAGTGTTTTCTACAGTTTTTAATAGGTTCGTAGAATGGAAAATGGCACTAAGTTTTACCTCGCAACATTTAAAACAGAATTTGGTAGTTGTATAAAACAAAGAAATAGTTTAAAACTCTAATTTATAGATTTACCAACTAACTTTGATGTGTTTTTGATTACTAATAACGAATTAAAAACAAATAATATAAAATATTGAACAATAAAAGAAAACATGAGGCATTGGAGATGGTAGAATGATCTGGAGTAATAAGCATATAGTATGGACCAGTTTGACGGCATAAAGTAATAAACATTTGGAGTAGCTTTTGTATTTTCAAGTTTAAATTTAGAATGATAAACAAAATTATTAGCTGAGCATTATCAAAACCTATCATTTCAGGGACTGGAAAAATTTCATTTTGGTCTGACTGTCTACACAATATCTAAAACATGAATTGACCTATAGACTTGAAGGATTGCATGAAGCTTCATTTCTTTATAATCAACACTGAGTTATACAATGGCATAAGGGATTTGGCTGAGTTTAGCAAATATTTTTAACCATGATGACAACAAGAAATTGTAATAACCTCCACAGCTAACTTGAACTTTTGTTATTGAAACACTACAATGAAACCTAACTTAAGAACAAAAATGTAAATGTTTCATGTGCAAAATATCTCGAGAAAAATATTGTCTATAGTCTTTAAATTTTGCATGATACTTCATTTCTAGATAAACGAGAAGGAGTTCTATAATGGTGCATGTCCAAGCATGGAATTTGGCTGATCGTACTCAGTAGGTTAACACAGTTATTTCTCTGTTGTCTGCCGGGGGATGTAATAATTTTTTTCTTTATGATCTATCTGTCCACATGACATTTCAAGAATCAAATGAGCTTGCCTGTCTATTTGTCTACAGGACATTTCGAGGATGAAATGAGCTAGATTTAAAATTTTACAAGTGACCCCTCAATTTTGCTTCGCCTGTTGCGAACTCCTACCTGCAGTGTGCCACCTGTGCATGGTGTAGTTTACTCCTACTTTATGTTTTTATTAACATCGAAATATAATTGTTTTATTATGCTTTTACATACATTTATAACTTTAATACTTAGTCAGTTTACTAACAAATTATAATCGTAATGGAATTCTAATTTATTTTCATCACAAGATAAATCAATAAACATCTATTCTAATTTTATAATGATTGATAGATAGGTTTTTTTTTAGCAGTTTAATTTAATTCTGCAACCAAACAGATTGAAATGCAAGTCTTGTCCAGAAAGTAAGGAGTGGTGTTGATACCACCTGTCGGAGAAGGTGAGAGCACGATTTTACCTCTAAAAAATGAATCTTGACCTATACTTAAAACTGTAAAAGTTCAATAGTTTCCACAATCTAGCAAATAAAAACACATCTAACCAAACTGAATCAACCTTTCCTATCATAGCTACGTAACATGGCTTCCTTGCAGGAAAATCAACTATTACTGCTCTGATTGATTTGGTTGAGTACTTTATTGACAGCATTAACTCAGGAAATACAATCATCAGTATTTTTTAGATATGATCAAGGTATTTTATTGCCTGAACCACAATTTACTCTTAACAAAGTTGAGCTCACTAGACATAAAGGACATTGCTCTACAATGGTTTTGCAGCTATTTAAGTGTTCAAAAACAAATAGTAGTAATTAAGCAATCCTTAAATGGTTAAACAAAAACCGGAACACCGACTCCATTACCTGTTAAAAGAGGAGTGCCCCAAGTCTCTATAATAGGTCCAGTAATGTTTGTTTTACTTATATCAAACCTGCCTCATCAAATTGATCACTACAGATATCTGTTATTTATGCTGATGATACAGTTCTTATTCCGGCAACAGATCAATAGAGTAACTTATTTTATTACATTTATTTCATTCAGCTCAACACAGCAATACTGTGAAAATAATGACCTAGTGCTCAGTGAAGGTAAAATAAAACAACTGACACTCGGAAGACACAAGGATGTTGTTTGAGGAATTCCCAGACTTGAACAAGTTTATTCATCAAAACATCTTGGAATCACCTTCAATGAGAACCTTACCTGGAATAACCATGTTGATTTTCTATTATTTCACAAAAGAAAACTCACAATTATCCAATAATTAGTGTATTTTTCACGAGGCCTTTCGACATCGAAGATGCCATCATCAGGTGTGAATCAACAATTTAAAAACAAATATCAGCTGAGTAAAACTATCAACATTTATATGGTTAAAATTAAAATAAAATGAAATAAATATTAGTATATGTATAAAAGTTTGGGTCAAAAAGAGAATTTAGTTATATTTTAAGGAATGGTGAATTTTGAATCGGTCCAAAATCATTGTTTAAAATTGTATCTTTGTGTTTTGTTATGTACAATGTTTCATATGCGTTGATATTAAGCTGTCAATTCAACTCGGCTATTTGTCTCAAAAGAGTGAAATCCATTAGTACTTCTAAGGCAACAGTGATGGTCTACCATGCACTTTTTGAGTCATGCATTAAGCAGTCCTATGGCAAAACAGTTCTTGCAAAAATCTAATAGCTAACTTACTTTCATATGACAGTTGTAGAGAAACTTACACAATTCTTAATATACTGATTGTTACATCTCTGTGTATACTTGGTGTTATTTCACTTGCTTGCATTACCATAATCATTAAGCCACCACACAGAACTGTCCTGTTTGAAAAGGAACCTTCATATCCGGGGGCAAAGCTCTTTAATCTACTTCTTACTGGACAGATAGACACAAAATGTTAAGGTACTGAAGGCAATGCTGTGAAAATGGCTTGTAGAGAGATACATTTACACAATAATTGAGTTCCTGACTCACTTTTTAGATTAAATGACTATCAAAAATTGTGCTCAATTATTATATGTTTCTTGTATGTTAATTATTGTAATGTTTAATGACACCAAATTCAACATCTGTACTCTATGGTCAAGAGTAAAGTCTTCTGATTCTAACGATAGCAAATGTCTAAAATCCTATTATCCTTTAAAAATGTTGATTTACAAAATTAATTTTTTGGACAACGCTTGCATATTCTTATGGATTTTATCGGCAAAAATGTTTTAAAACTTTATTAATTCTTACGTTGATGGATTATGTTTTGAGAGAGGTTTAGGGGACTTTACATCAGGATTTCAAATATCACCTGCTATGATACGACTTTTTTTATTTTAGAGAGCAATTGCTGCTACAACACTCTTTCACTATAATACGTTTACATTATGAAGTTTTATGATTACTGATCTATTAATGCTAAGAAATAGTCAAGTTAGAAAATTACTGACCTTTACTTTTAGCTTATGGTTCATCCATAAAACACCACACTATAGTACACTTATTACTCAGTATACCAACCTCAGTAAATATTATCTTATGAGATAAATATGACTGGTAGTATAAGAAAATACTATATATAGTTATATGGATTTATAAAAAAATAAAAGTTTTTGTCTGATTAAGGATGGCAGCAGGGACTAGAAGTATGTTTTGCAGATTTTAAGCAATTCACTCTTTCTTTTTCTTCACTTCTCTCTTCTGAAGTTGTTCTGTCCGTAACCGCTCTATTGTTGATGACTTAAAAGTGCCAGGAACTTTGAAAATACTCTGGAAATAATACAAATAAAATCAAACATATTTAACTTTGTAATATTTAACTCTAGAAAATATACTGACTCTATTATTGTCTACTGCCACGGCGGAAGTAGAAAATTCAGCCTCTCTACAGACTATCGTCAGCGCTACTAGTGTTGACAACATGAACTACAAAAAATAAGACAAAATATTTTCAGAGTTATCTTTTTATATTTACATAAAAATATAGTAGTGTTTAAGACTGAAGTTGATAAGTTTTATGTTTCCGCACTATATGTATTCATTAGAGAGATCAATGAAGGATATTTAAACTTTGTATAGTACAATAAAATTAAAAACTACAGTAGTTAATTAAAAAATAAATATTACAGGAATTCCAAAAATATTGGATTTTCCATTTTGGTTCATATGAATAAAGAATAGTTTGTCACATTAATTCTTATAGCAATAAAATCAATATCTCCTAATCAATCCACTTTTATACAATTTTAACTCTCTATGTGTACTAAATAACAACTGCTATGACTTTTTATTTATTCTAGAGAGCAGTTTCCATTAGTTTAGAGCCTCATTATAATCAATCCACTTTTATACAATTTTAACTCTCTATGTGTACTAAATAACAACTGCTATGACTTTTTATTTATTCTAGAGAGCAGTTTCCATTAGTGTAGAGCCTCATTATAATCAATCCACTTTTATACAATTTTAACTCTCTATGTGTACTAAATAACAACTGCTATGACTTTTTATTTATTCTAGAGAGCAGTTTCCATTAGTGTAGAGCCTCATTATAATCAATCCACTTTTATACAATTTTAACTCTCTATGTGTACTAAATAACAACTGCTATGACTTTTTATTTATTCTAGAGAACAGTTTTTCCATTAGTTTAGAGCCTCATTATAATCAATCCACTTTTACACAATTTTAACTCTCTATGTGTACTAAATAACAACTGCTATGACTTTTTATTTATTCTAGAGAGCAGTTTCCATTAGTGTAGAGCCTCATTATAATCAATCCACTTTTATACAATTTTAACTCTCTATGTGTACTAAATAACAACTGCTATGACTTTTTATTTATTCTAGAGAACAGTTTCCATTAGTTTAGAGCCTCATTATAATCAATCCACTTTTACACAATTTTAACTCTCTATGTGTACTAAATAACAACTGCTATGACTTTTTATTTATTCTAGAGAGCAGTTTCCATTAGTTTTAGAGCCTCATTATAATCAATCCACTTTTATACAATTTTAACTCTCTATGTGTACTAAATAACAACTGCTATGACTTTTTATTTATTCTAGAGAGCAGTTTTCCATTAGTTTAGAGCCTCATTATAATCAATCCACTTTTATACAATTTTAAAACTCTCTATGTGTACTAAATAACAACTGCTATGACTTTTTATTTATTCTAGAGAGCAGTTTCCATTAGTTTAGAGCCTCATTATAATCAATCCACTTTTACACAATTTTAACTCTCTATGTGTACTAAATAACAACTGCTATGACTTTTTATTTATTCTAGAGAGCAGTTTCCATTAGTTTAGAGCCTCATTATAATCAATCCACTTTTACACAATTTTAACTCTCTATGTGTACTAAATAACAACTGCTATGATTTTTTATTTATTCTAGAGAGCAGTTTCCATTAGTTTAGAGCCTCATTATAATCAATCCACTTTTATACAATTTTAACTCTCTATGTGTACTAAATAACAACTGCTATGACTTTTTATTTATTCTAGAGAGCAGTTTCCATTAGTTTAGAGCCTCATTATAATCAATCCACTTTTATACAATTTTAACTCTCTATGTGTACTAAATAACAACTGCTATGACTTTTTATTTATTCTAGAGAGCAGTTTCCATTAGTTTAGAGCCTCATTAACCACTCAATAGCATTAAGCCTATCTTACAAAACTTAAAGGTTTACATTAAAAGCCCAAGAAATTAAGTTTAATTATAATGTACTGTACTATGCGCTAGCTATTTTTCTGCGAAAAAATTTTCATTATTAACGATGGGACGATTTGGAAGCAGAAAAGGTTGTGTGTCGTTATGTGAAATGGTAATCTACCCCCTTCTTCACATGTAAATTCTTATAAGCTTAAACATGCAAAACTGGTAAAAATTCAAGACATGGTGATCACACTGGTCTGAAAATCATCATATGAAATGGAATGAAGCCAACACAATGAGTAATGATATGCATCTTATGTTCAAGATGACAGTCACATATGAAATCCACTTTCCTTCCATCTGCCAGTGGGAGGGATATTTTTAATTTCAAAATTATTAAACCAACATACCAATTTATCGCATTGCTTTATATGTCACTAACACACAATACTAAACTCCTGCCTCAACCTCTCGTTGACACCAATTAATTTGGATACATTACTGTTACATTAGGCATTACATTTTTTGTGTGGATAAAATAAAGGCATAAAGGCCATTATGAATGAAGGAAATGTTTTATATTGCAAATTATGTTATTAAAATAAGTTAAGAATATGTTAGCTCCACTATTATTTTTAATACAATTTTTATATCATTTTTAATTGTTTGCATTTGTTTATTGGGACGCTACTACCCTGTGCTCATGTGGTTTGCAACTCCTGGTCTTGTCAGCCTTGCTGTTCACTTTTCTAACATTACATAGATTAAGGATTTTCTATTAGAAATGCAAAGTAATTTTCTTGTTTGTAAAATAATGTAATTTAGTTTTCTTGCAAAGTATTTACATATTAAAAACCATTACATACAACCAATTAAAATGTATACTGTATAAGCCTACTATTACTATGTAGAAAGACACTTCAGAATCTAAGTCATAGGATCTGATAAACATTGTGCTGTTCTATTTTAGTCTTCTTCTTTCACCTCTTGTTGAATTATAATCCTGATAGAATCATATTTCAAACGTATCCTATATTTGCCGCCTATTTAAAAAAAATAAAACTAAAACACAATAATACATTTTTACACAGCAAAAAAATACAAAACCTGATATATAATATAACTAACAATTACTGAACATTTAGTTACTAAATTTCTAAAAATTGCAGAAAAGTAACAAGTGCAAATCTACCTTGATAAAATGATGGCAGTGAATAGTGAAGGAGTCATGTGCTATACCCTTGAAACACTCAGCTAAGGCAGTGAAGTCTTCACAGTTGCTGAGGGAGTCTCTGTGTCTTGCTATCATTGTGAAGGCAACCCGAAATAAAATCTTGGATCCTTCATAGAACAAGCAGTCCCATATCCTCAGCACTGTCTACAATATAACGTTTTGTTACAATTCCAGTTTGGTTTTAAAACTGAAGCTCGAAGCTCAACAAATGACATATTGTTATATTTAATAAATCGAATCTATAATAATGAAATTGGAAAAGCATGAGCCCAAACTGGGAATTTCTTTACACCTCCAACACAATAAAATGTATTTACCATACAATCCTTTTACATGCCATTTACAACTATGGGATTTATGGACTGCCAAATAAATGGTTAGCATTGTTTATCAATAATAGGACTCAAGGAGTTTAAATCT